>NC_069501.1:759267739-759587739 GCF_027579735.1 Bombina bombina | reverse complement strand
AGTGACTCCTACAAAAAAAGAATTTTAAGAGAGTGAAATGCTTTTTATATGTTTATTTTAATGTCTGGGTAAATGGCTAATATTGTTGAATTAGAGATGGTGCCAATTTGGTGCTTTCCTATTTCTGTCCTGCCTTCATTTATCTTGTGGGTGCCTTATATATAACGGTAATAATAGTACAAGTAAACTTGTAATATCCTCACCATTATAAAGGGAAAGATGTGGGTCCATTTATTCTCTCCCTGTTGACTCATGATCTGCTTATGTTTTGTACCTGCAAAAAAAAAGGAAGGAATTTTAGTCATTCAAGAATAATTTATCTGCAAGTAAATATAAAACTTATGAACAATTGCCAGCAACATTTTGTACATTCAGAGTAATAGAGAATATAGTTTGCTATTATTTATAGCTAAACTGCAAAGTATTATGAGCACACAAAATACTAAAGTAAAGTCTTGGCACATCTGCTGTGATCCTTTGGCTGTTTAAATAGCATGCTCAAAATAAATCCAGCAGACAGCACAATGTCTATGGCTAAAAAAATATGCTAAGCTAATGCAATAATGAGATTGTAGAGAGGATCCTTAAACTGAGACACAATAGATTAGGAATATTTGCTATTTGATGAAAACATGAAATACCAACACAGGCCTATGTGGTAACACACCACACGCCCGACATTGCTAAATGCCGACAGCATGCTGTCGGCATTTAACATTGCACAAGCATTGCTAGTGAAATATTTGTGCAATGTCGCCCCCTGCAGATTTGTGGCCAATTGGCCGCTAGCAGGGGGCGTCAATTATCTGGATCGTATCTGATCGGGATGATTGCTGTTTGCCGCCTCAGAAGTGGCAGATAAGTTAAGGAGCAGCCATCTTAAGACCGCTGCTTCTTAACTTATGTTTTCGGCGAGCATGACGGCTCGTGCGGAAACTACTGCATTCACAGCTTGATAATTCGGTCCCTATGTGTGTTTGATGCACAATAAACCTCTGAAGATTTGATGTACTTTGGAGTGCTACCGTCTCTTTGTATTTTTGGTAATCTGCATCAAAACAAGCTACAAAAAAATGCCCATCTGCTTGTCCTCAATTTTCATGGCCAGCATTCTGGTAAAAACTGCCAATACAGTTGCACAACATAAAAAAAATATCTGTGTGTGTTTTGTCTTTTTCTGGCCACCCTGCTACACAGCTACATATAACTAACATAAAAAGGAGCAATTTCACATTTGTAAAACATTTTTATAACAAATCTGATTAAATGACAAAATACAAACCTTCACATGGTTTACATGCAAATATAGAAACTTTTGCTTGATTTTGGGTGCATGTGAAAAATCAAGCAATAGGCGTCAATTTGCTTAAATCACAGAACACAAATTATGTTTGATTTCTTTTTGGAAAAGGAAACAATGCAGAATGCTTCAAGTGTATCAACATCAATAGTAAGCAAATCTACTTGAAAATATAAGGCGCATGTTTCTGAATACAGATGACTGTGGGCTTGAAAAATTAAAGGGATATAAAACCCATCACTTTTCTCTCATGATTCATATAGTGCATGTGATTTTAAGCAACTTTCTAATTTACTTCTATTATCAAATGTTCTTCGCTCTCTTGGTATATTTTGTTGAAAAGCAGAGATGTAATGCTTAGGAGCTGGACCATTTCTGGAGCACTATATGGCAGAGGTTTTGCAAGAGCATTAGATTACAGCCCTATTTCCTGCCATGGAGTGCTCCAAATGCTTGGCATTTTACTCATGCTTCAGCATTTTACTCATTTTAGTAAATGACTTGAGCTGCCTGTTTTATGTTATACAGTGGTAAACAGTTAAGAAGTGGGAATGCAGCATTAACTGATTTTACTAACTAAATGTATTTCATCTCACTGCACAATCAGTATCTGAACTCATCAATAAACTTTTCTTCAGGCTTCCGAGCCAGTTAAGACAAGTAAATAGGGATGGTGTAAGCTGTATCGTAAGCCAATTTGTTTAGAAAATGACTCTTGGATCAACAAAAGAAACAATAAGTCAGCTCCAGCCTCTTCCGTAGTTACAGTTGAATCCTTCTCACAGGGCTCCTTTTTCATGAGCAGATCTTTACTTCATGAGAATGCAAATGTGCACTTGTATGTCGGTAGCTGTGAAGAATGTTTAGTTTGGCTACTAATTGTACCTAACTAAAGTTGATTACTTTGAAATGGATCCAAATGGGGAATTAGCAGAAATGTATTTAATCCTTGTGCTGCCAAAAAAATAGAAAGAGGAATAATCAGTTGCACAATAGTGGAAGTTGCCCTGAACTCTGTGACCATCAGTGCACTATTCTAATCATCACTAATTATTCTTTATAATATATTGACTTAAGCTAGTCTCATGTTTTATTAGAAATATTGGAACTTTGTGGGATTTATAATAAATATTAACAAATACTATTAGTCAATATAGCGTTTAAAGACAAATCACAAATATTATGGGTATGTTTTTTAATCCTATAGTTTAGACAGTCTCTAACAGATGTAATCCACTTGTATTTTGCGGTTAAGAGAGGTGTCTACTTCTGGTGGGAAAAAGACTAATTCAGAGATGGTTTAAATCTTTGGTGGCCCAAGTACCTCTTACTCTTAGTACCTCTGTGGTTCATGAGATCAACAGTTTAATTTCTCTTCTTACTATCTATAAACAGAAACCTACAAAGAAAAGCATAACTCTGTTTGTACAGTACAGACTGTGGGGCATATTTATGGAGCTTGATGCCCCTTGTTTCCAGTGAGCCTTCAGGCTCGGCGGAAACAGAAGTTATGAAGCAGCCGTCTAAAGACAGCTGCTCCATAACTTGCTCTAAGGCGGCGGACAGAAATACGATCAGGTTAATTGACACCCCCTGCTAGTGGCCGATTGGCTGCGAATCTGCAGGGGGCGGCATTGCACCAGCAGTTCACAAGAACTGCTGGTGCAATGATAAATGCCGAGAGCGTATGCTGTCGGCATTTATCGATGTGCGGCAGACATGACACGCTACATCGTATCATGTATGCTCGCACATTAATAAATATACCCCTTTGAGTTAAAGGGGCAGTCTAGTTAAAATTAAAAACTTTTATGATTCAGATAGTACATACAATTTGTATTGTTTGTGGAAAGCTAAACCTAGATAGGCTTAAAGGGACAGTCAACACTTACTTTAACATGTTTTTATATTGAAAATAACAAAACGGAGGTCCGCCTACACTATACCCCTCCTGCCTTGCCGCCTTGCTTCTGTCCTAATCAGCGGCGCTAACTACTCTAATACCCGGTAAATATGGATGCCAGACTCCCCCCACCATTACGTAGCTGCCTTCTTCTTCAACTGATAAGCAAATCAGAATCCAGTCCTCGGACTGAAATTGCACGCGCTTGCAATTTCTGTCCGATGCCTGGATTCTGATTTGCTTATAAGTTGAAGAAGAAGGCAGCTACGTAATGGTGGGGGGAGTCCGGCATCCATATTTACTGGGTATTAGAGTAGTTAGCGCCGCTGATTAGGACAGAAGCAAGGCGGCAAGGCAGGAGGGGTATAGTGTAGGCGGACCTCCGTTTTGTTATTTTCAATATAAAAACATGTTAAAGTAAGTGTTGACTGTCCCTTTAAATGTCAATTTCTAAGCCCTTGAATTGCCTCTTATCTCAGTGCATTTTGACAGTGTTTCACAGTTAGACACTGTTAGTTCATGTGTATCATATAGATAGTGTTGAGCTCACATCTGTAGAGTTATTTAACAAATCAGCACTGATTGGCTAAAGTCCATGTCTGTCAAAAGAACTGAGACAAGGGGCACTCTGCAGAGGCTTAGAAACAAGATAATAACAGAGGCAAAAAGTGTATTAATATAACAGTGTTGGTTATGCAAAACTGGGAATGGGTAATAAAGGGATTATCTATCTTTTTAAACAATAACAATTCTGGAGTAGACTGTCCCTTTAATTATGACTAAAGTAAATAATGCCCAAGTGACTTGTTCCAAGACATTTTTTATTTCACAGCAATTCCTATATAATATTTAAAAAACTGAATAATTGTGTTTACTACTGAGATGACAATTCTTGCATTTATTAATATAGTATCCTCATTATTGGGGAAAATTATGGAATTATGGAAGTAAAGAAACACACACAGAACTAGCAATGTTTTTTGACAGTGTCAGACTGACACTGTCCCTTCTTACCTTCATAAAACAAAATACAGGTAGAAACCCCTTTACATAAACTGCTTGGGGCTGGAAAAGGTTTGGATAGCAGAATAGTTTTATATTTGCATCTGTAAAATGGGAGTCTGTAGTTGAGATGGAACCAAGTATAAACAGCAATATTCTATGTTATTTAGGTAATATATACAGCTTAAACATCCAACCTAAAGATTGTTTATCATTTTTAAAACTCTTGTATACATAGTACCCCCAGAAAGATAGTACATCACTGTAATTAGAAAGGTAATATTTGTTGTTTTAAGACAGAATTTGAGTTTTAGAACACAAAAACGAAACTAAAGACACAAGCTGAGAAGATTACCAAGTTTAAGGATATTAAAAATCCCCAGGGGGCGCTAGTACCTATATATATATATATATATATATATATATATATATATATATAGTCAGGCAGAGAAGACTGTGACTTACAGACAGGGAAAATCATTTTTGATAATTTTATTTTTAAGAAAATATTAATTAAAAAGTTTAGATTTTAGAATAAGTTTGGATTTTGGAATTCCGTATTTGGGGATTTGTACTTGTATTTACATCACCCCCAATTTACCAACACACATCCACTTGCCTAATAACTCTCTCCCACACACGTTTGCTCTAGGTTAGTTGCACGGGTTAGTTGCACACTGGCTGATGAGAGAAAACAAATTGCTATATTGACATTTCCACTTAAGAAAAAAGTAATCTGTAATGCAAATTTAAAAAAATATTGATTTGAAGTGATGGTAAAACTTTACATGTTTTAAAATCAGGTCAGGAATATAAGCGATTTTTTTTTACAGGCAGTTTAATTGATCACTTCTAATAAAGATGCACTGTACCATTCTAATACTCCGTGCTCCGGCCGCCCACTGCAAAACTATTTTTATGTGAGCTAACAGGTTTGAACTGCTCTCCAATCAGCGCTCCAGCTAAAAAGATAGTGTTGTAATGGCTAGAGCGCAATTGGCGAGCAGTTCAAACCGTTACCCGGAGTGAGGTATTAGAATGGAACAGCTAGATTAAAAAGTAAGCTGTAGTAGTGAATCTTTATTAAATGGGATTAATTAAAGTCCCTGTAAAATATTTTTAGATTCCGGACCCGATTTTAAAATATGTAAAGTTTACCATCACTTTTTTTTACATAACTCATTCAATCCTGTATTATAGTAAGGCATTTAACTTCAACAAATTTAATAAATTCTAAATGACAGTTTATAAACATTTATATATGAAAAGTCTTCCTGTTGTAAGTTCTAATAATGACATTTAGGCCAGAATAATGCCAAACTCTGAGCACTAAGTTAACTGATCATATTCAAAGCTTAAATTTCCAACATTGGTTTGGAATTATACCCATTGATAAAAGAAAATGGCTATGATTCAGGATTTTGGTTTTCAATATTTGCACTGATACTCAAACTGACAATACTTCTTTAGTTATACATTTAAGACAAAGACCCTCAATCATATTACAAACAGACAATGGTTCCAGGTAGGTAACATGTCTGCGGCATTTAGGATGAGCAAATCAGCACCTATTGATGGAACTTAAGATTCCATAAACACACCTATGTGCACACATGCTCTATCTGTAACTGGCAGTGCAAAAAAAAAAAAGATCAGTCACTACTAGGATGTCCTCACTATTCTGGAAAGCAAATTTACCTGTGCATTTCAATATAAAGGAGAAACACATACATTATTGTATAGTGCTCAATAACATATGTACTTTAACCCTTTGAGTGCTAAGCTGAATTCTATATTTTTCTGTTTTTTACTATTTAAAAAAAAAACACTTTTTAAAAAACTTTTTTATTTTTCCCCCCAGATCCCCAAGACGTATACCATTGGAAAGGTTAGGCGATTACCTTTCCAATGGTAGGTCTTGGGGGTCTGTAGCTGCTTAGATCCCTGAGATACAGGTTTCTAAGCAGCATGCCCCCTTTCCCTATACTTTGTATGGACAATTTTAAATAAAGTTGCGCGGTGACGTCATCACGTCATTGCGCGTGACGTCACCGCACGTAACGGGAAGCCCCGGCGATGCCTGTCACTACGCAGGCCCTATCGCCGGGGTAGGAGCTGGTGGGGGCCCCCAGATTGGAAAAAAGTAGTTGAGTGCTAATGACGGCTCTGAGTGTTTTCGTTAAAGGGACATGAAACTCAACATTTTTTTTCATGATCCAGACAGAGCATACAATTTGAAATAACTTTCCAGTTTACTTCTATTAACAAATTTGTGTAATACTCTTAGTATCCTTTGTTGAAGGAGCAGCAATGCACTATAAGGAATTAGCTGAAAGGGATATGAAACCCAATTTTTTTCTTTCATGATTTAGATAGAGCATGCAATTTTAGGCAATTTCCTAAATTACTTATATTATCAATTTTTCTTTGTTCTCTTGGTATCTTTATTGAGAACAAAGAAAAATTGATATACATTAGAAAGTTGCTTAAATTTGCATGCTCTATCTGAATCATGAAAGTTTAATTTTGACTAGACTATCCCTTTAATACATCAGGTGAGCCAAAGATACAAGGCATATATGTGCAGCCACTAATCAGTAGCTAGCGCCCAACAAAATAAATTGCTGCTCCTGAGCAAATTAGATAGAAGTGCATTGTAAAGAGGTTTAAAATTGCATGGCCTACCTGAATAATAAAAGTTTAAAGTTCCTTTTAATATCTATTAATAGTAACTGTTAAAAAAAAAACAACAACTTTATCTCATCAAATTAGTGAGCTTGTTTTAAAATATGCAATGTAAATATTGTACTGAGAGAAAAATAATGTATTCAAAACTAGAAGCTAATGCAAGTTAAGCACTCTGAAAACACTGCAAAACGCTGCAATATAATTTGTATTTGCCCCCGTCACATTAGTTATTCCCTGCAAGATTCTCCATTAAATTTTATGGGAGTTCGTAAAAACTCACTGGGACTTCCTAGCTGGATTAGCCCCCTTTGTAAGGAATTGAGAGAGGTCCGTCCATGCAATGGTAAGGATAAAGATTTCACTCCATGCCAATCAGCTTTAGAGATTCTAGGGAGAGGGAAAGAGAGAGGTAGAGAGAGAAAAATCCTAAATTCCTAATCAACTAATGCAATTTGTTTTAGTAACAGGGCTAGTGCAATGTATTAGTTTATTGTCTTTTGTTTCCTAACTTTAACATTGAGCGGACCAGCAATTTTTGCCCTTTGGACTAGTAGTTTTTCTCTCCGACCAGGAAACTACAGAGATATTTACACCCCTGTTTACAAACACACACATATAGCACGTTGTGCTATATATATATATATATATATATATATATATATATATATATATATATATAAACAAATAGGATAGACAGACAGATAACTATAGATATAACGATAAAATAAAACCTGAAGCAGAGAGGAAACTCTTGAAAGCTCATGTTGCATGCTAAATAAGAGTTTGCGCAGGCAATTTACCTGTTAAGATGTTCACTGCCCAGCTGCCTCATTTAACAGTGACCTTCTTTATATTTAGAATACAAAGCAGGAAATTGTGGTGAGATGAGGACATCCTCGGGGCATAAGGTAAATCGCAGGTGTGCATCAGAGATACTCCAGGAATAAGTGCTCGCTACCCACGCGTCTAGCCACAGACAGCTCCCTCTCCCCATGCCTGCAGATATTCTGTGCTCTGATAAGCCTGTCTCTGCAGCATCCTTCTACTATATTATACAGCTGGATGTACAGTGAACCATTTTTCAAAAAGTACAGAACAATTCTATTATCAATCTGCTGCTGACGAGTCTCTCTCTATATATGTTGCAGCTTACTTCACAATCTGCATTAAGTGAGAAGTACAATCATAAAAATAATCGTCAGCAAATCAGCATTAAGCAAAATAAGCTTGTGCAGTAATCGAATTTTAAATAATTACTCCTACAAAAAGCTGGCTGTAGAATTGTATTATGTCCCATCTTAAAGCTGGAGAGAAAGATATTTTGGTATAATTGTTAGCACAATGCCCATGAATTATACTCCAATGATGGGCAACGACTTCATATAAATTTTGCTAACCTACTTAAGATAGATGAAACCCTTTTTGTCACGTTATGCTTTTTTTACAATCTGAGTGTTTTTCAGTGGCAGGTTTAGAAGCTTTATGTTAAACTTCAGCCAGCTGAAATTCAATACGAAATGCAGGAAAAATAAATATTGATGGAGAATTACGTAAACATACTGGACTGACATCTTTATTTTGACAAGAATTAATATCCAAATTAAGATTTATATGTTCATTTAAATAAGAAAAGTCATATCATAGTGATCATGATGTTGGAGACTAATAAATTAAAATGTTTAAAAGATCATTCTTAAAATTTCAGAAGAAAATTAAAATCTCTAGGGATTGATAACAGACACCAGTGGTGTAAGATGTTGGATTCATGTGTTTGCCTCTAATAACTATCATTTTATATAGTAATAAAATAATGATGACTTTTATTATATATGTTTTTTCTAAGCTACATATTAAATAATTATATATTATATTAAACATTAATATAATGCTCTAGCCCATAGATTTAAGATTTATCCAAATTTTCCTACACGGTACAGCCCAATGTATTCAAAACAACAGCACAGATTTAAATAAAAAAACAACAAATAAAAACAAACAGCTATTTAGACATATGATTATTAGACTGACTGTGTGTGAATGCATTACATAGCCGTTATAGTAAAACATACATATTTAATCTGACATGTCAGCAAATAATAGGTGTAAGAATTTAATTTACAATTTAGTAGCTCCAAAACAGGCCACCAAAGAAGAGTGGCTTTTACATCATTTTACAAGTAAAGATGAGGCTTTTATATTACTCACATCTTTAATCAGGGAGCAATCTGTCACATAAGCATCTCTTTAAAAGGTAGCCCATGTTGCCAGCCTAGAGAGTTACTTTAATGTTAAATTTAGCAGGGGCCCTTACTCTTTAGATTAGCTTTAAAATTGATCATTCTTTTCCAACAGTGGTGTTGCTTTCACTGTTTAAACTATCCTTGCCAAATAATGCATGTGTTTATAGCTAGTTTATGAAGGGAAATATAAACTTCCCTTAGTCTTTCATTTGCTTCTGAGCTGGGTCTCAAAAAAGATGATGAAACAGAGATTACGCTAATGATGAATACTGAAAGTCTTTCCTCAAAACATAATTACTATATGATGAGGCAATACAAGCTATACTCACACAAATAATGTAAGGAAGGCAGGCTGTGGTCCAGGTTAGTCAGCAGTGCAGACATTTATCCAGTCAGTGCAATTGCTTTTTTGGGATTTAATGTAGGCAGTTTTTTCCTTTTATCCTCTCAGCCCACTGATGAGATGAGGGATATGCCAGCCCTGCCTCCCTTCCACCCACATAAAAAAAGGATGTGGAATAACTGAATAAAACACACAAAGGTCTTTAAGAAGTTGGTACTTAACTTATTCAACCTGCAATTAATGTGTTGCATAGCAAACCATGTGCAATTAATGTGATACACTTGTGGCTACCAATGCCCAAGGAGGTAAAAGCTGGCATACTGGTGAAACTTAAACACTTACTGAAGTTTTACAAGGGCTGTTGCACTGTCTGCATCATATGCAAATGTATAGATCGTCTCTTCTTTAAACAATGCATTATAAACCCAAAAAGCAATACAAGAGTAATTAAGCAGAATTAAATTCCAGTTTCCTAATTATGTAGTTTGTATCGATTTCAGCAAATTTATGCCCAATATACATCTGTGATGATATATGGAAATATTTCAAAATCCACTGATTAATATTGATTAAATAATCACTTAAAATTAAACAATAAAAGGGACATAAAAAATATTTGTTGCATCTAAAAGAGAATATTTGAATTACACTTGTTATTGTGTGTCTAACAGATGTTCCTGTACTAAGAAAACACATTTGTCATCTTTATGCTGACCACTACTAGTGATATGGGAGATTTTCTTTGACTTGCCAGTATTTCTGAACTTTCTTTTAGTTTTAAAATCAAAAGCAAGCAGCTTTCAACCTAATTATTTCATAAAAAAACAAAAACACTAAAATGTTTTGCATGAATTTATTTTTAGCTGAAGGCACTGTATTTTTTAAAAAACTTATTAGTTAAAACAAGTACAGTCAAAATAAACTACAAACATAGATCTCTTAACTTGCACTTAATTATAAATCGTTGGTTTGACTTGTGTTGCTAAGGTTGTGAGTTCAAGTCCCACTGAATGCACAGTGTTTTGGTTTTAGAAACAGAGAAATTGTAATCAAAGTATGGAATAGTCTTTCATCAGAGAAGGAAAGATTTGCAGAAATTATGTTTGAACTATGAAATAACCTTGAGCTCACTCCTCCCTATAAAAATCTTTGTTGTGAATGATGCACAGGAATGGTCATCCACTTTCGTTGCAAATGCAGAGGACAAACTACTGCATCCTTCTCATTTCTGTTGCTCATTTGCTAAAAGCCAAAATGTGGACGAAGAATGTCATTTTATTAAAAATAATTTTTATTGAGGTCAACATCATAATACAATATACATATGATATATCAGAAAATGCATGAATACAGAAAGCGACAATCATAATATGCATGTTGTTGAAGATATACAGTCATATCGGTAGCATCACAGAAAAATTGAAATAGGTGTAAAAGAAACTTAACCTCTCAGTTCTACGTTTTTTCTTGCTTTGAAACATTTTAAAGATATATATAACTTATATTATAACAAACCAAAAGCCAAAAGGTGCTTTATTAATATCAAATAGAAGATATAAAATATAAACATTAAGCTGAGGTTCCCTATAAGTGAGAAAAATAAAAATTTAAAAGCATATAGGAGCCTCTCCAGTTTGAGTATGTAATGAGAATGAATTAGCAGAAGCAAATACAAAGTTAAATATAGTATATGTAATAGGATAAGATATATGCAGTATTTTGCAAGGGAAACCGCTCAACACCCTCTGGACACACTCACATGTGCCAGAGTGTGATATATGGAGAAGGGAGGGGGAGGCAGGAGACCAGCCTCCCATCTATACAAAAAGAAAGAAAAGCAAACTTGCATAGTGCCTTTGAATAAAAGGGATGCTGTAAATTGGGTACATCATATGTGTTTAGATAATGAAGATTAAAAGGTAGGTAAACAAGGTGAGGATGACCTGTAAGCAAATTGTAAGACCAGGACTATTCTTAAGATAGCCTAATATATTATAAGGTGGTTTATATTGGTTCCAAGTCAGAATGACTTTGCAGCAACACTATACCAAAAAAGACAAGAATAAGGCTCAGGAGTACGCATCAACCTCTGTGAAGATGACAAATGTCATTTTAATTGTAGAGTAATGATGTGATGAGGTCACGTAAAAAGCAGAGGCACTTCCTTAAAATGCCTTGGCTGTGGAAGAGATGGGCTATTATTTAGACCCAGAGTCTTGGCCCTTAGAACACAGAGGGACAGGTAAACCCTAATTTGGAAAACAGGAATCTGCTCTATAAAATACACCAGTCACCAAGAACATGTAAGCGAGTTGAGGGTTTTCTAAGTCCCTATCCCTCCATGTACCACCTTTTCAAAGAAGGAAAACCCCACATAAAAGAAAATGCTCTGTGTTATATGCAGCACAACTGTGCATTAATAAAGTTAATAAAGTAACTACAAAGGGGTTAAATGTTTAATGTAGTCTCCAGAGCTGTAATGAACTACAGGGACCTAGCCGGTGACTGGTTGCTATGCAACATATGCCTCTTGTAATTGGCTCACCAGATGTGTTCAGCTAGGTCCTAGTAGTGCATTACTGCTGCTCTGAAGCAAAAAAATTTTTAAATACAAATAATAGAGAAAAAAATTAAATGGAACACATTTGAACATGTTCTATTTGTCCTTTCATGTCTCTTTAATTTTCTACTTATTGTGACATTTTTGTATTCTAATAATAGAATCCAACTGTTTAAAAAAAAAATGAATATGTGCAAAATATGGTACCACAAAGTGTTTGTAATATTTAGAAAATAATGACGTGTTACCATGAAATTACTCTTCACGTTCTGACTTTATTGTTATTGACATTTTTAGGTGCATCTGCAAACTGAAACTGCATTCTTAAATTTTACAGACAAGTATATGTCCCAAATAGGTGTCACACAAACTTAAGTCCAATCTTAAAAACTCACAAACAACCCACATTAGTCTGTGTGAAGCAGTTCTATGGCCTTACTTTAAGTGACTTTGTAAGCCATTTTTAAACTTTAGTACAGTATCTTATTTATTTCTACAATATACAGGGATTTGTAGCTTTATTCTCCCTCTTCCTCCTCATAATGGTCCTGTGGATGATTTGCTGTATGGGAAAGTGAACACAAGAGAGATCATCTCTACTAGGGATAGATCAATATATTGGAGCGGCCAATTATTAGGTCTGGTATTTGGAATTTCTGAAATAATCGTTATCAGCCAGAAACTTACCAATATTACCGATATTGAGAAAATCAAAAGAAATTTAGCTCTTTGTGTCAGGGTGCCAGGAATCAGACAGACGAGAAGTGCAAAAATAATCACACCTTTATTAATAGCAAAAAATAATGAAAAGTCCACAAGTCAAATAAGCCAGGAATCAAAACCAGAGCTGGTAGTCAGACGAGCCGAGTCAGGAGCCAAAGCGAATAGTCAGACGAGCCATTATTAGGAACAAGGAGAACAGAAGAGTCAGCAACAAGCCAGGGATCAGAAACCAGGAGGGATGTCAGACAGCCAGGTAATAGACTGGAACTCACAAACAGGTCTGAAACAACACAAGGGCAAAGCATACTGAACAGAGGACCTTCAACTAATAAGTGATGACATCACAATTCTGAGACTGCAACCTGTCTCACACGGATGATGTACACCAGTCTGGCCATAAAAGGGCATGCAGGAAATGAGCAGCATCACACACTATGCAAGAGAGTCAGCAAGAGAGGTGAGTAAAATGGCTGCCAGCAGCACATGGCAAACAAAGCAGGGAAAAAAAACCTGACAGTACCTTCCCCTTAATGACCCCTCCCCCGCGGCAGGACAAAGGCTTATTGGGGAAAAAGGCATGGAAGGCACGGAGGAGGGCGGGAGCATGAATATCAGAGGAGGGAACCCATGAACGCTCCTCAGGACTGTAGCCCCTCCAGTGAACCAAATACTGTATGCAGCCCCTGGACATACGAGAGTCAATAATGCTGCTGACCTCATATTCTTCATGGTTGTCAACAAAGATAGGACGGGGACGAGGCAACACAGTGGTAAACCGATTACAAACCAATGGTTTCAAGAGGAAGACATGAAAAACATTGGAGATGCGCATTGCAGGCGGAAGGTCAAGAGCGTAGGCCACAGGATTGACCCGTCTGAGTATTCGAAAAGGACCAACATAACAAACAAGCTCCTGAGCGGTAGGCAACTTCTTCAAGGGAATGCAATGTGACATTTTAGAAAAACGGTCAACCACCATAAGGATAACAGTATTGCCATTGGAATAAGGGTGCTCGACAATAAAGTCCATGTGTCCAAGGATGCTCATCATTAGAAATAGGTTGAAGAAGACCCACAGGAAGATGTCGAGGAGTCTTCTCCTGTGCACAAACTGAGCAGGAGGCAACATACGCAGCAACATCAGAACGAAGACCTGGCCACCAGAACTGTCGAGCGACAGACCAAATCATTTGGTTCTTGTCTGGGTGACCTGCGGCTTTAGGATAGTGGTAAGTGTGCAAAAGTTTAGTTTGAAGATTCTCAGGAACAAAACACTTGCCACTAGGTTTCTCAGGAGGTGCATTGGTTTGTGCAGCCAGGATCTCCTCCCCCAAGGGAGAAGTCAAATTAGTACGTATGGTAGCCAAAATATGGTCAGGAGGTATAACAGGAGTAGGTACAGACTCCTCCTTGGACAGAGGCGAAAATTGTCGAGAGAGGGCATCAGCCCTAACATTCTTTCTACCAGGCAGGTAGGAGACCACATAATTAAACCGAGACAAAAATAGCGCCCATCTGGCCTGTCGGGGCAACAAACGTTTTGCTTCAGATAGATAAGTTAAATTCTTGTGGTCAGTAAGAATGAGCACTGGTAGGCTAGTACCCTCGAAAAGATGCCTCCATTCCTTGAGTGGCAAAATTATGGCCAGTAATGCCCTGTCACCAATTTCATAATTGCACTCTGCTGGAGACAATTTCTTAGAGAAGAAACCCCATGGATGCAAGGAACCGTCAGGCGTAGGACGTTGAGACAAGAGGGCACCTACTCCAGTCTCAGACGCTTTGACCTCAAGAATGAAAGGCAGGACAGGGTTAGGATGAGCCAGAACTGGAGCGGCAGCAAAGGCAGTCTAAAGACTATAAAAGGCCTTAATGGCAGTAGGTGACCAATGGAGTGGATCATTCTCTTTACGAGTCATGTCTGTTATAGGTTTGACCAAGGAAGAAAAGTTTTTAATAAACTTTCTATAGTAATTGGCGAACCCCAAAAAATGTTGAATAGACCGAAGACCAACTGGGCGAGGCCACTGCAGACAACTTGTCAGGATCCATGGAGAACCCTGCAACGGAGATAACATAACCTAGGAAGGTTACTCGAGTCTGATGGAAGTCACATTTCTCGAGTTTACAAAACAGGCCGTTCTCACGTAGTCTCTGAAGAACCCGTGTAAAATAAGAACGATGAGCCTCAAGTGTGGGTGAGTGTATGAGGATGTCGTCTAAGTACACCACAACACACTGTTGCAACATATCTCGTAGGACATCATTAATAAATTCCTGGAAAACAGCAGGAGCATTACATAGGCCAAAGGGCATTACAAGATACTCATAATGCCTGCTCCTGGTGTTAAATGCTGTTTTCCGTTCGTGGCCCTCCTTGATCCTAACGAGATTGTATGCTCCTCTCAAATCAAGTTTAGAAAAGACCGTAGCTCCCTTGAGGCGGTCAAAGAGTTCCGTAATAAGCGGAATAGGGTAAGCATTCTTAATGGTAAGACGATTAAGACCCCTATAATCGATGCATGGTCTTAACTTGCCACCCTTTTTCTTCACAAAGAATAAGCCAGCCCCTGCAGGAGAGCAGGATTTGCGGATGATCCCCCGCGACAGAGCATCAGCAACATACTCCTCCATAGCACAATTCTCTGCAACAGACAGAGGGTAAACCCGGCCCGAGGAGGAATGACTCCGGGTTGCAGATCTATGGCACAATCTTAAGACCGGTGAGGAGGCAACGTACCAGCACGCACCTTGTCAAAAACGTCTAGGAACTCTCGGTACTCCTCTGGCAATTGAGATAGTAAAGAAGTGCACAAGACTTTAACTGGTTTTCAAAGACAAGTGAAAATACATTGCGGAGACCACGACAAAATTTCGGACATGCGCCAGTCGAGACTGGGATTGTGCTTTTGGAGCCAGGGATAACCCAGAACAACTGGAAAATTCGGAGAATTTATCACCTGGAACTGGAGGTTTTCAAAATGGAGAGCCCCAAAAGCCATGGATAACGGAGCAGTTTCATGAGAAACGAGTGTGGGCTGAAGGGGCCTGCCATCAAAGGCCTCAATAGCAAGCGGAACGGACCGAGGCAAAACAGGAATGGAGTGCTTTGATACAAAAGCACTGTCAATTAAATGGCCTGCAGCACCGGAGTCAACAAGAGCCTGGGTGACTATGGAGGAGTCCACCCAGGAAAGGACAACTGTGACCAAAGGGTTCTCCTTTAGTGGTTCCGGGGATGAGGATAAACCACCCAAGGTCTTCCCCCCGATAGGACCTTAGGTGTGTGCGCTTCCTGGCCATGTAGGACAAGACTTCAAAAGGTGGCCCTGTAACCCACAATAGAGGCAGAGGCCCTCCCTCCTCCTAAAGGCCCTCTCTGCCACGGAGAGACACGTGAATCCCAACTGCATCGGCTCAGCAGTACCTGGTGACTCAGGACCAGGAGGCATGGGAGGAGAGGGAGGCATGGGTGGGAATGAACACATAGGAGACAACAGGACAGGAGGCTTCCACAAGCGCTCCTTGAAAGAGGGCCTCTCTCTGAGTCTGATGTCAATTAGAATAAAAAAAGACACCAATGCCTCAAGATACTCTGGTAAATCTCTGGTAGCAACTTTAGTCTTTAATCGCATCAGAGAGCCAATGAAAGAACGTGGCAACAAGGGCTTCATTGCTCCAACCTACCTCTGCGGCAAGCGTACGGAACTCAATGGCATACTGAGCAAGAGATCTTGTACCTTGCTGAATGTACATGAGTCGTTTGGCAGCAGAGGAGGAGCGAGCCGGAACATCAAATACCCTTCGAAAGGAGGTCACAAATTCAGGGTGATTTGAATTCACAGGTTTATTAGTCTCCCACAAGGGATTAGCCCAGGCAAGAGCTGTGTCAGAGGGTAACGAGATGAGAAATCCCACCTTAGCTCTGTCAGAGGGAAACGCCTGAAGTAACATCTCAAAGTAAATGCCCACCTGGTTCAAAAATCCTCTGCACTGATTAGGATCGTCTTCATATCGCTGAGGTAGAGGTGCAGAACCGGACATGCTCCTGGTAGGACTAGGTGCAGCAGCGGAAACAAGGGCAGCCATAACTTGCGGGACACTTTGGTCCAAATGTGCAGTGCAAGTCAACAGGGTTTGCAGGGCTAGTGCAAATTGATCCAAGCGGTGATCCTGTTCATCCATCCTGGAAATGATGGCAGGTAAAGGTGGATTATTAGCACTATAGGGTATCATGGCCCTTGCGTAATGTCAGGGTGCCAAAAAAATCAGACTGACATGAGAAGTACAAAAATAATCACACCTTTATTAATTGTAAAAAAATAATAGAAAGTCCCCAAGTCAAATAACAAGCCAGGAATCAAAACCAGAGCTGGTAGTCAGAGGAGCTGAGTCCGGAGCCAAAGCGAATAGTCAGACGAGCTGGTATCAGGAACAAGGAGAACAGCAGAGACAGGAAAAAGCCAGGGATCAGAAACCAGGAGGGAAGTCAGACAGCCAGGTAATACACTGGAACTCACAAACAGGTCTGATACAACGCAAGGGCAAAGAAAACTGAACAGAGGCCCTTTAAATAATAAGTGATGACATCACAATCCTGAGACTGCAACCTGTCTCACACGGATGATGTATACCAGTCTGGTCATAAAAGGGCGTGCAGGAAATGAGCAGAATCACACACTATGCAAGAGAGTCAGCAAGAGAGGTGAGTAAAATGGCTGCCAGCAGCACATGGCAAACAAAGCAGGGTAAAAACCCTGACACTGTGTACTTCATGGAAACTATATAGTTTTACGTGACAAATTATCACACAAATCATCTATAGTACATACTGTATAAGCTGGACATAGCATATCATCTAAAAATAAATAGCACTGATAACAGAGTCCATTGTTGTCACAAATAGAACTTTATTTGCTGTATTCTGATACATTTTACACATTTGCAAAACATTTTACTAAAGCTGCTATATTTGACAATTTTTTAATTTAAATATTTTATTTTCCCCTTTCATGGGCATAGAAAAAAAAAAACATTTAAAAAAAATATAGTTCAGGCACATTAATTAAATGTCCACAACAACAAACCTTGAGTAGAAAGCTATGCAGTATAGGAGACTAGTATCATTATTCTCTAGCAGTGGATAACAATGCTCTGACCATTAGGTGGCGCTGTTACACATGTATAAAACTGCCCATATAGAACATAATAAAGAAACTTATAGTCCACTCCTCAGTACCAGGGAAGGTATTTGCAATCTAGTAAATATATGAAAATATTAAAAATTAAAGCAAATAAATAAATAAATCTAGCACTAATATTCCAGCATGTCCTGTCTGTCTAGCTTTGCAGTAGTGACTTAAATTTATTTTATATCAGTGTGCAGTTTAAAAGGGATTTATACAATTTTTCTATGTTTTGGGAAGCCATTTAATAAGTTAATTTTCAAGCACTCTATTTTTTCCATTTGTTTACTTTTAAAGTTTAAAATTTTAATAAGCATGTTCAGTTTTTACCAGATTTGTGTGGAAATTGTCTTGATTTTTCAAAACTTTAAATGTACAGAATATCGGCCCCTGTTATCGGCCTGAAAGGCGGTCAATAATCGGTATTGGCCCTGAAAAAACTATATCGGTCTATCCCCAATCTCTACTGCTGCAATATACTGAGGAGCCAGCTGAGCTCCCATGATGTATGAATAGAACCACAATCCCCTCTACTGAGTTTATTATTATTTACAGTTTTAGTTTTTATAGATTCAGATAAAAACATAATTTATGCTTACCTGATAAATTTATTTCTCTTGTGGTGTATCCAGTCCACGGATCATCCATTACTTGTGGGATATTCTCCTTCCCAACAGGAAGTTGCAAGAGGATCACCCACAGCAGAGCTGCTATATAGCTCCTCCCCTAACTGCCATATCCAGTCATTCGACCGAAACAAGCCGAGAAAGGAGAAACCATAGGGTGCAGTGGTGACTGTAGTTTAAATTAAAATTTAGACCTGCCTTAAAAAGACAGGGCGGGCCGTGGACTGGATACACCACAAGAGAAATAAATTTATCAGGTAAGCATAAATTATGTTTTCTCTTGTAAGGTGTATCCAGTCCACGGATCATCCATTACTTGTGGGATACCAATACCAAAGCTAAAGTACACGGATGAAGGGAGGGACAAGGCAGGCTTAAATGGAAGGAACCACTGCCTGTAGAAACTTTCTCCCAAAAATAGCCTCAGAAGAAGCAAAAGTATCAAATTTGTAAAATTTTGAAAAGGTATGATGCGAAGACCAAGTCACCGCCTTGCAAATCTGTTCAACAGAAGCCTCATTTTTAAAGGCCCCGGTGGAAGCTACAGCTCTAGTAGAATGAGCTGTAATCCTTTCAGGGGGCTGCTGTCCAGCAGTCTCATAGGCTAAGCGTATTACGCTCCGAAGCCAAAAAGAAAGAGAGGTTGCCGAAGCTTTTTGACCTCTCCTCTGTCCAGAGTAAACAACAAACAGTGTAGATGTTTGGCGAAAATCTTTAGTAGCTTGTAAGTAAAACTTTAAAGCACGGCCCACGTCCAGATTATGTAAAAAGCGTTCCTTCTTTGAAGAAGGATTAGGACACAATGATGGCACAACAATCTCTTGATTGATATTCTTGTTAGAAACTACCTTAGGTAAAAACCCAGGTTTTGTACGCAGAACTACTTTATCTGAATGGAAAATCAGATAAGGAGAATCACATTGTAAGGCAGATAACTCAGAGACTCTTCGAGCCGAGGAAATAGCCATCAAAAACAGAACTTTCCAAGATAAAAGTTTGATATCAATGGAATGAAGGGGTTCAAACAGAACCCCTTGAAGAACTTTAAGAACCAAGTTTAAGCTCCATGGGGGAGCGACAGGTTTAAACACAGGCTTAATTCTAACCAAAGCCTGACAAAAAGCTTAAACGTCTGGAACTTCTGCCAGACGCTTGTGCAAAAGAATAGACAGAGCAGAAATCTGTCCCTTTAAAGAACTAGCTGATAATCCTTTTTCCAAACCCTCTTGGAGAAAGGACAATATCCTAGGAATCCTAACCTTACTCCATGAGTAATTCTTGGATTCACACCAATAAAGGTATTTACGCCATATCTTATGGTAGATTTTCCTGGTGACAGGCTTTCGTGCCTGTATAAGGGTATCAATGACTGACTCGAGAAGCCACGCTTTGATAAAATCAAGCGTTCAATCTCCATGCAGTCAGTCTCAGAGAAATTAGATTCGGATGATTGAAAGGACCTTGTAGTAGAAGGTCTTGTCTCAGAGGCAGGGTCCATGGTGGAAAGGATGACATGTCCACTAGGTCTGCATACCAGGTCCTGCGTGGCCACGCAGGCGCTATCAAGATCACCTATGCTCTCTCCTGTTTCATTTTGGCAATCAGTCGAGGGAGCAGAGGAAACGGTGTAAACACATAAGCCAGGTGGAAGAACCAAGGCGCTGCTAGAGCATCTATCAGTGCCGCTTCAGGGTCCTTGGACCTGGATCCGTAACAAGGAAGCTTGGCGTTCTGGAGAGACGCCATGAGATCCAGTTCGGGTTTGCCCCAACGATGAACCAATTGAGCAAACACCTCCGGATGGAGTTCCCACTCCCCCGGATGAAAAGTCTGACGACTTAGAAAATCCGCCTCCCAGTTCTCTACACCTGGGATATGGATCGCTGACAGGTGGCAAGAGTGAGTCTCTGCCCAGCGAATTATCTTGGAGACTTCTAACATTGCTAGGGAACTCCTGGTTCCCCCTTGATGGTTGATGTAAGCCACAGTCGTGATGTTGTCCGACTGAAATCTGATGAACCTCAGGGTTGCTAACTGAGGCCAAGCTAGAAGAGCATTGAATATTGCTCTTAACTCCAGAATATTTATTGGGAGGAGTTTCTCCTCCTGAGTCCACGATCCCTGAGCCTTCAGGGAATTCCAGACTGCACCCCAACCTAGAAGGCTGGCATCTGTTGTTACAATTGTCCAATCTGGCCTGCGAAAGGTCATATCTTTGGACAGATGGACCCGAGATAGCCACCAGAGAAGAGAATCTCTGGTCTCTTGATCCAGATTTAGCAGAGGGGACAAATCTGTGTAATCCCCATTCCACTGACTGAGCATGCATAGTTGCAGCGGTCTGAGATGTAGGCGGGCAAACGGCACTATGTCCATTGCCGCTACCATTAAGCCGATTACTTCCATACACTGAGCCACCGAAGGGTGCGGAATAGAATGACACGGCAAGATTTTAGAAGCTTTGATAACCCTGATTCAGTCAGGTAAATCTTCATTTTTACAGAATCTATCAGAGTCCCTAGGAAGGAGACTCTTGTGAGTGGGGATAGAGAACTCTTTTCCTCGTTCACCTTCAACCCATGTGACCTGAGAAATGCCAGAACTATGTCCGTATGTGACTTGGCAATCTGAAAGCTTGATGCCTGTATCAGGATGTCGTCCAGATAAGGGGCCAGAAGCGATCCCAGAACCTTTGTAAAGATTCTTGGAGCTGTAGCTAACCGGAAGGGAAGAGCCACAAATTGGTAATGCCTGTCCAGAAAGGCAAACCTTAGGAACCGATAATGATCTTTGTGAATCGGTATGTGAAGGTAAGCATCCTTCAAATCCACTGTGGTCATGTACTGACCCTCCTGGATCATAGGTAGGATGGTCCGAATAGTTTCCATTTTGAACGATGGAACTCTGAGGATTTTGTTTAAGATCTTTAGATCCAAAATGGGTCTGAAGGTTCCCTCTTTTTTGGGAACCACAAACAGAGTTGAATAAAAACCCTGTCCCTGTTCCGACTGTGGAACTGGACAGATCACTCCCATAACTAGGAGGTCTTGCACACAGCGTGAGAATGCCTCTTTCTTTATCTGGTTTACAGATAATCTTGAAAGGTGAAATCTCCCTTGAGGAGGGGAAGCTTTGAAGTCCAGAAGATATCCCTGAGATATGATCTCCAACGCCCAGGGATCCTGAACATCTCTTACCCACGCCTGGGCAAAGAGAGAAAGTCTGCCCCCTACTAGATCCGTTACCGGATAGGGGGCCGTTCCTTCATGCTGTCTTAAGAGGCAGCAGCAGGCTTTCTGGCCTGCTTGCCTTTGTTCCAGGACTGGTTAGGTTTCCAGCCCGGCTTGGATTGAGCAAAAGTTTCCTCTTGTCTTGTAGCAGAGGAAGTTGATGCTGCACCTGCCTTGAAGTTTCGAAAGGCACAAAAATTAGACTGTTTGGCCTTTGATTTGGCCCTGTCTTGAGGAAGGGTATGACCCTTACCTCCAGTAATGTCAGCAATAATTTCCTTCAAACCAGGCCCGAATAGGGTCTGCCCCTTGAAGGGAATGTTAAGTAATTTAGACTTTGAAGTCACGTCAGCTGACCAAGATTTAAGCCATAGCGCCCTACGCGCCTGGATGGCGAATCCAGAATTCTTAGCCGTTAGTTTAGTTAAATGAACAATGGCGTCAGAAACAAAAGAATTAGCTAGCTTAAGTGTTCTAAGCTTGTCAAGTATTTCAGTCAATGAAGTAGCTGTCTGAAAGGCCTCTTCCAGAGACTCAAACTAGAACGCCGCAGCAGCAGTGACAGGCGCAATGCATGCAAGGGGCTGCAGGATAAAAGCTTGTTGAATAAACATTTTCTTAAGGTAACCTAATTTTTTATCCATTGGATCTGAAAAAGCACAACTGTCCTCGACAGGGATAGTGATACGCTTTGCTAAAGTAGAAACTGCTCCCTCCATCTTAGGGACCGTCTGCCATAAGTCCCGTGTGGTGGCGTCTATTGGAAACATTTTTCTAAAAATAGGAGGGGGGGAAAACGGCACACCGGGTCTATCCCACTCCTTATTAATGATTTCTGTAAACCTTTTAGGTATTGGAAAAACATCAGTACACACCGGCACTGCATAGTATTTATCCAGTCTACACAATTTCTCTGGTACTGCAATTGTGTCACAGTCATTCAGAGCAGCTAACACCTCCCCAAGCAATACACGGAGGTTCTCAAGCTTAAATTTAAAAGTAGAAATATCTGAATCAGGTTTCCCCGAATCAGAAATGTCACCCACAGACTGAAGCTCTCCTTCCTCAGCTTCTGCATATTGTGACGCAGTATCAGACATGGGCCTTAAGGCATCTGCGCGCTCTGTACTACGTCTAACCCCAGAGCTATCGCGCTTTCCTCTGAATTCAGGCAATCTGGCTAATACCGCTGACAGGGTATTATCCATGATTGCCGCCATGTCCTGCAAAGTAATCGCTATGGGCGTCTTTGATGTTCTTGGCGCCATTTTAGTGTGAGTCCCTTAAGCGGGAGTCAAAGGGTCTGACACGTGGGGAGAGTTAGTCGCATAACCTCCCCCTCGCCAGAATCCTCTGGTGATAAATTTTTTAAAGATAAAAGCTGATCTTTATTGTTTAAAGTGAAATCAATACATTTAGTACACATTCTCATATGGGGTTCCACTATGGCTTTTAGACATAATGAACAAGGAGTTTCCTCTATGTCAGACATGTTTATACAGACTAGCAATGAGACTAGCAAGCTTGGTAAACACTTTACATCAAGTTAAACAAGCAATATAAAAAACGTTACTGTGCCTTTAAGGGAAACAAATTTTGCTAAAATTTGAAATAACAGTGAAAAAAGGCAGTTAAACTAACAAAATTTTTACAGTGTATGTAACAAGTTAGCAGAGCATTGCACCCACTTGCAAATGGATGATTAACCCCTTAATACAAAAAAACAGATTAACAAACTGAAAACGTTTTTTTAAACAGTCACAACAACTGCCACAGCTCCACTGTGGCTTTACCTTCCTCAATATATGACTTTTGAAGCCTTTTGAGCCCTGCAGAGATGTCCTAAAGCATGCAGGGGACTGCTGAGGGAAGCTGAATGTCTCTGTCTGTAATTTTAACTGCGCAAAAAAAGCGTTAAAATAGGCCCCTCCCACTCATATTACAACAGTGGAAAGCCTCAGGAAACTGTTTCTAGGCAAAAATCAAGCCAGCCATGTGGAAAAAACTAGGCCCCAATAAGTTTTATCACCAAAGCATATATAAAAACGATTAAACATGCCAGCAAACGTTTTATATTGCACATTAATCAGAGTATATACCTCTGATAGCAAGCCTGATACTAGTTGCTATTAAATCACTGTATTTAGGCTTAACTTACATTAATCAGGTATCAGCAGCTTTTTCTAGCAAATTCCATCCCTAGAAAAACTTAAACTGCACATACCTTATTGCAGGATAACCTGCACGCCATTCTCCCTCTGAAGTTACCTCACTCCTCAGACATATGTGAGAACAGCAGTGGATCTTAGTTACTTCTGCTAAGATCATAGAAAAACGCAGGCAGATTATTCTTCTAAATACTGCCTGAGATAAAATAGTACAACTCCGGTACCATTTAAAAACAATAAACTTTTGATTGAAGAAAAAACTAACTATATTACACCACTTTCCTCTTACTACCTCCAGCTATGTTGAGAGTTTGCAAGAGAATGACTGGATATGGCAGTTAGGGGAGGAGCTATATAGCAGCTCTGCTGTGGGTGATCCTCTTGCAATTTCCTGTTGGGAAGGAGAATATCCCACAAGTAATGGATGATCCGTGGACTGGATACACCTTACAAGAGAAATATTTGTTATTTGCTATGTACGTTAAGGATTGTTTAGAATATATAAGCTTTCCCCTTTAGATAATTCATTGTTTAAGCTTATTTTATGAAACATTATTGTGTTTTGCTCATGAGATTACAAACTGCATCACTGTCAAATCTTTAAAAACACAAAAGAAACTCATTAGTAAAAAATGTAAATAAAGCCATTGTAAAAGTTGTCACTCAAATACATAAAAGTCTGGAAATTCAAAGAATAAATTCTCCACCCAACCCTGGGCTTTGGTGATGTTCTGATCAATTACATAACTGATGAAATATCTATTTTTTGCGCCAAAAAAAAACCCCAAACAGATTCTGCTAAATAACCTATAATTCTGTTATGCATTTTGTTAAAATGATGCAGTTTAAAAGGGACATTAAAACAGTAAATCAATTATGTATTCAACGCAAAGATTTGCCAGAGAATAATATATAGATGTCTATTTATAGTTAAAGAGTTGATCACAATCTATCACTTAATTATCTGCATGTTAATGGCTGCTATTTTCATTGTTTATTGGCAGTTTTTTTTAAATTATATTTTACGTGAAAAATGGCCCTAATCATTACATCTGCAATCATGTTTTTATGTGATCACAATCCAAATGCTTGATACTTAAAAGGACATGAACCCCCCACATTTTTCTTTCATGATTCAGATAGAGAATACAGGTTTTAAAACGTTTCCAATTTACTTCTATTATCAATTTTCTTCACTCTCTTGTTATTCTTTTTTGAAGGGATTATGGGGGTAAATTTAACAATAGGTGAGCGGACATGATTCACTGTAGCTAATCATGTCCGCTCAATCTCGCTAAATGCTGACAGCATACACTGTCGGCATTTAACATTGCACAAGCATTTCTAATGAAATGCTTGTGCAATGCTGCCCACTGCTCACTGGCGCCAATTGGCTGCTAGCAGGGGCCGTCAATCATCCCAATGATTTCAGTTCCCTTTCTTTCGTTTCTGGTGGAACAGAAACGATGGGGCTCCAAAGCAGCATCCGCTGCTTAATAAATGGAGCCCATGGTCTGGAGCACTACATGACAGGAAATAGTGCTGCCATCTAGTGCTTTTGCTAATGTATAACATTATTGAAAAAATTCTGCCATATATTTCTGCAGACATGTGCACACTCCTAAACTTACCTTCCAGCTTTTCAACAAAGGATAACAAGAAAACTAAGAAAATTTTAAAATAGAAGTAAATTGAAACGTAATGGATGCCAACATTTTCAAACCGAGGTTTTCTTATCTAATCTGGTCTGCTGAGGAATAATGCAATAATAAAATATCTATTTGACAAGGTTTAAAGACCACATAGACCTTATCTGCAGTTTCCCTAATTATCCTCAGCCAAGAAGCTTGGTGGCTCCCATTACTTTATGGAAACTCAGGGGTATTACAAAAAAGGTCCCCGTTTTCAGAGTTATATTTCAAGAAAAGGAGACACAAATAATGAAAGTATTTTGTAAAGTATTTTTTATTAAACATAATGAAATATTTTGGGCTAGATTAGAAGTGCAATCAATAGCACAGTGTGTTATATTTTACGTAACCTTGAGCAAGGGAAAATACACCCCCTCTACTTTTAATTGATAGAGCAGGAAGTGCCATTAGCGTATCCTTTGTGCTTGTATTACAAGTGGTGAGTTAATCCTAAATAGCGCTGTAAAATCTAGCACTTTTTGAGGCCTAAAGTAAATAATTACTTGCTAGTTTGTGTAACAAAACATGAAAATTCTACGGATATAAAAGCTTAAAGCTATATTTAGACAAAGGAAAATAAGGAGAGAACTACACAAAAAATCCACTACTTGTATACCATCAACTTAGTGCACGAGTGATATGCAACATGCCCCATAGAAGTCTTTTATGTTAAAGCACCCGCGCTATCCAACATATAGATGGCAGTGTGCCCTAGACTATCGCATGAGCGATAAAAAATAACTTTGGATGTATTATGAGCACAAAAATAGAAGCAGTACGGTGCTTGTGCATAATAGCTCTAATATTTTGTGCTTCACTTGTAATCTAGGCTTTTATACTAGTACCTTTAATAGAGCAATAAGCATAACGCTAATTAGAGTTACCTATAATGCTATATATAGTTTGAATAAGTAATTATCAAGGGCCTTTTCTATTGCTCCTATCTAAAATACAAAGGTGTATTAGGCACATTTCTAATCTGTTTTGCGTTTTTAGCAAAGTTATATTAAATGGATAGAAATTAGACACATGGTAATGTGAAGTCTACATAAAACATATGTAAACATCTTGAGAAATAATCTGGAGGGCAGTGTACTGTTACACGCAACATCCAAGATAAGTTTTCATATTAAATGTATCCAGACAAGAATGCTTCTGGATTGCCACAAAAATGTAACCAATCATATACATCCATTGGTGCCATACATATGTCCAGACAAAACTAAACAAGAATGTAATTTCTTGTAAAGTAGAGCCACAGCAAGTGGGATAATTTACCATATAAAATTAATCAAGTACAAAACGGGCATTTCCAAAAAAATCTATACATTGTGAATCAATGTTAGATTATATATATATATATATATATATATATATATATATATATATATATATATATATGTATTGTGAGACATAACAAGAGAACTCATCCTGGAAAGTAGCCAGGTTGAAAAAAGACAGGGAAACAGCACTCTTTTGAAAATAATCAATATTTTACTAGCACAGCATAATATACATAAATGGTAAAGGAGATGGCATACGGGAGTCCCCCCTCTGCCTCTGCACTGCAAGGATAGGCAGAATTCACCGTGTGAAAAAATACAAAATCTAATTGCAACAAAAATATATTACAAAGAAATAATAATATAGGACCTATCGAGTCCAATAGACAAAACCTGACCGGTCAGGGGATGTGCGAGACAAATTGCCCAGAAGTATAGATGTGGCAAGGTGCAGAGCTGGCTCAAGTAAGGCCTGTCACACTTCCTACACCCGGCTGCACACAGCACCCCTGTGAAGAGGTGATTGCTGGGCAGGTTTAACGGAATGTGGGATCTAAGAAAGTAATGACAGCCTTGCAACAAACGGAAAATAATTATCAGGCATACCTTGCAATATGTACAATATTAAAAGTATATACAGAGGGAAAGTGTATACCAAAGATCAACTACACCCTGCTGCATCCGACACCTCACTAAGGAGGTATAAATGGTCGGGCAGGTAGTGGAAATGGGATCTAAGTGATCAAATGGAGACACACCCTCAGGATATGTACATAGGTTTATGAGCCATATATTTCAATCTTCATATGGAAATGACATAAGTAAACTCAAAAACAAGGCATTGGTTGATGTCTGAAATGACCAATTGACACATTAAATAAAGCAAATAGCGTTAGTACATGCTATGCAGAAAAGCAAAAGAATATGTTAGTACTCAGCATGCATCCATCCATTTGTTATCAGATGAGCTATAATCCTTGTAAGTTCTTAAGGAGAGCTGTGCCCCCTCTCGACAGAGTGGCGTTTGCCAGGTGCAAAGTTCACGCACATAAGCCAGAGCTGATTAGTACAGTTAGCGGCAAGGAATCTAATGACAATATGGAACCATACGACCTGATAGATTCAGTGGTTTTGTAGGCCGTGCCAGGTAGCTATAAGTCCATGACAGTGAGTGCCAAATGTTGATCCGGACTTTGCTTTAAATGTGCCTGTTCAGTAACCGCAGAGCTTGTTGTAAGTTGTTTTCTTCGAGATCCTCACACGCACATCACGTGATCCGGTCGGCTGGATCTCGAAGAAAACAACTTACAACAAGCTCTGCGGTTACTGAACAGGCACATTTAAAGCAAAGTCCGGATCAACATTTGGCACTCACTGTCATGGACTTATAGCTACCTGGCACGGCCTACAAAACCACTGAATCTATCAGGTCGTATGGTTCCATATTGTCATTAGATTCCTTGCCGCTAACTGTACTAATCAGCTCTAGCTTATGTGCGTGAACTTTGCACCTGGCAAACGCCACTCTGTCGAGAGGGGGCACAGCTCTCCTTAAGAACTTACAAGGATTATAGCTCATCTGATAACAAATGGATGGATGCATGCTGAGTACTAACATATTCTTTTGCTTTTCTGCATAGCATGTACTAACGCTATTTGCTTTAATGTGTCAATTGGTCATTTCAGACATCAACCAATGCCTTGTTTTTGAGTTTACTTATGTCATTTCCATATGAAGATTGAAATATATGGCTCATAAACCTATGTACATATCCTGAGGGTGTGTCTCCATTTGATCACTTAGATCCCATTTCCACTACCTGCCCGACCATTTATACCTCCTTAGTGAGGTGTCGGATGCAGCAGGGTGTAGTTGATCTTTGGTATACACTTTCCCTCTGTATATACTTTTAATATTGTACATATTGCAAGGTATGCCTGATAATTATTTTCCGTTTGTTGCAAGGCTGTCATTACTTTCTTAGATCCCACATTCCGTTAAACCTGCCCAGCAATCACCTCTTCACAGGGGTGCTGTGTGCAGCCGGGTGTAGGAAGTGTGACAGGCCTTACTTGAGCCAGCTCTGCACCTTGCCACATCTATACTTCTGGGCAATTTGTCTCGCACGTCCCCTGACCGGTCAGGTTTTGTCTATTGGACTCGATAGGTCCTATATTATTATTTCTTTCTAATATATTTTTGTTGCAATTAGATTTTGTATTTTTTCACACGGTGAATTCTGCCTATCCTTGCAGTGCAGAGGCAGAGGGGGGACTCCCGTATGCCATCTCCTTTACCATTTATGTATATTATGCTGTGCTAGTAAAATATTGATTATTTTCAAAAGAGTGCTGTTTCCCTGTCTTTTTTCAACCTGGATACTTTCCAGGATGAGTTCTCTTGTTATGTCTCACAATACATTACTATATAAGGGTCTGCACCACATTTATTTAAAAGCCAAATAAGGGCCGATTGCGGCATCCTTCGCTTTACTAGCCCATAGCAACTGCTTCTCTCCCGTATTTATTTCTTGATTAAAAAAAAAAAAAAAAAAAAATATATATATATATATATATATATATATATATATATATATATATATATATATATATATATATATATATATATATATATATATATACACACACATACATACATACACACACACACATTTTTTTAGGGAGCGTATATCTGGCATGTGCAGGCACAGTAATATTATTTTTCTAATTAGTTTAAAGGGACATGAAACCCAAATCTTGTCCCCCATGATCCAGAAAGAACCAACAATTCCAAACAACCCTCCAATCCACCTCCATCATCCAATCTGCTTCATTATCTCTATATCCCTTGTTGAAAAGCATATCTAAATAAGCTTGGTAGAAACTGATTGGTGGTTGCACATAGATGCCTCAGGTGATTGGCTAACTTATGTGCATTGCTATTTCTTCAAAAAAGGATATCTAAAGAATGAAGCAAACTAGACAAAAGAAGCAAACCGGAACGCTGCTCAAAATTGCATTCGCTATCCGAATCATGAAAGAAAATCTTGGGGTCCCACGTCCCCTGTTTTCAGGAAGTTTGCAATGAAATCTCACGAGACCTCAGTGAAATCTCATGAGATCACAGCAAACAAAGCAGAAACTCAGAACTGCTGATGCAGTTTGGCTATTTTTTTTTCCAACTTGCAGGTGAACAGCAGAATGTATGTATATACATTCAAAAAGTAATACTGTCCTTATTTGTAATCCGTGAATATCCCCAAGGTTGCACAGTGATAGTTCGTTCTCCAGGGGTATGGTAGAGGATGAGGTGTTATGCCGCTCTTCTAGGGGAAGCTTTCCCAAAATGATCCACCGGGGTTAAAAAACTGCAGTATGTGAGAGAAAAGTGCAAAACACCAGATCTCTGTGCCGTATTAAAAACAACTTTAATTAGCCCCTAACATAAAATATTACACTCACAAGATAAATAACATATATGTGCAGATAGTGCATTTAATGAGCACCAACATATATCACCAGATCTCCTGTTATCCTCCGTTTCTTTTCCTTTTTTGGAAACCACAGGAAGGTCAAATAATGTCCGTACAAATGTAGCGATATATGAATCCCAAATCAGTCCAATATGTCCAATTGGTATAATCAAACAAAAACTTAATAATAGAACTTTTAAGGAACGGTTACCCTCGGCCCTCTCACGCTCTGCGTATTCAATCTGCAGGGTATGGAAGCCTCACTGGGACACAATTCCTACTAAAGCGGAAGTTCCGCCTGACAGCCAAACAGCAGCTGATTGTAGCTCCAGGGGTTTATTTTTCTTTTTATCACAATTTGTGATGAGGTTTGTTCTAGTCATATTAACTACTTGTTCTTTAGCCCTTAGAAGTAATGCCTCATCGTATCCCTTTTCTTTAAACTTATTTGTTAAAATGTCTGCCTCTTTATTAAAATCCTCTTTTTCAGTACAGTTACGTTTTATCCGCTGATATTGGCCTAGAGGTATATTGCTCTTCCATTGCTTGAGATGCCCACTATCGGCATTCAATAAGCAGTTGCGGTCTGTTTTTTTCGAAAGGTTGTCACATAGTGATCCAATTCCAGAAACTATGAGTCTTCCCGGAGGATGCAAAAAGGAGAAACTATAGGGTGCAGTGGTGACTGCAGTTTAAAAATAAAAAACACCTGCCTTAAAAAGACAGGGCGGGCCATGGACTGGATACACCAAAAGAGAAATAAATTTATCAGGTAAGCATAAATTTTGTTTTCTCTTGTAAAGGTGTATCCAGTCCACGGGTTCATCCATTACTTGTGGGATACCAATAACAAAGCTTTAGGACACGGATGAATGGAGGGACAAGGCAGGTACTTAAACGGAAGGCACCACTGCCTGTAAGACCTTTCTCCCAAAAATAGCCTCCGAAGAAGCAAAAGTATCAAATTTGTAGAATTTAGAAAAAGTATGACGCGAAGACCAAGTCGCCGCCTTACAAATCTGTTCAACAGAGGACTCATTTTTGAAAGCCCATGTGGAAGCCACCGCTCTAGTGGAAGCCACCGCTCTAGTGGAATGAGCTGCAATTCTTTCAGGAGGCTGCTGGCCAGCAGTCTCATAAGCTAAGCGGATTAAGCTTCTTAGCCAAAAAGAAAGAGAAGTTGCCGAACCCTTTTGGCCTCTCCTCTGTCCAGAGTAGACAACAAACAAAGCAGAAGTTTGACGAAAATCCTTCGTAGCTTGTAAATAAAACTTTAAAGTACGAACCACATCAAGGTTGTATAATAGATGTTCCTTCTTTGAAGAAGGATTAGGACATAATGAAGGAACAACAATCTCCTGATTGATATTCTTATTAGATACCACTTTAGGAAGAAACCCAGGTTTGGTACGTAAAACTACCTTATCTGCATGGAAAATCAGATAAGGGGAATCACACTGTAAAGCAGATAACTCCGAAACTCTTTGAGCCGAGGAGATAGCTACTAAAAACAGAACTTTCCCAGATAAAAGTTTAATATCTATGGAATGCAAAGGTTCAAACGGAACCCCTTGAAGAACTTTAATAACTAAATTTAAACTCCATGGCGGAGCAACAGGTTTAAACACAGGCTTGATTCTAACCAAAGCCTGACAAAACGCCTGGACGTCTGGAACCTCAGCCAGACGTTTGTGCAAAAGAATAGACAGAGCAGAAATCTGTCTCTTTAGGGAACTAGCCGACAATCCCTTCTCCAATCCCTCTTGGAGAAAGGATAATATCCTAGGAATCCTGACTTTACTCCATGAGTAACCCTTGGATTTACACCAATGAAGATATTTACACCATATCTTATGATAGATTTTCCTGGTGATGGGCTTTCGAGCCTGAATTAAGGTATCAATGACCGACTCGGAAAAACCACGCTTTGATAGAATCAAGCGTTCAATCTCCAAGCAGTCAGACGCAGAGAAATTAGATTTGGATGTTTGCGGCATGGTGGAAAGGATGACATGTCCACCAGATCTGCATACCAAGTCCTGCGTGGCCACACAGGAGCTATCAAAATCACAGAAGCTCTCTCCTGCTTGATCTTGGCAATCAGACGAGGGAGCAGAGGAAACGGTGGAAACACATAAGCCAGTTTGAAGGACCAGGGCGCTGCTAGAGCATCTATCAGCGCTGCCTTGGGATCCCTGGACCTGGACTCGTAACGAGGAAGCTTAGCGTTCTGACGAGACGCCATGAGATCCAGTTCTGGTTTGCCCCATAGTTGAATCAACTGGGCAAATACCTCCGGATGAAGCTCCCACTCCCCCGGATGAAATGTCTGCCGACTTAGAAAATCCGCCTCCCAGTTCTCTACTCCTGGGATATGGATAGCTGAGAGATGGCAAGAGTGAACCTCTGCCCATAGAATTATCTTTGAATCCTCCAACATTGCCAGGGGGCTCCTTGTTCCCCATGATGGTTGATATAAGCTACAGTCGTGATGTTGTCCGACTGAAATCTGATGAACCTGACCGCAGCTAGCTGAGGCCAAGCCTGAAGAGCATTGAATATCGCTCTTAGTTCCAGAAGGTTTATCGGAAGGAGGGCCTCCTCCTGAGAGCACGAACCCTGAGCCTTCAGGGAGTTCCAGACTGCACCCCAGCCCAGAAGGCTGGCATCTGTCGTCACTATAGTCCATTCTGGCCTGCGGAAACTCATTCCTCTGGACAGATGGACCCGAGATAGCCACCAGAGAAGAGAATCCCTGGTCTCTTGATCCAGATTTAGTAGAGGGGACAAATCTGTGTAATCCCCATTCCACTGATTGAGCATGCAAAGTTGCAGTGGTCTGAGATGTAGGCGGGCAAACGGAACTATGTCCATTGCCGCTACCATTAAGCTGATTACTTCCATACACTGAGCCACTGACGGCCGAGAAGTGGAATAAAGAGCACGGCAGGAAGTTAGAAGCTTTGACAACCTGACCTCTGTCAGAAAAAGAGTTCCTAGGAAGGAAACTCTTGTGAGAGGGGAGAGAGAACTCTTTTCTTCGTTCACCTTCCACCCATGAGACCTCAGGAATGTCAGAACAATGTCCGTATGGGACTTGGCGATTTGAAAATTCAACACATGTATCAGAATGTCGTCTAGGTAAGGAGCCACTGCTATGCCTCGTGGCCTTAGAACCGCCAGTAGGGACCCTAGAACCTTCATAAAGATTCTTGGTGCTGTGGCTAACCCGAAGGGAAGAGCCACAAACTGGTAATGCCTGTCTAGGAAGGCAAACCTGAGAAACCGATGATGATCTCTGTGTATCGGAATGTGGAGATAAGCATCCTTTAAGTCCACGGTAGTCATATATTGACCCTCCTGGATCATAGGTAGGATGGTTCGAATAGTCTCCATCTTGAAGGATGGGACCCTGAGAAATTTGTTTAGGATCTTGAGATCCAAGATTGGTCTGAAAGTTCCCTCTTTTTTGGGAAGTATAAAGAGATTTGAATAGAATCCTTGCCCCTGTTCCTCCCTTGGAACTGGGTGGATCACTCCCATAACCAGAAGGTCTTGAACGCAACGTAAGAATGCCTCTCTCTTTATCTGGTTTGCAGATAATTGTGAGAGATGAAATCTCCCCTTTGGAGATGAGGCTTTGAAATCCAGAAGATATCCCTGGGAAACAATCTCCAGAGCCCAGGGATCCTGGACGTCTCTTGCCCAAGCCTGGGCGAAGAGAGAAAGTCTGCCCCCAATTAGATCCGGTCCTGGATCGGGGGCTACTCCTTCATGCTGTCTTAGAGGCAGCAGTAGGTTTTTTGGCCTGCTTTCCCTTGTTCCAAGCCTGGTTAGGTCTCCAGACTGGCTTGGACTGGGCAAAATTTCCTTCATGTTTTGCAGTAGAGGAAGTTGAAGCTGCGCCACTCTTGAAGTTTCGAAAGGAACGAAAATTAGTCCGTTTGGTCCTTAATTTGTTGGACCTATCCTGGGGAAGGGCGTGGCCTTTTCCTCCAGTAATATCAGAAATGATCTCCTTCAGTCCAGGCCCGAATAGGGTCTGCCCTTTGAAGGGGATGTTGAGAAGCTTAGACTTTGAAGTAACGTCAGCTGACCAGGATTTAAGCCATAGCGCCCTACGCGCCTGAATGGCAAAACCTGAATTCTTAGCCGTTAGCTTGATTAAATGAAAAACGGCATCAGAAATAAATGAATTGGCTAACTTAAGAGCTTTGAACCTGTCTAGGATATCATCCAACGGGGTCTCCACCTGTAGAGCCTCTTCAAGAGACTCGAACCAGAAAGCCGCTGCAGCAGTGACTGGGGCAATGCATGCAAGAGGCTGGAGAATAAAACCTTGTTGTATAAAGATTTTCTTAAGGAAACCCTCTAATTTTTTATCCATTGGATCTAGGAAAGCACAACTGTCCTCGATGGGGATAGTTGTATGCTTAGCTAGGGTAGAGACTGCTCCCTCCACCTTAGGGACCGTCTGCCACGAGTCCCGTGTAGCGGCATCTATGGGAAACATCTTTTTAAAAGCAGGAGGGGGAGAGAACGGTACACCTGGTCTATCCCATTCCTTCGTAATAATTTCTGAAAACCTCTTAGGGATTTTAAAAACATCGGTGTAAACAGCAATGCAAAGTATTTGTCCATTTTACACAATTTCTCTGGGACTACAATGGTGTCCCAGTCATCCAGAATTGCTAAAACCTCCCTGAGCAACAAGCGGAGGTGTTCAAGCTTAAATTTAAATGCTGTCATTTCAGAGTCAGACTGAAGTAACGCCTTCCCTGAATCAGAAATGTAACCCACAGATAGAAGCTCTCCTGCTTTGGCTTCTGTACATTGTGAGGGTATATCAGACATAGCTACTAAAGCGTCAGCAAGCTCTGTATTTGTTCTAGCCCCAGAGCTGTCTTGCTTTCCTTGTAACCCTGGCAGTTTGGACAATACCTCTGTGAGGGTATGATTCATAACTGCCGCCATGTCTTGTAAGGTAAACGCATTGGACGCGCCAGATGTACTTGACGTCACTTGCGCGGGAGATATAGGTTCTGACACATTGGGAGAGCTAGGTGGTTTAACCTCCCTTTTGTCAGTCTGAGAAACCTCTGGTGATAAATCTTTAAAACCCATAATATGGTCTTTATAACTTTTAGAAAGGTCAGTGCATTTGGTACACATTACAAGAGGGGGTTCCACAATGGCTTCTAAACATAATGAACAAGGAGTTTCCTCTATGTCAGACATGTTTAACAGACTAGTAATGAGACCAGCAAGCTTGGAAAACACTTTAATAAATGTGAAAAAGTAATTAAACAAAAACGGTACTGTGCCTTTAAGAGAAAAAAACTACCACATAAACTGCAAAACAGTGTTAAAAAGTAGTAAACTCTACGAAATGTTTACAGTGTGTATAAGAGACTAAAGCAGCATTGCACCTACTTGCAAATGGATGATTAACCCCTTATGCCCCAAACCGGATTAGAAAAACGGTAAAACCGTTAAAAAACAGTCAAACACACTGCCACAGCTCTGCTGTGGCTCCTACCTGCCCTTAAACACGATTTTTGCAGGGAAAAAACCCTCTATAATGGTCCTAGATGCCAGAGGACTCCTTTAGGGAAGCTGGATGTCTCAGTCTGAATATCAACTGCGCATAAAGTGGGCGAAAATAGGCCCCTCCCACCATGCACTCAATGTCAGAGGGCCTTAAAAAAGTACTCCTAGGAGTAATCTAACAAGCCACGTGGAAAACTAGGCCCCAAATAAAGATTTATCACCCTCAGAGAAAAAACGTTTTAAACTATAAGTTATGCAAACGTTTTTACACTAAGTAATATGAGAGTTAACATGAATATTACCCTTATCTTGTAAGCATGATCCCAGTCGTTAAATCACTGTATCAGGCTTACCTCAAATATACCAGGCATTGTCAGCATTTTCTAGACCTTATCATCTCTCTAGAAAAAAACATACCTCAAAGCAGGTGATCTGCAAACCGTCCCCCCAACTGAAGTTTTCTTTCCATACTCTTCAGTTATGTGTGAGAACAGCAATGGACCTTAGTTACAAACCGCTAAGATCATCAACCTCCAGGCAGATTCTTGTTCCAATTTCTGCCTGAGAGTAAAACAGTACAACGCCGTTACCGTTTAAAAATAACAAACTCTTGATTGAAGGTAAAAACTACACTAAGTCACCACATAGCTCTTGATACTTCCTTTCTTGTCGAGAGTTGCAAGAGAATGACTGGGGGTGGCAGTTAGGGGAGGAGCTATATAGACATCTCTGCTGTGGTTGTCCTCTTGCAACTTCCTGTTGGGAAGGAGAATATCCCACAAGTAATGGATGAACCCGTGGACTGGATACACCTTTACAAGAGAAAAGGGGTATCATAACTTTATTGGAGAGTCTGGGAGGGTCCCCAAAGAGAAAGATATAACAGGGTTGTGGGCTGAAAACACCTTGTGTATAGTTGTGTTAGCCTGGGGGAAGGAATTTCACTTTTTTTAAAGTCTATATAACAGAAGGCATTTGGGACTTGTGATCTATCTATGGCATCTTAGGTATAACATTTAAAGGTTATATCTCTCTCACGACCCCGGTCGTGAGAAAGAGACCTAGATGTAAAGTTGCAAGTGCCATCAATGCTAGTTTTATCACAGTGTTACTTTAAAGAGTAAAATGACCTATTAAACAAAAATAGTAAATTAGAGAGCAGCCTATAAACATTATAATGAAAACAATACTTTGGCATGTTTTACTTGCATATAGCTTCATGTTACCAACAACCCTAGAGCCATATCTTTACTGGATTACTCTATGGGGTTTTAGGAGGTGTACATGCTTACAAATGAAGACATTTAGCTATATGTAGGGGATAAAGATAAAAAAACATTATGCCTACAACAAGAACCGTGTTTTGGGTTTTCTGGTAAGTCATACATATCATAACTATAATAAAGTTAATAAGTTTACATTTCTAATCTATAAGATAAACAGATCAATGAGTCCCTATTTACACTGCTGTCAATAATAGCGGGTTCACTTGAATTGAATTAGCCCCAGGAAAACACAAGAAAAAGCTCTCTATCAGAAATGTTCTTATGTACGTGCAGGGCACTTCTCTCAGGGGTATTCCATCTTCCATTCATGAGGTAATAAGTTCCAGGGACTGATCGTGAGGGGCTAGCATTGCCAGCAGCTTTATTCAAAGGTGGACGATTGGATTTATTGGTGATTTGTGCAGGAATCGCGGAGGTGCTGGGTTTCTTCATATTAAATGAATGAGTCTCCCGCGTGGCGTTTTGGTAGATAACTTTGCTGGGGTCCGAATTGTGCTGCCCAGTCTTTGTCTGCGACCTTATGTAATCAGAGGTGGTGTCCCATTGTAGTATAGGGATGCTTACAGGGTAGAGTCCAAAGAGCTTGTCAGTGGTATCTGTGTCACCGGGTTTAGCTGCCCTGATTGTATCCGGTGCACTTCATCTCCCTGGTAGTCCACATTGGCTTTCCCATCTGGGGGATTACTATCATAGGTGAGAGAAGAACTGTCCTTGGATCCGTTCTCCAGTACAGGTTCCATGTCAGGTGGATTGAAGAGGCTTAGTAGGTAGTCCGCCAGGGCTCTGTCAATTAGAGACTGCATAAATATTTCTAGATTTTCAAAACATTGGTCTGCAGCTTGTAGGTTTGGTCTCTCCATGCCCGCCATATCCATGATGCACTTTTAATTTTATTCAGTGGTATTACTATTTCCAGGAGCGCCGTTAAGAGATTGCTTTTTATCTGTAAGACAGGGCTTTGTTTTGTTGGTGGTTTTGCTAGATGCAGTTAATTGATGTCCAGTCAGGCCAAGAACCTCTGAGAACTGAGGGGGGTAGCGTTGCCTGTAATGAGCCGCCGTTCCAGGCCTTATATGTGCGTTCTGGAGTTCAGAAATCAAAAATACAGCTACAAGTTTAGTGGTTAACTCCGTGGGAAACCAAAGGATGGTTTCCTATATAATGCAGATATATTGGCTGCCTATTTTCTGCGGTTTCAAGGCTAATCAGTCAGAGCTCCTGAAAATGCTACCACTCAGGATCACAGCTTGGACACGCCCCCAGAATATTATATTTTTTAACAACTTTCTTTTAAAAAACAGTAAAAGTTTTATATGAGCCTTTAAAAAAAATCTTTCATGATTCAGATAAAGTAAATGATTTTAAACAACTTTCCAATTGACTTCTACTGATTGACACCTCCCTGCTGGCAGCTAATTGGCCGCGAGTCTGCAGGGGGCGGCGTTGCACCAGCAGCTCTTGTGAGCTGCTGGTGCAATGCTGAATACTAGCTCCCAGTAGTGCATTTCTGCTTCTTTAATAAAGGATACCAAGAGAATAAAGCAAATTAGATAATAGAAGTAAATTGGAAAGTTGGGGTTTCCTTTTCCTTTTAAGAGCTTACTACTTGAAGCTGAAATGCTGTGGCTGCATAACAAATGTGATCTTCACACACCATCTTTAGGGTACATTGCGAGCGCGCTTTAAACAGGAATATAGGGTGGGTTGTCACATTTTTATTGACAGCAGTGACCACTGTAAAGAAGAAGAAAAAAAAATCTAAATAAACTCCTGCAAAGTTAAGCTTCTTTACCACTTCAGATAATGATTACAACTGGTAAAGCAGGCACACATGTACATGTATGATATCCTTTTAAACTAACTTCTATCCACTGTACAGAAGCAGATCACTATTGTCTTGTATAATATGGTTTTAGAATTAAAAAAACAACAACTTTGACTGAATAAAATATATAAAAGATATAAACAAAAAGGAATACCATTTTTAAAGAATTGTCATGCATTTCCTCTGCCTCCTCCTGCATGTGAGATCTGTTAATTACAGACTCTTAAAAGGACATTAAACCCAAAATGTTTCTCTTTCATAATTCAGATAGATCATACAATTTTAAACAACTTTCCGATTTATGTCTATTATCTAATTTCCTGTATTCTTTTTATATTCTTTGTTGAAACAGCAGTAATGCACTGGCAGCTAGCTGAAAGCCAATAGTAAGAGGCATATATGTGCAGCCACCAATCAGCAGTTTATGGGTCTAGCTATGTATAATTGTTTAACAAAGGATACAAACAGAACCAAGCAAATTAGATAATACAAATAAACTGGAAAGTTATTTAAAATTACATGCTCTTATCTGAATCGTGAAAGAAAAGAACAGCTTCCCATTGGCTGCACCACTTGCTTTGTCATCGGTGAAAAAAAGGCTTCTCTAACGCCCTGCTAAACCTGCTACTATGTAAAAAGGCACCATTTTTAAATGTGTTTACTTTTTCAAATATGCCATGTGTAATGCTTACATTAACATGATTTGCTGTATTCAGTCAAGCTCTCTGTGCATTGTTTTAGTAAAATTATGTTAACTGGTATTCATATACAGATATATCAAAATATATGTTATAATTTATAATTTTCAATTTAAGGTAGACTTGTATTAAAGGGAAAAGAAAGTGAAAGATAAACATTAAAGAAATAAATTAAAAAAAACACCTTTAAGACCAAGGATTAACAGACTAAATCTTACAATGTAAGTATACTGGATCATTGTTTCATACGCGTGCTCTTTAGCAGAATAATACATTTAATATTCCTTTCTATCACTTTAGCTAACACAATCTTAGCTTTCCATAACATGATAAAGAGAGTTTATCTGTGCATATGCTAATATTAGTTAAAATGCATTTCTTTTCAGTTGATTTTTTCTATTATATAAGTGCCAATTCACCAGCCAGCATTAAATTAGCCTTGGTTCACCTCTGTAGGAGTTATTGTTTTAATGCTGCAGGTGGTGGGACCAGTTTGATAGTCGGAAGCAAGAAGAGCATGTCTGGGGATGTCTTAACTGTAAACTGAGATTGTGGTACAAGTAATTTGCACCAACTGAGAAAAGGAAAGTGTGCCATTATTAGAAAATGTATATATTAGTTCTAAATGGACACACACATTATATATATAACTGGGGGAGTCAGTTACTGTCGTGAATAACTCAGGATTTAAATGCTAAAGGGTTACATTTCTTTAGCTGGTGTGCTAAAAATATTTGGGGGTTTTTTTTTCAGAAGAAATGTGTTGTTTTGTTTTCACTTACAAAAGCCAGACCTTACTGTCATAAATAGTTTCTAAGTTCCACTTCACCAAATGTTATTGTGTATCTATTGATGCATCAAGTAAAAATATCAGCACAAGAGACAAAAAGCAGTGTCCTCTACCCAGAGCTAGATAAGGTCAATAAAAGGACACTAGTACAACTTGAGACATGCTTTTAACCATATTATGACCATAGATGATGAAAACATGACAAATATGTCATATCTGGTACTAAACTAATTCTCATGTCGTCACTGGGAAATTGCTTATATAGGTGTATACGCTGAATATGTAAAACAGAAGTTATAAGGTGTTCTATAATTTCAAGGATTCATAGCTTTATGACATGTCGTAAAAAGAGAGGGGTTTCCTAGCCCCTCTGGAAAGAGGTTGGGTCAAGCAATTTGATAGCAGAGAAACGTGTATAAAATTTTGTGTCTAACAATACAAGTTGTTCATTCTACATGACAGAGTGAGTGACCATTTTTTCTTGCACATCTCCCTGGGGCAGACTTATAAGCTAGGAAAGTATTAGGTCTGCTATTTCTCCTTTTTATTTTTAAAACTGTTTGCTTGTGTATAATTCTATTTGCCAACATCTTATATAAATAATGCACTTTGCATTATTTTTTGCATAATAAATATTCACGTTTTTGCCTTTGTCTAATATTCGAACCACGGTACAGAAAGAGAAAGGTTGTTTTAAGACTGTGTTTTTAGATTATTTTTGCTAAATTGTATTCTGGGATTTAATTTGTAAGTCTGGGTTTCCTTAAGATTTCCCATATAATTAATCTTAAATCGTGGCAGCTTGGAGATAGTTTAGAGAGGGTGGCATTAAAGGGGAGTTTGGGCATTTTTTTTCTAAGTCTAGGACAGACTAGAGAGTGTTGTTAACCCTTGAACTAAGTCACAGGCTTGCCTGGAGTGACTAGACTGTGACAGATTAGGTAGAGGGAAGTCTGTTAACCCTTTCAGTGCCAAACAAGTGACTGGTACAGGGCTGGTTAACCCTAGATGTCACAGTTACATTTGGTGCTAAAGGATATATTTATTTATGAATGTGAGGAGGCAACAGCAGAAGAAAGAAGCAAGTCTTTGGCAGAGTGAAGCGGTGATGGGTGGGAGAGTAGCTGCAAACACGGGCAGAAATATAGGAGGGAGTGGATATTGAGAGCCTTAAATGTTAGGGTCAGGATTTTCAATTTTATTCTAGAGGCAGACCATGAAGGGATTTGTAAAATGCAGCAAATGAGGGGAAACGTGTGCGGAAGATCAGCTGGTAGAGACATACATTATGAATCGTAAAGGAGACAGTGGTTATGAGAGTGTGGATTCAAATCTGAGTTGGTCTTGTGTGAGGAAGAGGTGAGAATGACAGGAGCTTGCCAATGACTGGATGCGAGATTGAATAAAAAATCTGCAGCAAGTGTGACCACAAGACAACGGCACCAGGGATTGGGGTGATGTTTTTGTCAACAGTTATAGGGAATTGAGGGTAGAGATATTGGACAGAAGGAAACATAAGGAGCTTTATTTTAGAGGGATTTTACTTTAGGTAGAAATATTTTAAAAAACAGTTAGTAAAGTGCATTAGCAAGGAGGGGATATATTAGGTTTAGAGAGGTTGATTTGGGTTTCATTAGCATACAAATGACAATAACATCAATGGGACTTTATTAAGGAACTAAGGATTATGCATAGATTGAAAATAGAAGGGCATTACTAACAAAGCCTTGTGGTAAAGATATTACTGTTGAAAGTGGTACAGATTGACTATATACATTGATTTATTCGGTGGTACTCAGGGGCATAACTACAGGGGTCTCAACTGAGACTGGGCCCACAACTCTAGGGAGCCCTATCTTCTACTGTAGTCAGTAGTAGTATCACCACAGGAGGTCTGATGGTGCCAGGCTCCACCTCCATTATGTCTGGCTCTTCTGCATAACAGGACTCAAAGAGTGAGGAAAGTGTATGTATTTGTTTCTACATATATAAGGGAATGGCCTCCAAAATGGCGATCACAGTGTTGCTTTAGAGAAAACCCCAACACCATTTTTGTACAGGAAGGCTGTGCAAGTGGATAATGATTGGTGTGTGTGGACTAACCAAAGAAGAAGGATTTTCCCAGCCACGAAGAAGCAACTTTAATTGTGAGGAATATTAGAGTCAGTATAAATCATCAACATCCCTAATTAACAACAATTTGGAGTTTGTTGTGCTTTGGAAACTGTAGTATTGAAATGAGAGCCCCTGCCACAGCTTTAGCCCTGGAGCCCAACAAGGTTTATTTATGCCCATGGTTGTACTCTACCATAGCTATAGATATCAGTTAGCATACTATTGCTCAGCAGTTTTCAAACATCTTCCAATAGCAAGTGCTAAGACAAAAACAGAATTTATGTTTACCTGATAAATTACTTTCTCCAACGGTGTGTCCGGTCCACGGCGTCATCCTTACTTGTGGGATATTCTCTTCCCCAACAGGAAATGGCAAAGAGCCCAGCAAAGCTGCTCACATGATCCCTCCTAGGCTCCGCCTACCCCAGTCATTCGACCGACGTTAAGGAGGAATATTTGCATAGGAGAAACCATATGATACCGTGGTGACTGTAGTTAAAGAAAATAAATTATCAGACCTGATTAAAAAAACCAGGGCGGGCCGTGGACCGGACACACCGTTGGAGAAAGTAATTTATCAGGTAAACATAAATTCTGTTTTCTCCAACATAGGTGTGTCCGGTCCACGGCGTCATCCTTACTTGTGGGAACCAATACCAAAGCTTTAGGACACGGATGAAGGGAGGGAGCAAATCAGGTCACCTAAATGGAAGGCACCACGGCTTGCAAAACCTTTCTCCCAAAAATAGCCTCAGAAGAAGCAAAAGTATCAAACTTGTAAAATTTGGTAAAAGTGTGCAGTGAAGACCAAGTCGCTGCCCTACATATCTGATCAACAGAAGCCTCGTTCTTTAAGGCCCATGTGGAAGCCACAGCCCTAGTGGAATGAGCTGTGATTCTTTCGGGAGGCTGCCTTCCGGCAGTCTCGTAAGCCAATCTGATGATGCTTTTAATCCAAAAAGAGAGAGAGGTAGAAGTTGCTTTTTGACCTCTCCTTTTACCGGAATAAACAACAAACAAGGAAGATGTTTGTCTAAAATCCTTTGTAGCATCTAAATAGAATTTTAGAGCGCGAACAACATCCAAGTTGTGCAACAAACGTTCCTTCTTCGAAACTGGTTTCGGACACAGAGAAGGTACGATAATCTCCTGGTTAATGTTTTTGTTAGAAACAACTTTTGGAAGAAAACCAGGTTTAGTACGTAAAACCACCTTATCTGCATGGAACACCAGATAAGGAGGAGAACACTGCAGAGCAGATAGTTCCGAAACTCTTCTAGCAGAGGAAATTGCAACCAAAAACAAAACTTTCCAAGATAATAACTTAATATCAACGGAATGTAAGGGTTCAAACGGAACCCCCTGAAGAACTGAAAGAACTAAGTTGAGACTCCAAGGAGGAGTCAAAGGTTTGTAAACAGGCTTGATTCTAACCAGAGCCTGAACAAAGGCTTGAACATCTGGCACAGCTGCCAGCTTTTTGTGAAGTAACACAGACAAGGCAGAAATCTGTCCCTTCAGGGAACTTGCAGATAATCCTTTTTCCAATCCTTCCTGAAGGAAGGATAGAATCTTAGGAATCTTAACCTTGTCCCAAGGGAATCCTTTAGATTCACACCAACAGATATATTTTTTCCAAATTTTGTGGTAAATCTTTCTAGTTACAGGCTTTCTGGCCTGAACAAGAGTATCGATAACAGAATCTGAGAACCCTCGCTTCGATAAGATCAAGCGTTCAATCTCCAAGCAGTCAGCTGGAGTGAGACCAGATTCGGATGTTCGAACGGACCCTGAACAAGAAGGTCTCGTCTCAAAGGTAGCTTCCAAGGTGGAGCCGATGACATATTCACCAGATCTGCATACCAAGTCCTGCGTGGCCACGCAGGAGCTATCAAGATCACCGACGCCCTCTCCTGATTGATCCTGGCTACCAGCCTGGGGATGAGAGGAAACGGCGGGAACACATAAGCTAGTTTGAAGGTCCAAGGTGCTACTAGTGCATCCACTAGAGCCGCCTTGGGATCCCTGGATCTGGACCCGTAGCAAGGAACTTTGAAGTTCTGACGAGAGGCCATCAGATCCATGTCTGGAATGCCCCACAGCTGAGTGACTTGGGCAAAGATTTCCGGATGGAGTTCCCACTCCCCCGGATGCAATGTCTGACGACTCAGAAAATCCGCTTCCCAATTTTCCACTCCTGGGATGTGGATAGCAGACAGGTGGCAGGAGTGAGACTCCGCCCATAGAATGATTTTGGTCACTTCTTCCATCGCTAGGGAACTCCTTGTTCCCCCCTGATGGTTGATGTACGCAACAGTTGTCATGTTGTCTGATTGAAACCGTATGAACTTGGCCCTCGCTAGCTGAGGCCAAGCCTTGAGAGCATTGAATATCGCTCTCAGTTCCAGAATATTTATCGGTAGAAGAGATTCTTCCCGAGACCAAAGACCCTGAGCTTTCAGGGATCCCCAGACCGCGCCCCAGCCCATCAGACTGGCGTCGGTCGTGACAATGACCCACTCTGGTCTGCGGAATGTCATCCCTTGTGACAGGTTGTCCAGGGACAGCCACCAACGGAGTGAGTCTCTGGTCCTCTGATTTACTTGTATCTTCGGAGACAAGTCTGTATAGTCCCCATTCCACTGACTGAGCATGCACAGTTGTAATGGTCTTAGATGAATGCGCGCAAAAGGAACTATGTCCATTGCCGCTACCATCAAACCTATCACTTCCATGCACTGCGCTATGGAAGGAAGAGGAACGGAATGAAGTATCCGACAAGAGTCTAGAAGTTTTGTTTTTCTGGCCTCTGTCAGAAAAATCCTCATTTCTAAGGAGTCTATTATTGTTCCCAAGAAGGGAACCCTTGTTGACGGAGATAGAGAACTCTTTTCCACGTTCACTTTCCATCCGTGAGATCTGAGAAAGGCCAGGACAATGTCCGTGTGAGCCTTTGCTTGAGGAAGGGACGACGCTTGAATCAGAATGTCGTCCAAGTAAGGTACTACAGCAATGCCCCTTGGTCTTAGCACAGCTAGAAGGGACCCTAGTACCTTTGTGAAAATCCTTGGAGCAGTGGCTAATCCGAAAGGAAGCGCCACGAACTGGTAATGCTTGTCCAGGAATGCGAACCTTAGGAACCGATGATGTTCCTTGTGGATAGGAATATGTAGATACGCATCCTTTAAATCCACCGTGGTCATGAATTGACCTTCCTGGATGGAAGGAAGAATAGTTCGAATGGTTTCCATCTTGAACGATGGAACCTTGAGAAACTTGTTTAAGATCTTGAGATCTAAGATTGGTCTGAACGTTCCCTCTTTTTTGGGAACTATGAACAGATTGGAGTAGAACCCCATCCCTTGTTCTCCTAATGGAACAGGATGAATCACTCCCATTTTTAACAGGTCTTCTACACAATGTAAGAATGCCTGTCTTTTTATGTGGTCTGAAGACAACTGAGACCTGTGGAACCTCCCCCTTGGGGGAAGCCCTTTGAATTCCAGAAGATAACCTTGGGAGACTATTTCTAGCGCCCAAGGATCCAGAACATCTCTTGCCCAAGCCTGAGCGAAGAGAGAGAGTCTGCCCCCCACCAGATCCGGTCCCGGATCGGGGGCCAACATTTCATGCTGTCTTGGTAGCAGTGGCAGGTTTCTTGGCCTGCTTTCCCTTGTTCCAGCCTTGCATTGGTCTCCAAGCTGGCTTGGCTTGAGAAGTATTACCCTCTTGCTTAGAGGACGTAGCACTTTGGGCTGGTCCGTTTCTACGAAAGGGACGAAAATTAGGTTTATTTTTTGCCTTGAAAGGCCGATCCTGAGGAAGGGCGTGACCCTTACCCCCAGTGATATCAGAGATAATCTCTTTCAAGTCAGGGCCAAACAGCGTTTTCCCCTTGAAAGGAATGTTAAGTAGCTTGTTCTTGGAAGACGCATCAGCTGACCAAGATTTCAACCAAAGCGCTCTGCGCGCCACAATAGCAAACCCAGAATTCTTAGCCGCTAACCTAGTCAATTGCAAAGTGGCGTCTAGGGTGAAAGAATTAGCCAATTTGAGAGCATTGATTCTGTCCATAATCTCCTCATAAGGAGGAGAATCACTATCGACCGCCTTTATCAGCTCATCGAACCAGAAACACGCGGCTGTAGCGACAGGGACAATGCATGAAATTGGTTGTAGAAGGTAACCCTGCTGAACAAACATCTTTTTAAGTAAACCTTCTAATTTTTTATCCATAGGATCTTTGAAAGCACAACTATCCTCTATGGGTATAGTGGTGCGTTTGTTTAAAGTGGAAACCGCTCCCTCGACCTTGGGGACTGTCTGCCATAAGTCCTTTCTGGGGTCGACCATAGGAAACAATTTTTTAAATATGGGGGGAGGGACGAAAGGAATACCGGGCCTTTCCCATTCTTTATTAACAATGTCCGCCACCCGCTTGGGTATAGGAAAAGCTTCTGGGAGCCCCGGGACCTCTAGGAACTTGTCCATTTTACATAGTTTCTCTGGGATGACCAACTTGTCACAATCATCCAGAGTGGATAATACCTCCTTAAGCAGAATGCGGAGATGTTCCAACTTAAATTTAAACATAATCACATCAGGTTCAGCTTGTTGAGAAATGTTCCCTGAATCAGTAATTTCTCCCTCAGACAAAACCTCCCTGGCCCCATCAGACTGGTTTAGGGGCCCTTCAGAACCATTATTATCAGCGTCGTCATGCTCTTCAGTATCTAAAACAGAGCAGTCGCGCTTACGCTGATAAGTGTTCATTTTGGCTAAAATGTTTTTGACAGAATTATCCATTACAGCCGTTAATTGTTGCATAGTAAGGAGTATTGGCGCGCTAGATGTACTAGGGGCCTCCTGAGTGGGCAAGACTCGTGTAGACGAAGGAGGGAATGATGCAGTACCATGCTTACTCCCCTCACTTGAGGAATCATCTTGGGCATCATTGTCATTGTCACATAAATCACATTTATTTAAATGAATAGGAATTCTGGCTTCCCCACATTCAGAACACAGTCTATCTGGTAGTTCAGACATGTTAAACAGGCATAAACTTGATAACAAAGTACAAAAAACGTTTTAAAATAAAACCGTTACTTTCACTTTAAATTTTAAACTGAACACACTTTATTACTGCAATTGCGAAAAAATATGAAGGAATTGTTCAAAATTCACCAAATTTTCACCACAGTGTCTTAAAGCCTTAAAAGTATTGCACACCAAATTTGGAAGCTTTAACCCCCGTTTTTAACCTTAACCCCTTTACAGTCCCTGGTATCTGCTTTGCTGAGACCCAACCAAGCCCAAAGGGGAATACGATACCAAATGACGCCTTCAGAAAGTCTTTCCTAAGTATCAGAGCTCCTCTCACATGCGACTGCATGTCATGCCTCTCAAAAACAAGTGCGCAACACCGGCGCGAAAATGAGGCTCTGCCTATGATTTGGGAAAGCCCCTAAAGAATAAGGTGTCTAAAACAGTGCCTGCCGATATTATTATATCAAAATACCCAGATTAAATGATTCCTCAAGGCTAAATATGTGTTAATAATGAATCGATTTAGCCCAGAAAAAGTCTACAGTCTTAATAAGCCCTTGTGAAGCCCTTATTTACGATCTTAATAAACATGGCTTACCGGATCCCATAGGGAAAATGACAGCTTCCAGCATTACATCGTCTTGTTAGAATGTGTCATACCTCAAGCAGCAAGAGACTGCTCACTGTTCCCCCAACTGAAGTTAATTGCTCTCAACAGTCCTGTGTGGAACAGCCATGGATTTTAGTGACGGTTGCTAAAATCATTTTCCTCATACAAACAGAAATCTTCATCTCTTTTCTGTTTCTGAGTAAATAGTACATACCAGCACTATTTTAAAATAACAAACTCTTGATTGAATAATAAAAACTACAGTTAAACACTAAAAAACTCTAAGCCATCTCCGTGGAGATGTTGCCTGTACAACGGCAAAGAGAATGACTGGGGTAGGCGGAGCCTAGGAGGGATCATGTGACCAGCTTTGCTGGGCTCTTTGCCATTTCCTGTTGGGGAAGAGAATATCCCACAAGTAAGGATGACGCCGTGGACCGGACACACCTATGTTGGAGAAAGCTGTTTTAGCCCATTTTTTCCCTCTCTTTTTTTAACACAGAGATTGAAGCCTGGTAGCAATCTTAGAGTTTATACAGACACTAACTGTGAATAGACTTGGCTGACAGGGATCTAGTGAGAGTGTACTTACCGTAATTGGCTAAGTAACCTCTCACATTAGCACACTGGGGTGTTTTAGATGTGTCAAAATACTTTTAAATTGCCTAAAGACATACATAGTAAACTGCAAAATGCCTTGGCATATACAGTTGTAGCTGTACAGCTCTAGCATACCACTGAATGTTATGTCTCCTTAAAGAGACACACAATTACACTTTCATGATTTAGAGTGTAAAATTAGAAGAAGAAAATTAAGAAATAACATTCCAATGTAATTCTGTTTCTGAATTTACCTTATTCTCTTGGTATCCTTTGTTAAAACTTAGTTCCTTTCTTTGAAAACATACTAAGGTACACAAGCATGTGCAGTTGTCTTGAGCATAATAGAACAGCAGCATTTGCAACAATGTTAGGAACAATGTTATACATCCAAGCTTCAACAAAGGATACTTAAAGATCAAAATCAATTTGATAACAGAAGTAAATTTGATTTTTTTTTAATGGTATACTTGTATCTACTCACTAGAAAATGAGCAAATCAAGACAATTGCATGTTGACAGTGAAGTCAAAATTAAACTTAAATTGATTAGATAGAACATGACATTTTAAAGGTATACTGAACCCAATTTTTTTCTTTCACGATTCAGATAGAGCATTCAATTTTGAGCAAATTTCTAATTTACTCCTATTATCAAATTTTCTTTGTTCTCTTGGTATCTTTATTTGAAAAGGCAGGAATATAAGCTTACAAGCCAGCCCATTTTTGGTTCAGAACCCTGGATAGCGCTTGCTGATTGGTGGGTACATTTAGCAACTAATCAGCAAACTGTACCCAGGTGCTGAACCAAAGATGGGCCGGCTCGTAAGCTTACATTCCTGCTTTTTCAAATAAAGATACCAAGAGAATGACGAAAAATTGATTACAGGAGTAAATTAGAAAGTTACTTAAAACTGCATTCTGTATCTCAATCATGAAAGAAAAAAATTGGGTTCAGTATCCCTTTAAGCAGCTTTCCAATTTACTTATATTACGGATTTTGCTTAGTTCTCTTGGCATACTTTGTTAAAGAGTAATCCTAGGTGAACTCAGAAGTGTGCAAGTGTCTTTTAGCCATCTGGCAGCAGTGTTTGCAACATTGTTTATAGCAGTTTTATACATAGTTGCAAACACTGCTGCCATAGGCTGCTAAAGACACATGTACACTCCAAAGCTCATATCATCCTACCTATATTTACTCTTAAGCAAATGATGCAGAGAGAACAAAGCAAATTTGATCATAGAAGTAAATTGGAAAGTTGTTTAAAACTGCACAATCTGAATCAAGGTTATTTTTTTACTTTACAGTCATTTTAAAATGCAGGCAAAATTGGTTCAGTTATTTCCAAATTAAAAAAATGCTCTAGTAAATGTGCCAATATTGTAAAGTAAGGTAATTCTTTTGCAAAAAAAAGCATTACAATTAAAGCATTAACTATTTCAGTCATGCTTTTACTACTTGGTAGATGAAGCAACTCTGTAAACCTTTAGTACTGAAGCATGCATCAGTGACTTCTTGTGGCTGTAAAAGGAATTACACTTTTTTTCCCGACTATACCAATACAATAGCAAATAGCATGCGATTGTATTGCACAGTGAAGCCTTGATAGAAAAGAATAACAAATACTATAATTATCTAAGTATTTACACAAGAACAGCAGGGTCTTTTCTAAACTTTTTAATCATATTGGATGCGATTCCCAGTGGAGCTAATTGAAAGGGACATTGAGCCTCAAAGAAACAAATCAGCACCACCAGTCACATGACCCAGCTATACCTGTTCTCTAATGCTTTTGAGGGCTAATTTAACTGTTTAACTTGTTTGCTACTGCACTATCCAACCTGAATAGTGTAGTGTACACTATACTACATTCACCTGATAAATGTTAACTATGGATTTTTATTACCAGGGTAAGAATGCAAAGGGTATGGATTTCACCCATGTTTACACACCATACTGTTTGCATTTTTGTGCTGGACTGAACTAGCAGGGTTAGTAGTGCTATTAATTTATGCTCTTAAAGAGGAGAGCGTGTCCTTTTTGCACTATATTGTCCTATTTAAAGGGAAAGTCAATATTTGATAAAAGGTAGCATTTATGAAATCATCAGGGGCAATTACCTATATAACTGTGCAAATAGTTTTCAAATCTGTATTTTATTTTATTAAAATTACCTTTATAAGTAGTCTTTTGTTGATCCGCTGGATGCCTCCCTTGCAGAAGCATTTTTTGTCATTTAAACCAAAGGTGAATGGTTCAGCCAATCGATAGACAACTGTGTACCCCAAGTTTTATTCCTTAGACCTTGTTCATAGAGACAGAACTGCTGCGCATGCATTGCAGCTTTGCTCAATCTGTTGCAGGACATGGGAGTGTGAACACTGGATTGTAATGTTATAAATATTATGTTGTATATTTTGATGTAAATTTCAAGTTTTAATTCTATATTCAAAAATAAGCTCTCTTGCATTCTTTTACTAATTAAAAGCTTAAAATCATCTATGTTGCTACAATAAAGCTGCATCGCAAAACAAAGCAAGGAGAGAGGAGAGATGTATTTTTCCTCTCTTTCGCTTTCTTCAATTCTACAAAGTAATAGTGCTTAAAGATGTCAATGTTTTATTCTATATTATAAACATTGAAGATACAGACTTTTATAATGTTATAAGCAATCCTTTATTCTCTTTATATGATAACAATGCTGCAGAAACTGACGTTCATTTAAAAATTGTATAAAATAGATTTAAAAAAAAAAAGAAAAAACAAAATGAAATAAATTTTACAATGCTTCATGTAACATGCAGAGGTAGTTATTTTATTTTTCTACCAACAGGAACTACCAATCAGTGCCACCACTACTGTTAAAGGGACATGGAGGTCAAATGTAAACACACACACACACACACGTATATATATATATATATATATATTACCAAAATACCATCAGATATATTAAGAAATATTTATTTATGAATAAATAGAACATATTCTGCTATGTGAAGAACATTGGAATGTGAAATATTCATATTTTGATGTCATGTTAGCAAACTTAAAGCAACAAAACTTGGAAAAAAACTATAGGGAGAATACGTTATCTCACGCGCAATATTCCAAGTTTGGCTTTTTACACGTATTGGGATAGCACGTGAATTTATTTTCAGCTCATAATACGAGCCCAACCCGATGTGCGCAAAAAGCTTACTTCTAGCGCAATTAAAACTCAAGCGGGAGTGTTAATTAGCGCTCCACTTGTAATCTAGAACAAAATATAATCCTAAACATGGCATCCAGTACACAGTTGTTATTTCTTTTATATAAAATATTTAAATAATTTCTGGACAAGTGGCAATTGTTACAGTATTGTGAGCTGCTGTATCTTCTGTTAAACATCCTGGAGTCATCTGTTAAACATCCTGGATTTTCTGATTTCAAGACTTACTATACTCTTCTCTTAGGTGGAGAATTTCAATCTCCCGCTCCTGCCCATGTGTGATTGGCTGTGCGTGTCCAGGAGGCGGCGTTGCACAAGAGCGCAAAATAGCGCTCTTGTGCAATGCTGAATTCCGTAATTGTGGAGTGTCATTCCTCTGGAGTCTAGAAATACTGCCCAGCTCGTTACAGAAGACAAAACAAATAGTGGAGATGTCTCTGGGTGTTCTTGCTTTCCAGGCTGTTTTGTTCTGCGGTCTCCCTTGCTACAATAACTAGAACTATATCAGTGTCAGGTCCCCAATCACACTAGCATTTTCTGCTAAATACACTCCTCTGGTTTGGCTATTATGTAAAAGGTAGTTTCCTCTCTTGTTCTTTGGATTCAAGAGGGCAGAGGACAGCGTAAGTGCACAGATCAGAGACAAACTGAGGTCTGGATACAAATGATTCAGAGATTCTTGCACCTCTTCCCTTACTTTCCATGGTGGCTTTTTGTTCCACCTTAAACACTTTAAACTCTACCACCCATGGCAAAGGCTTAGAGATTTGTACCATGTTTAGCTTCTCTGCTGGAACAAGCTCCTTCTTTGGCACACATCAAATCCTGTACCTAACTACAACCTGAGCCTTTTCAGAGCAAGGTAGGGACAGAGAGCTGACATCTAAGCCATCCCTTGCATATCTTCCGTCGTCTGGACTGTGAAACATACAGATGAGGAAAAGGTTTGATGACCACTGCCAGAGCTCCAACCTGATGAAAAACACTCTTCCTGTCTCTACACTTGAACTGAATGTAAGCAATGGCACTACATAGGGGCAATCTCCCTATTTGATTCAAATAAGTGTCACTACAATTATTGTGAAGGTTCCTTGTAACAAGTGGTGCTTTGCATGGCTAGATTAGAAAGATAGGTGTGGGAAAGGAAAGAGAGTTCCCACTAAATAATGCACTATAGCAATCTGTGCCCTGACTACTAGGTAGAAATAGAAAAATGTAACTTTTATTAGTTAAACAATTAAAATTGGGTAGAGAACTTAAATAAAAACATGGAAGAAGAGGTGTAATGATGTAACCCTAGGAAGTAAAGACTCAATGTTCCATTGTGGTTATATAACCTCACACAATAATTAGGGTTAAACAAGTGTATGGGGCACTAATACGAATGGGAGAAAGAATATCTGTATAGTGTCAGAATATGATATCTGATTGGGGCTCTTTTTATTTAAAGGAAGAATTTGTTGTTTAATAGATTAATTTAAAGCCTAAAATACTAGTTATTTACTAATCGCTTAATTCTACCGCCGTTTGCGGTCGGCAGGAGTATATGTTCTAAAACTAACCACTATATTAGAGGCTCTAGTATAAATCCGGACTTAGGTTAATATTATTATTTTTCACATGCGCTACACAGAAGCGCTAATGGCCAGTATGGTTTACTTTATTAAACCTTTTGTCTAATTTCTAGTGCCTGGTATTTACAATATAATTTGAATTAACTACTCAATACATTCTAAGTACTATAAGTAAATTTACTAATCTACATCACTGTAATAAGGGCGGCTCATTCAGGGACACTACTCACAAACACAGCCATACCACCTGAATATGTGAATGACTCAATTAACCACATTGTATCTAGATACTTTATATATTGTTACCAGTTTTAGTCACTATTATAACAGTATTATATTATCATAAGCAGGATTACCTCGGATACATGAGTGAATGGAATTTACTTATAGCTTAATTAACGGTTTACTATATTAGTGATTTGAATCACTAGCATTGCTATATCATTTAAATAACCGGTGTTAAGTATACATATAGAATCCTGGGATCTGATATCAAACTACGTACAAATTACCCAAGAAAGGGTTACTATACACGTGCAAAAGCATAACACTTTCTCACAATCGTTCCTACAGAACTCATCATACAAATAAAGCAAGGCTGCTACACATTATCAATGGAAACCTGTAACCAAATAGTGGTCTGTAGATAAGCACGTAATTACTGCTGTTTAATTATTACAAGCGATTGGTAGACAATCTACCCTTTGAATCTGAGTGGTTCATTAAACACATCCTAGCTATACATTATATCCCTAAATTTTATCTCTACAACTTCTATTCATGGATAGAATGGAATTGCATAGATAATGCTCCACCCACTTTATGAAGGCTATGTGAGACTAGAGGGAATATTCTGACACTATACAGATATTATTTCTCCCACTCTTATTAGTGCTCCACACACTTGTGTAACCCTAATTATTGTGTGAGGTTATTTAACCACAAAGGCCCATTGAGTCTTTACTTTCTAGGGTTACATCATTGCACCTCTTCTTCCATGCTTTTATTTAACTTATCTACCCAATTTTAATTGTTTACCTAATAAATGTTATATTTTAAAATCTCTTTATATAGTGTGCTATATTGCATTATTTCGTGGGAACTCTCTTTCCTTTTCCACACCTATCTTTCTACTCTTCCTGTCCCTATTACTAATATTTGCTAAGGTAACATGATGGTTTGGGGGTTTGACAATTGTCAAGATATCTACTGCAATAGGATGTCAGGCTTATGCTACATGAACTCATATTTCAGTTTTGCATTGATCAACATGAAGTAGTATGCATCTAGAAGTCCAGATTCGTTTACAATTTTGATTGTTGTTAGTATATCATCTCGAGGTTGCAGGACTTGCTTTATTAATACACCACAAAAACAAGGTCCTGCCAGTCTAATGCACTTAGTTTGAATTTCAAATAAAGTGGTATATTTTTTTTTCTGACAAATGTCAATCACACAACATGCATATACTTATATCCTGTGAATCATGCATGCTCAGTAGGGGCTGGTGCCTCAAAAAGTGGGCATATACAAAGATTGTGCAGATTTAAATAATAGAAGTGGATTTTAAAGGTTTTTTTTTAATTGTGTGCTCTAACTAAATTATGAAAGTTTAATTTTGACTTGACTGTCCTTTTAAGGACCACAAATAACTTTATAAGTTTCAAGAGTTTTGATCTGTTTTACCCATTTTCCTATCACATCTTTGATAAGTTTGTTTTTCTATTTTAACTTTTTTTTTTACTACTCTATGGTTAAAATGTATGGTACATTCTAGTGTTTAAAAAAATGCTAGGATTTACCATCTCTAAAAATAAAGGCGACCTTCATAAGTAGGTACCTTTATTTTGCGGTGGCTTCAGAACTAACCTAAGCACCCACGGCACAGCTCAGTTTTTCAAGGAGGTTTCCATCTCTTATCCAATATTGTTAGCCTACGACATAATGCCAAAGGGCAAGTATGGCTATTGGCGAAGAGGTGGAATTGAAAAAATAGCTGTGCTGTGGGCGGCTGGAGGCTGTTAGGTTACCACTGAAGCCACAGCAAAATAAAAAGGTAACTATTCAAAAGATTTTTATAAACTGATAAATGAAGGACGCATTTATTTTTTAGTGATAGTAAATCATAGCATTTTTGAAAAGCTAGAATTTACCATCACTTTAAACTTGATTTTTCCAACTCTAGTCAGTGTTAACTTGTGAGGCCTGATGATCAAAAAGTGACCACCATGGAGAGAAATCATGCATAATCCGTTTTTTTTTTTTTAGCATTATTTTACATTTTAAGTGTCTTTCCTTCACATCCAATGAATAGCGAGATGAACAGTACTGATGAGACAGCTTAGGTAATCTCACCATAGCAGAGTACTTTAGAATATTGGGTCCCTAGTCTTATATTCCTATTGTTTAGAGGCTTCCTTATCTAATATTAATAAACAATAAAAAAAAATATGTTGTTCAAGCCAAAACTACCTCCATGACTTTCTAATGACATCATCAATGTGGTCATTTAAAACAACAAATAGTGAAACCAACCTTATTTGTGTGTACTGGTAAAAATTGTTAAACAATAAATAGTAATAATAAAAATACTAAACCCACCTCCATAAAAAACAGGCTATAAAAATATTCTTAAAATCATTTTATGCCAATGTTCTATAAATGCAAATTAAAGGGTTTTTAGAGGCATCATGGGAAATACATGTTAATTAGGAAATATTTTTCAAACTTACAGATAAAGCCAAGAATAATTAATGTAATGTCCCTTTAATTAAATTCAGATAGTATTCCCCTTTAATGTTAAAGGGCTATGAAACCCAAATGATTTACTTCTATTATCGCTGCATTATCCATGGTGGCTTCTGTGCACAATAAAACGTATCTGCTAAATTCAGTATCTCTTTATAGGATATCAATAATGGCACAATAAATCAGTCACTGGTTTATACCACTGCTGGAGAGCTATACTACGCACCTGCTATTCTTTCACTAAAGTAAGACTTGAGTAAAATAAAAATAATAAAACAAAAGACAGATGTTAAAACTCATGTTTGTGTTCATTTATGGCTCCAAAATGTTTAAAATATCAAATCGATGTATCTGTGCCTTTTAATGCAAGCCACTATCCCTATGCTACAATAAGAATGTTCCTAAAAAACAATAAGAAGGCGCTGTCTCATGTAATCCATATAAACAAAGTGTGTAACGTTCAGCAAATATCGTACTCACAAAATGAATGGCACTCTTGTGCTAGCAGAAGCAGGCTGGGCTCGCTACAGTTGTAGTTTATATGGATTACATAATGTGGCACCTTATTATTGTTTTTTTAGGAACATTCTTATTGTGGCTTCTGCTTAAAGGAGAATAAGAGCTGCCCATTTTCAATCATGTCCAGTTTAGGTCATTCATTTATTGGACTGTTGGTCTCTCTAATATTGAGCTAGGTGTTATGTTCTCTCTCTATGCTGAATCTGAAGAAATTTAATTCCATACATTTTGTTATGCTAACATTTGCCGTTACATGAAAATTATTATAAAATAAAAATAAAGTTGCAATATTTGATGGGGTTCCAATCTAAACACACACACACACACATATATATATATATATATATATATATATATATATATATATATATATATATATATATATATATATACATATACACACACACACACACACACATATATATACAGTATATTTATATATATATATACACACATATATCTATATATATATACACACACACACATATATATATTACTAACTTGCGCAAGTGAAAGTTTCCAATAAATATATACATCCTATCCAACAATGTTTCAGCCATTTCCATTAAATTTCATTTATGTTTTCATCAGAGCACTTATTCCACAAGGTGGCAATAGTTAAACACAATCAACCAAACCCATCAGTACAATTGCTGGAGTAAATCTAAGATCCTTGGTGTGGCTTCCTTTGCATTTTCTATTAGTTGGTTTTAAAGACAAAACATTTATTGACCGGGGGGGGGAGAGACTAAATTACCAGCAAAAGCTATAGTGATTAATGGAGTGTGGAGAGTTCCTCTGATGAAATCAAATGAGAAGTGGGAATGTTTGTCAGATGTGGAGGATCACTGCATGTGAGGACAGAGTCCTGCAGTGTTTACCAACTGCATCTTTCATGCAGTTAATGACCTGACTTCATCACAGTCGCTGATATAAGTGGGCCAAATGACAAATCACACATTAGAATGTGTGCAGGCTTACACAACCAGATACCTATGTGACACAGCTGTTAAGAGAAGGTTACATACATTGTCACTGTATTGTTGGCATACATACACCAGCTAACTGTAAAAATCATGGGGGGTTTTACAGGTATACACAATCACTATAAAACTTGCAGGATGTAGTTTGTGAGCATTAAGATAAATTGATATTGTAAAAACAAGTATTTAAAAAGCGTGTTTGTCATTACATTAGAATATTTCTGACTCTAAAAACTTTTGTGAAGAGAAACATTGCAATGTTAGACCAAATGCAAAAAGAAACATTATACTGAAATGTTAATAAAATTGCCAACTATTTTCCAAGGACAGTTGCTTTTTAGCTTCCTGTCCCTTGCAATAACAGTTCTAGGTGTCTGTCCTAGACTTGTACATTTGTATATAAATGTGTGTTTGCATGCTTTATTGTATATGAGTGTGTAGTTTCATATGTGGATGTTTTGGGGCAGAGCCATTGGACCACCCAGTAGGTGTGACCAATACTCCCATACCTACTTAATTGTTCTGCTGAAAAGTGTCCCTGGAAAGTTTTTTTAAATTATGGAAAAAAATGACCTTAGAAGATCCACTTTTTTGCTTTCTTTTTTGGTAAAACACACTGTAAGTATCAAATTTGAATGTCTAATATCAAAAATAGGTATCAGTATCAAGACGTTAACACTAATATTAAACTATCACATTAGTTCACAGCCACACAAAACAAGGTACAACACGCCGTAGCACATTATTCAACCTATCGTTATTGTAATTGTTAAATCATTTTTATAACTGAATTAAAGATCTGTCAGAGGCAGAAAGTAAAGAATATTAGAAGCATAAATCATCTTCATCTAACGAAAAAAAAATAAACTCTTCCACAGATAAATAAATTGTTTAAGCAGCATGTGACAGCATACCCAAAAAAAACAGACCTTATAACTGAACCAGTGGAGCCAATATAGGCTCTAAAGCATAGATTTACTCCTGGGCTTCAATGATCTTTTATTAAAAAAACAACGTACATACAACAATCTCTTTAAATAAATCTTTGCATTATTGAATTTTGAACGATTTACATTTTAATTATTTTATTTATTTTTACAGCACATTTGGTTGAATTCAAATCTAGAAAAAAAGAGGGTGATACAGAGGAGACAGATGTATTGTAATATAACAATATATGAAAATAAAATAATGGTCAAACTAAAATTGTTTATTAAAGAGACAAGGAAGTGATGCATTAATAGCCTAACAGGTGGTCCTCTTTCCAAAGGTTTGGTGTTTGGATCATTACTGTGTGGTATGTCCCTGTTATAGCAAACATAGGTGCTTCTGGCATCTCTAAAGAATCCTTATCACCCACAGATGTCGCCAGGCCTCAAGGCAAAAACCGTGACAGAGTCCCCCATTTCAAAAGTGCCCTTTCTGGCTTAGTAATCAGAATAAGCTTAGTGTGCAACCGGATAGGAGCAAGAGGAGCAGTTTCTCTGACTTTGAATCATCCCTTCCCATTGGTTGGTCTGCACCAGATGATATGCATTTGTGCACCCTTCCTGTTCAAATATGGGACAGGTGTTCTCCCTTAGTGGCCTCCCTGTAGTGACTCCACTAGTAATATCAGGGCTATATGCGCCCAGTCTCACTTGTGACCTCTGACACCCCTGCAGTTATGGCCCTGCCCATTTCAAATATATATCATAAGACCCCTTATTTAAAAGGAAGGGTTCCACCATCTAAACAAGAAGAATACTGATAATGGTCACCTTGCAGCAAATCGCTAGCCTGTTTTGGCTCATGGATTTCTGTTTCTCTGTGTAAATACATATTTGGAGGGTATCTCAATAATGGGAGAAGGTTTTGCTGACTCAGTGGAACATTTGTACAATGTCTTCCCAGAAGATAACTAGCACTGAAACCAATGGCTGGTCCATTATCTGACTGGCTGTAATGACTGTAGTGAATGAAATATGCAGAGTTTAGATGGTTCCCTGTTCTATAGACATACGGACACTGAAGCAATGCATTCAAATTAATGCATCACTCATATGTTCTCTTAAACTGATTACACTATGCAAATTACTTTGTAACATTTTTTACAGCATTTACTGGGTTGTGTCCTTAGGCAGCTCTTCATGGTGTAATTATTTTCTTTCTAGCTATGGAATGCTTGCAGACTTCTTATTGCTAGGGTTTTGCAAGCTGTAATAACCTACTGGTATATAGGGGACCTTTAAAACCTGTCCTCTGGTGCAGGTGAAATAATCAGCTGATTAGTAAACAGGTTTATTTTACCTGCTCTCATCCAAGGTAATCCTGAAAACCTGGCCTGTTAGGGAGGCCTGAGGACAAGATTAAAAACCAGTGCTCTAGATCTATAATTTGGGCCTGTTAACAAACATAGTTAATACACTATGGGGTCGATTTATCATCGGTCTGACCGACATAATCCGCTCAGCGGATCATGTCCGACAGACATCGATGAATGCCGCCCCCTGCAGATTTGCGGCCACTAGCAGGGTGTTTTAATCAGCCTGATCGTATAGGATCGGGCGGATTGATGTCTGCAGCCTCAGAGCAGGCGGACAAGTTATGGAGCAGCAGTCTTTAGACCGCTGCTTCATAACTGCGGTTTCTGGCAAGCCTAAAGGCTCGCGCGGAAAAAGGGGCATTCAAGCTCCATTCGGAGCTTGATAATTCGTCCCCTATATATCAAGGGTTGATTGCAGTTCTACTAGAGGAATCGTATTCTTTTACTCATTCCCACCTTAGTTATTTAAACGGACATAAAAGTCAAAATAAAACTTGCATGATTCAGATAGTGTGCAATTTTAAGAAAAGATCCAATTTACAGCTATAACATTTTCTTTCCCTTTAAATCCCCATATCTCTAGTACTATCCTTTTCTCCTTGTCAGATGTTTTATCACCCCACACTGCTGTTCAATCTCCACCTGTGTTAGTATCCCTGCTGCACGAAGCGATAAGGTTTCTGCATATGTAACGTGGGCTGAAGAGTGGAGCTAAGCAGCAATAGGCATCAGCAGTCAGGAAAGTGGATACTAATAATAATTATGAAAAAAGGACTGTATGACAAACTTGCAACAGTTTTCTTCTTTTTTAGTGTTAAGAGTGCCCACAAACACACCCATGATAGCATCATCAGGTTTTACCTAGCTCTCAATGAGCAAACCACTTACCAATCACCGACTGCACAACAAAGTACCAATGGCAGCAAAGGGGTTAAACAGCTCTGTCCCCTTATTATATTATTTTAATGTATTTCTGCAGTTTTCTCACAGGCAGAAAATATTCAGCTTGACATGCATTAGTCACAGTGCATGGGGCAAATAAATTACAAACATTTTAATACAACATTTCAGAATGAAATGATCCAATTCATCAGAGAGAGACTTTTTGCAGCAATGTATCTTTCCATCCAATGAATTGCTTCTCCCAAGTCTGTCTTTAGTTATGTGTTTGTGGAGATAAAACCTATAGTTAGGAAAACCCACATGAAAAAATGTCTTGCTCTAACATATTAGCACAGTTATTGTTGTAATAGAATGTTCCTTTAATTCTCATGACATACAACATCTGTTGTCTAATATTATATAAATCTTATCTTTTGTTTACGTTACCCTAATTATATCCTGTCTTGAGTTAAAAAGGAAGCTCCTGTCCTTAAAATAATTATGATTAATTGTATGGTTATCGCACATAACTGCCTTCACTTGAGCAAAGTAAAGGCAATGTTTGTGTGTAAGCAGTTTATAGAACACTTAAAAAACCCAAAAAGAAACAGTTATAGGAAGTGGAGGAGGAGGCAGATTAGTACCCTCAAGCCTCCTCCTTATCAGAAGGGAGCATGCACCAGTCTCACTACTTTTATCCTCTTCCAGGCCGAAAAGAATAAAAAAAGCAGCTTTACACAAAGCCTCATCTCTTAAGTGTGGAATGCACCTTGACTCTTTGAAGACATGACTTAGACCTGACACCTTTCTGTACCCTGTTCAGACTCGCCTGTTGCTAACCGCAGACTCACTGCCTCAGGGGGCAGCATCATATAACGACCTGAGCAGTCTGTCTTTTATAGGGTACTGCACCTTTTATTTTGCAAAATCTTCACTGTAGAAGCACAAACAGTAATGCATTACCAGATCTAAACACATATCATTTATACACATTGTGCTGGAATTTTTATTTTTCCTTACTGACATTTCTCAACTATATTAATAATCTAAACACAAGTATTCTTAATGGATGAATAATATTAAATATTGCCTGAAAGTATCTATAATCAATTTGGTTATATACATATATTTGCATAGCCATTACTAAAAAGGTTAGAGGAGGCCGATACACCTAGGAAGTATGTACATAAAGCCATATGAAACAGAGCTTCTTTATTAAACAAAAAATAATAATACAATTATATATATATATATATATATATATAGGGGAATTCCTCCCCATCATCAGCATAAACATAAACTGCATCAAACAAACTTATATACAGACTGCAAATAATCAAATAATTTCAAATACCTGTGTGTAAAGTGTCCTCTCAGTGTGGTGGCGCCAAACAGTGTGTGTGTGGAACGCATATTCTGCGTTCCACTGTGTAAACCGGAAGTGCTTAATGTGGTACTCTTTCCGGTATTATCAATATACAAAAAAATATTAGTAGCAAATAAAATTGCAATGATTGTGTATCTTTAACTAAAAATGTCAAAGTAACAAAGTGTACATAACTTATTCGTTATATATAGCGCGTGTTAACTGTGTATCTCACTCTATGTGGATTACTCGCAATACATGAATCATTCTTATTTGTGGGATCTTCCCCATTCAAAAGTCTTATATGTGCTCATATGTAATATCATGTTGTTTTTACCCACTGTATTCTTTTCAGGCTCCCCCTGCTTGTTTTTCTATGTGTGACGCTCTCGATCATCTATAAGCCTTGCATAAGGGCACGCTGTCATAGCCTGGTTGGCATAGAAACCGTTTGTTATGCCGGATCTACTTAGGCGGATGGGTCTATTTGTCCCCCCTTTTTTTTGTATCATTACTGAGTCATATGGGTAATTTAATTAACTTAGTACCTTGCAATTGTTGGATTAATTGCAAGGTTTTGTTAATCCACTATGTGTATCACCTACATGCCCTGGAACACAATTGTTACCTTCTCTTGTGTCCACCCGACCTCACGGGCTACTTTTGTTAGGGATATGTAAGGGGGTTAGAGAGTATTCTCTAGCTAGAAATATATAACATTTCTATGTATTATCCCTATTGTAGTTAGGATTCTTCTAGGATATCCATATGTGCTATGTGCTTAATACACATAAGTAAAAATAGAAAATAAAAGTTAAAAACTGGAAAAATAAAAATTAAAAATAGAATATATAACATAAATAAGTAAAGGCAACTCTAATATTGTTGCTACAATGTACACTTAGCATTAGTTATATGAAATTGGTTTTGATGTTGTTCTAGATTGTATCTGTCCCTCTTGTGTCTCCGTACCCCTTATTTACAGTGTATTAATTCTAACTTTCTTAGTATATATTAGGCAAACTGTTGTTTCCATATTAATCTATATGGTTACATTATGGCACATTACTACGTAATAAATTCCTTCAGAGTTTCAATTATTAATTTTAGTATGATGTAATAGTCCCAGTTTAATGACCTTATGTGATGTCCATGCACAACCTGACTTAGGGTAGGATTTCTTCAGATCGGGGGTTACTTTCATCCCCTAATTATTGTCTGTCCATGGTTCATTATTATGTAGCTCTGTAGTGTTCCTAGTGGTTAATTTCTTGTGTCTTATATGTTGAAATCATCATCTTGACTTGATATAGGTGGATGGTATCATTAGAGTTGCTATATGATTTAAGGTAGCTCAGTAATTTAAGTCTGCATGAGTTCTTGTGGGCAATTGGCTATGGGGGACTGAGTACTGTTAATTTGGAGGGGATCATCTCCATGTCCCCCCCAAAACAGATAGTGCGCCCTGCACTAAATAGTCTACCCCTCAAGGGGTCTGACTTCCAGTGCAACGCCACATTATACTCAAGGTCTACTTGCCGTACCCCAGTATGTATCTCTACTTAAATGAGCGCCTTAAAGTCTGGAGGGGAGTTTAATCCTCCTGGGGCTATAGTGCCCAATCTATACATCCACTCCGCCTCTCTTCTTAGCAGGGCCTTGTTCCGATCACCTCCCCTGTCCAGGGGGGGGATGTGGTCAATCAGGATGTACCTGATGGTGGACACCTGATGTCCCATTCTCGCACAGTGTCTGGTCACTGGTTGGTCCAAATCTCCTTGGTCTAACGCCAGTCGTATGGCCCGTCTATGGTTGGCCATCCTTTCGCGGAGTGTTCCGCTCGTTTTGCCCACATAGAACCGGGCCCATGGGCAAAATAACAAATATACTACAAATGCAGTGTTGCGGGATATTGAGTGTTTGATCTTAAACACTTTGTTTGTATGCGGATGGTGAAAGTTCTTGGTTGCCATGAGGCCATTGCATGTTGTGCACCCTAGGCATCGATATGAGCCTTTGATGTTTAGTTGTGTCCATATAGCTTGATTTAGGGTCTGTACGTACCAGGCTGTCCTTAAGATTAATACCCCTCCGGTATGCTACCATCGGTGTCAGGTTGTGCGTAAAGGTCAGTTTAGGGTCAGATTGAACTATTGGCCAGTGTTCTCTTAATATTTTTCCAGCCTGTGTAGTATTGGGTGAGAAAGTTGTTGCCATTATCAGTTTGTTGGATTTCTCTGTCAGGTTGTCCTTATATATCAGACTGTCCTGGGTATATGGGAGGACTTCTTTTGGGGTATTGTCAACTATCTTTTGCTTGTAACCCGCTGCAAAAATTTGTCCCTCATGAGTTGCAACTGTGAGACCCCTGTAGCAATGTTGGAATTGTTGCGCATGGCTCTAGTCATCTGGGACTTGACTATACCTTTTAATAGGGCTGGAGGGTGACAGCTGGTAGCACTTAAAATTGAGTTTCTATCAGTGGGCTTACTGTAGAGTGTGGTTCCTAAGACACTACCTTCTATGAAGATGTTAAGGTCTAGGAATTGTATCTCTTTGTGATGGTGTGTAATCTTGAACCTCACTGGTGTAGGGGGATTATATATATATATATATATATATATATATATATATATATATATATATATATATATATATATATATATATATATATATATATTTGCAATAATGATAGCTTTTTTTTATTGCACTAACCATATTTAAAAGACAAGGCAGAGTGAGTGATAGGTGAAGACTGTCTTGGGCCTGCAACACATCTGCAAAATTGTTTCTAGTCTCCAAGGTAAGCTTTTTTACTTTAAAGTTAAAGGGGCCGATTTAGCAAAGTGCAAGGGGACATGGAAAAAAGTGAGGGGGCGCCCTAAGTGTGAGTATGGAGATATAACCAATTAATAAAATATTAATCTAAAAATTATTAGATAATGTTAGCAAATTTGAAATAAAGAAATATATCAAACAATATGCAGTGTTCACCAAGAAAAAAATTATGATACAAAGAAATATATCATACAATATGCAATATTAGCCAGTGTAAACCAAAAACAATGTGATACAGTGTAATACAAATAATATATATAGGCAAACAAAGTGACAATAAAGTGGAAGTCTCTATTGAGGAAGGAGGCAGCTATCTGTGATGATCCAGGCCAGGATCCAGGAACAGCAATCTATGAAAAGAAAAAACAGAAGCGCCACATGGCCCAATATTGTTTGGTCCGGAACTAGTAGAACTTAAAGTAATGAGTAAACTCACATTTAGTAGAGCACCTCAATTAGTGCTAAAAATGCGGTCTGGGATCTATTCAGTCACCCAGAAGACCAACTTCCTGCACTGGAGCTGATATCTGTATAGTCAGAAAGGAGACACAGGTGCCTATATGGCCTAGTATTGTTGGTACAAAGATGTAAATACAAGCAAAGAGAGGAGTGGTACTCACAATGGATAAAGCACCTCTTGTGATGCTATAGAGGCATGAAGGGATTAATTCAGTCACCCAACAGACTTGTGGCCCGACATCCAAATGGATTCAGAGAAGTAGATGGATCCCACAGTAAGCCAGAGGGAGATGTTCCTCAGGAGAAGGATAAACAATATATCCCTTTTACTATCGAGGACGCCTGACAGTCATCTCAGTAATATCGCCTCCGGTTTGTAAGGCGTGAACGTACTATGGATGGGCTCCTCTGTGCCAGGACCGTTTTTCCCCCTCCTGGGATCTCTTGCGGTGACAACTAGGTGTGTACTGCTCAAATGCAATCCGCTCGCGCTCGTGATGCCACCCTGCTCGCTCCCGCTGAAATTGTATTACCCCAACGCGTTCCTATGCACTCTGGGTCCGAGCTACTCAGGCAGGACCCAGAGTGCATAGGAACGCGTTGGGGTAATACAATTTCAGCGGGAGCGAGCAGGGTGGCATCACGAGCGCGAGCGGATTGCATTTGAGCAGTACACACCTAGTTGTCACCGCAAGAGATCCCAGGAGGGGGAAAAACGGTCCTGACACAGAGGAGCCCATCCATAGTACGTTCACGCCTTACAAACCGGAGGCGATATTACTGAGATGACTGTCAGGCGTCCTCGATAGTAAAAGGGATATATTGTTTATCCTTCTCCTGAGGAACATCTCCCTCTGGCTTACTGTGGGATCCATCTACTTCTCTAAATCCATTTGGATGTCGGGCCACAAGTCTGTTGGGTGACTGAATTAATCCCTTCATGCCTCTATAGCATCACAAGAGGTGCTTTATCCATTGTGAGTACCACTCCTCTCTTTGCTTGTATTTACATCTTTGTACCAACAATACTAGGCCATATAGGCACCTGTGTCTCCTTTCTGACTATACAGATATCAGCTCCAGTGCAGGAAGTTGGTCTTCTGGGTGACTGAATAGATCCCAGACCGCATTTTTAGCACTAATTGAGGTGCTCTACTAAATGTGAGTTTACTCATTACTTTAAGTTCTACTAGTTCCGGACCAAACAATATTGGGCCATGTGGCGCTTCTGTTTTTTCTTTTCATAGATTGCAAGGGGACATGATCCACTGTAGCGGATCATGTCCGCCGCACACGATAAATGCCGACATTTATCATTGCACAAGCAATTCTGGTGAACTGCTTGTGCAATGCTGCCCCCTGCAGGCTCGCAGGCAATCGGCCGCTAGCAGGTGGTGTCAATCAACCTGATCGTATGCAATTGGGCGGATTGCTGTCTGCAGCCTCAGAGGAGGCGTAGGAGTTAAGGAGCAGTGGTCTTAAGACAGCTGCTTCTTAACTCCTGTTTCCAGCAAGCCTAAAGGCTCGTGTGGAAACGGTAACAGTCGGCCCTTGTTAAATCGGCCCCTAAAAGTGTAATTTGTGTGATATTTTTATCTTGCTTTTAATCTAGCACACACATGTTTATTGAAATATGAATAAAAGGAAAAATGGGAAGGAAACATTTATAAAGCCATAGTAAATGCCAAGATATGGCATGCAAAACAGACAAAAAAAATGGTTTTCAAGAGGATACTATTGCTCAGTTAGGTAAATCTAAAAACCATGTGAAAACCTAAAAATGTTTTTTTTTTCTGATTGATTGAAACACCATTGGTGACGGCTCTCATTTAAGTATAATTTTTTTTGCTGTGTAATGCATGAGAAGCTATTAGAAAACTATGTAAAATCCAAAATCAGATGAAAATCAATTTCTAAAAGATTGTAATAGACCCCAAAGAAAATAAAAAAAATAAACCAATTTCAAAGAAAGAAAACTCATTAATTGTATATGAGGTATGGATGTCCATTAAAATTAAAGATTGAGCTATGATCTATATCAGTGCAACTGTAAAGAATTTTATTACATCAATGAGTCATTTGAGATCATTATGTCTTATATAAAGTTTATAAATAGCATAACTTAGCAAGTATTCAAATCTATGGCAAATCTATTAAATATAATAAAGTGGAAGTAAATTGACCGTATAAACGCAGATGTGTGTTCTGTATTAGCTGTAGTTTTACTTGGCTGTGTAACTTATCTATATAAATATTTTTAATTTAATGCCTGAAACAGGGCATTTCATGCTTAACTAGGATTAAAACATGTCTGCACCTGGTAAAAGCATAACAAAATAAATACATTTTTTTTATTAAAAAAAATGGTTCACTCTGTGAACTGGAAAAAGGTATACCACATTCTTGCCATGTATTGTCAATCTGGTACAGCATCTGATGTCTTCTGTATTTCTCAAGGAACAAGACCATGATGCCCCTATCTCCTATCTTATATAGTCTTACAATTGAATTGATTGCTACAAGCATCTGCAACAACAGTACAATAAAATGACCAATGCTAGGTTCCTTCTAAAACCACAACAGAAAACTATATGAGGGAAGTCATACATGCATTGTTATAGTAAAGATTTTAAGAATTTAAATGCACATAGATGAATTATATAGAATCTATATAGAAACGCATTTGCAATATACTTGTGTTGTCAAAAATGCTTCTAATAAAAGTTATAAGTGTTTAGTGTCAACATTTTTCTCTGCACGTGCATGTGAAGCATAGCATATTCTACCTGTTCAAACAGATGTACCCCCCTATTTTATTATTTAGAATACCGTGCTCATTGATGGTAAAACGTATAGCGTTTGATTAGTGCATGAAAATAACTTGGTTCCACTCACCTTGTTTAATGGTTTTATAAATATGTTGAAAGGTACTAACTTGAAGATGAAACTGGATTTTCAAGAACTACAAAAATACATTAAAATGATTATATCCATGAAATATATTACATTGTTATAGTTTTACAGAGAAGGTTCCATAGAAGTGAATAACATTTGGGAAATGATAAATTGGGCAATTTATCTTGTACCCATGCATCTACAACCACTTAAATCCTTTGACCGCAAAAAAAGAGAGGAAAACGCTGCACAATCAAAATACACATCAGAAGCAGTCAAGTATCAAGATTTCTGCATGTTTTCTACTCAGCAAAGTCAAATCAGCAATTTAAGAACAAATGTGTGATTTTTTTTATTAAAAAAAATGGTTCACTCTGTGAACTGGAAAAAGGTATACCACATTCTTGCCATGTATTGTCAATCTGGTACAGCATCTGATGTCTTCTGTATTTCTCAAGGAACAAGACCATGATGCCCCTATCTCCTATCTTATGTAGTCTTACAATGGAATTGATTGCTACAAGCATCTGCAACAACAGTACAATAAAATGCTAGGTTCCTTCTAAAACCACAACAGAAAACTATATGAGGGAAGTCATACATGCATTGTTATAGTAAAGATTTTAAGAATTTAAATGCACATAGATGAATTATATAGAATCTATATAGAAACGCATTTGCAATATACTTGTGTTGTCAAAAATGCTTCTAATAAAAGTTATAACTGTTTAGTGTCAACATTTTTCTCTGCACGTGCATGTGAAGCATAGCTAGATATTTTCAGTGCACCAGAATTTCAAATACTGCAGCTGTTCAGAGTATCAGTGGGGCTTGAATCATGTCAGCAATTAACAAATTGAGTCATTACCAGATGTTACAAGCACCTTAGGCTCTCTGAACAAGTGCTGCGCTTAAAATGTTGATGCACGTTGCATACTTAAATGCACATCTGAAACAGCTATAGCTTTTGCTAGCAATATAAGATTGGAAATAAAAATACACATTTGAGTTAGGAAATGCAGATCAACAAATTCTTATCCATCCAGAGACCCCTGGCCATGAATATAAAGCAACATGACAAATGTAAGTGTGCTTTGAACAACAGCCTTACCAATACTTCTAACCCTGAGATCTAAGGCCCCTGGTCATAACCCATACCATGTTCCTTACCATAGCAACACATATGTAACCGATCTAGATAGCACTTCTGTGTAAGAGCCCTATCCCCCATATCTTGTGGAGACCCATAACTAGATAAGAAAAAGCTGGGTCTCTAAATGCTCCAGGCTACAAAACAATATTCTCAATATATATATATAGAAGTACTGATCACATTGTAAAACTCTCCCTGAAGACATAGGAGCGTAGGCAAGCTAAAAAAAAATACATTTAAAAATTCAACTGTATTTTTGGGTCTGACAGACACCTGGAACACAAACATTAAAATAAAACAAATAAAGACACTCATTGTTCCACAAAGCACCATAAAGCAGGGTTAGCAGTACCTCTGTGTTCAATGCAAACAAACAGATAATTTAAATGTAGGTTGTAGGTAGCAGAAAGAGCACTTACTTTATAATTAAAACAATAAAAATCATTAAAAAAAACATGATGTCCGCTTACCTTATCTCAATGCCAACATTTTGCAGTTAATAAAACATATACACTCTCATATAGGGAGGGAAAATGTAAAGTAATTTTTTTTTTATCCAAATAAATTTGTTTATGATTTCATAGCATTAAAACATAAAGTTACTTGTTATGCTACAGAGGATACCCACAACAGTGGTGCAGGTCTCTATTGGGTTTAAAGAGCCAATATAACTGTGGAACTTATATTGGCTCCTGAGAAAGATGATGCTGTCACTGAAACACATTGAGCTGTTTAAATTGGAACTTATACTGGATTTGTTTAAACTTGGAATCAATTTTATAGTTTTTTGACACTTCTGTCTCCCTGTGAGTATTTTCCATTAGTGTCCTTCCCCTATTCCTATATGCTACACTATATTGATTCCCATTTCCTAATGCTGTCTGACTGACAACGTTGTACGCTGTTCTCTTAACCCTTTAATGACCAGCGCTGTACCCTATATAGAGCCGGTTGTTCAGCCTGTCCTGGGCTCCTTTTGAAGCTAACTCGCTGACAGTGGAGGGATAGCCCTATCTTTGCATGTCCCACAAGTGGAGCAGTGCAGAAAGAGTAGAGCAGGAGATAACCAATGCAGAGAGAGAGACACTCCGTGTCCTTCTCTGCATCAGATTGCGGTGGTGCCGACTGTTGGTGGTGTGGGAGGGTCAGGAGGGAGGCAAGTGGGTGGCTTATCACTGTAGGGGGTGGTATTGGGGGTGGGACCAATACATTTAGAAAAGTGTTAAATGGTGGGAGGGAGGGATCCGCTACATTAGAGAAAATATTTTTTTTCGGAGAGGAGGGGGGACCCTACTAAATGATTGCTTGAGAGGAGGGCCGCTGCACTACAGAAAAATAATATTTAATACATTTAAAACAAAATTACATAAAAATATATAAAACCTGGGTATTGGCAGACACCAAGGCAGAACACTGTGTGATCTGATTTCTTATCGCAGAAACTGAAGGGTCTCTGCAGAAAGAAAGGTAGTGGAAGTTAAAATTATTTTTTTTGCATGCACTTTTAATTTCTACCTGCAGGTGTCACTGTTCCATTCTACCTCAATGTAAATATTTGCTACGTTTCTCTCTTTTCAATTTCCTCCCACTTCCTGAACTCCAGTGTGGTACAGGGTAACAGCACATTGCAGAAAAGGTAAGTCAGGGCTTAACAAATGTATTCTAGGAGTAAAGGAGCCAACCAAAATACTTAGCAGAGAGATTTTTTTCTTTTGTTCTTTAATGTGTGTGTGTGTGTATATTATATATATATATATATATATTATATATATATATGTTGTGTGTGTATATGCTGCGTGTGTGTGTGTGTGTATAGTGTGTTTATAGTGTGTGTTGTGTGTGTGTGTATATGCTGCGTGTGTGTGTGTATAGTGTGTGTGTGTATATGCTGCGTGTGTGTGTGTATAGTGTGTGTTGTGTGTGTGTATAGTGTGTGTGTATATGCTGTGTGTGTGTGTATAGTGTGTGTGTGTATATGCTGCGTGTGTGTGTGTTGCGTGTGTGTGTTGCGTGTGTATATGCTGCGTGTGTGTGTTGCGTGTGTATATGCTGCGTGTGTGTGTGTGTATATGCTGCGTGTGTGTGTGTGTTGCGTGTGTATATGCTGCGTGCGTGTGCTGCGCATGTGTATATATATATATATATATATATATATATATATATATATATATATATATACATTGTGTGTGCGTGTATATATATATATATATGGTGTGTGTGTGTATGTATATATATATATATATATATATGTGTCTATGCTGCACACGCGCGTCTATGCTGCGCGCGTGTATGTTGTGTGTATATATATATATGCGTGTATGTTGTGGGTGTGTGTGTATGTTGTGTGCATATGTTGTGTGTGTATGTGTGTGCGTCTTCACCTTTGGGCTCATCTCAACCCAGAACGGGTGGCGCAGGCGGCCCCCGGGGTCGTTGCTTCAGGGCCTAGACAGCCCCCAGGAGTGTGCTTGCGTTTTCAAGACAAGTCGTATAAGAAGGGTGCATCCTGCATGTTCAAGCACGTGTGCAAGTTCTGCAGTGGGCAGCACCCTGGCGTCGACTGCTCAAAAAAGCGGGAATACCAAACTGAACGGTTTGGGTCCAAGGGAAGTGCTGCAGGTACGGGCGGACTCGCCTCTTAGGGTTCCTGTCATTAGTAAGTTCCCGAACAGAGCAGCTGCTATTTTGCTGGACTTCGGTCTGTGCTATGGTTCACTATTCCGGTAGCGGGCCGGGTGCTAGGGTTCAGGGTTAGGAGGAATTTGAAGTTAGCCTCTCAGTTCCCGGAGGCGATCCGGGAAAAGCTAGGTAAGGAGGTAGCTTTAGGCAGGGTCGCAGGCTCCTTTATGGATTTACTGAATCTGGATTTGGTGATCTCTCCACTAGGAGTGGTGCCCAAGAAGGAAACTGGTAAGTTCAGGCTCATACAGTACCTATCCTACCCGAAGGGGCACTCTGTGAACGATGCTATACCTGCGGCACTAAGCTCGGTGCACTAACAGGAGCCTTGATGGCAAAATTGGACATGGAGTCCGCATTCCGGCTCCTTCCCATTCACCCATCTTCCTTCAAGTTGATGAGGTGCTGGTTCAAAGAGGGTTACTACGTGGACCAGTGTCTGCCCATGGGTTGCTCCATATCCTGCGCCTAATTCGAGGCATTTAGCTCTTTCCTCCACTGGGCGGTAGCATCAGCTGCAGGATCGCCCGCTATTTGGATGATTTCCTGTTAGTGGGAGCTCCCAGTTTATCGAAATGTGCCTCCTTGACACGTCATGAGGTTCATGATGGCCAGGTTTGGGGTCCCTTTAGCCGAAGATAAGACGGAAGGTCATTGTACGTGTCTGACGTTCCTGGGGGGAATCATGCACAATCACATTAGGGTGATGGATGATTTGGTGCTTCTTTTTATTCCCAGGTCTAAGACAGACCAAGAAGGCCGGGAAGCCTGGCTTTCTCTACCAGGGCAACCAGGTGTCACCTGTTGCAGTTGGTATCTTCATACTTGGAAGTGCGACTAGAAGGATCTTCCAGGTTTCTTATTCACGCGCACAGGGATCCGTTGATGAGATACTAATTCAGGAAAATATTGGGTTAAGTAGCGCAGAGGGCTGGTCTTGATGGTTCGTGTATTGCGCCACAATCATTCAGAGTGGGGGCGGCCACGACGGCAGCAGGATTGGGCTGGTCCTCTGACCGTATTCGCTCATTGGGGCGCTGGAGATCACAGCAGTACAGATCCTACGTCAGACCATTGTATGCATAGTGAATAAGTGTTATAACGGGAGTCCCCATGTCTTATGGTTTTGGAATGGTGGGTAGGGGGTCTGGCCATGTAAGCTTGAGATCAGGTCCAATATGGTTGCAAGCTAATTGTTGTTTCTTTTTCAAGCACACGTCCAGGTCCTGTTCGGGTGTGGATCGTTGGCCATTGGTACGTGCACTGGGCTGCAATTTGAGCTGCGGCTATGCCAGGAGGACAACAGCTAGGATTCCCATCGTCCACGGCTGTATTGCATTGGTTAGGGTGCAGGGGTTTGTCCTGGGCAGATCTGCCTGCATTGTTGCAAGATGCTGCAAGAAGGTGGGATTTTGCATGCTGGCATCAATGATGTAGGGGCCATCCCTACAATGGATTTAATCAGAGCAATGCAGGCGAATCTGCAACAGTTTAAACTCTGGTTTCCAGGTGTATGAATCGGATGGTCGAATGTTATCCCTAGGTTGAGGTGGAGGCACATGTGTCACAACGTTGCTTTTCAGGTCCGGAAAAAGATCAATAGGGACATGAGGAAGCAAGTTAGGGACCTCAAGGGTTTTATAATAGAGCATGGGAACATCTCAGCAGCCCATAAGGGGTTATATAGGCAGGATGGGGTTTATTTAGAACCATCAGGAGTAGATATGTTCCTTAAGAACATCAGGCAGGTGTTACTCCTTAGGGTGGTGTAGTCTGGACCGTTTAATTTGCAGGTCTCTCTCTTGCGGCGGGTGGTCAGGATCACGGCTGCAGGCTGGAAGGAGGTTTGAGTGATGGCCATTGCAGTCAGGGTGACGCCCCAGGCTCGGTAGTGTTATGATGGGCCGAGAACTCCCTAAGACAAAAGCTGCGTAGAGTATCTCCGCCTTGTGGTCTGCAGCAGTGTCCCCTGTCCATTTTCTAGAAGGGGTTATATAATTAGTTATCTAGGCCCAGAGTGCCGCCACCGGTGTTTTACCTGTCGTTTACAAGTTCCCATTGCTGGTTATTAATAAATACAACCCACGGGTCTTTCACCCACCTAATGTGTTGAGTCTTTATTGACAAAAGTTATTAAAGTTCAGCTGTTAAGCTAAGTTATTAAGATATTACTTATTTAATTTTATGGTCAGCCACTCAAGAAAAGTAGGGCATTTAATTTCTTAAGACCCCAGCAGTACAGTAGAGCAGGTTCCCAGGCAGACTGACACTGTGGGACATACAGCAGACATCAGCGAGGCTTTACATGAACCTGTCCTCATGCACACCGAGTAAGGGCAACAAACACAGCAACACCGGCTCCTTAGAGACAACGCAGAAAAATGTTCACAAAAAAATTCTCATCGCAGAAAAAGAAAAAAAAATTCTGCCTCTGGGCTGGCAAACAGCTGCCAGTACCTAATATGGTAGACACTAGTTAGAGTGGGAAGGGTTAGAAAACTGTTTGGGAGGAATACGGGAGGATGCATGGTAAGGGGGGATCCTACACTGCAGAGAAGAAGAAAAAATGCCTTAAAACTTCATAGTGGCAGACTGTCTGCCATTACCTTAGATGGAGATGACCAGTGGGGCGTGAGGGAGGGAAGATGGCTGTTTGAGAGAGATCAGGTAGAAGGGTAATCTCTACACTACAGCTAAACTTAACCTTACAAGCTACCTAATTAACCCCTTCATTGCTGGGAATTTCAGAAGTATAGTGCGCAGCTGCAATTAGCGGCCTTCTAATTACCAAAAAGCAATGGCAAAGCCATGCATGTCTGCTATTTCTGAGCAAAGGGAATCCTAAAAAACTTTTTACAACCATTTGTGTTATGACTGCACAAGTGTTATTGAAAAAATTGAGAGTAAGAGACTGTACTTCCCATAGAGTCCTGCGCCACTTTTGTGGATATCCTATGTTGTATAAAAGTCTTGAGAGGGACTGTGGAATGCAGTAGTCATTCAGAAAGAGAATATTTAAATTTTAATAAGGGACAGTCAAGTAAAAAAAAAAAAAACTTTCATGATTTAAATAGGGCATGTTATTTTAAACAACTTTTCAATTTACTTTTAGTACCAATTTTGCTTTGTTCTTTTGGTATTCTTAGTTGAAAGCTAAATCTAGGAAGTATATATGCTAATTTCTTAGACCTTGAAGGCCACCTCTAATCTGAATGAATTTTTGACAGTTTTTCACCACTAGAGGGCGTTAGTTCATGTGTTTCATATAGATAACATTGAGCTCAGGCACGTGAAGCTCCTAAGAGCAAGCACTGATTGGCTAAAAATGTAAGTCTGTCAAAAAGAACTGAAATAATGGGGCAGTTTGCAGAGCCAAAGATACAAGGTAATCACAGAGGTAAAAAGTATATAATTATAACTGTGTTGGTTATGCTAAATTGGGGAATGGGTAATAAAAGGATTATCTACCTTTTTAAAACAATAAAAATTCTGGTGTTTACTGTCCCTTTAATTTTAAAATTTTAATTTTTACCTTTGAGATTTTTATCTTTGTTACTTATTATGTTGTATCACAAATTTGTTTTCCGTTGGGCAATTAATACCCCATTTCACAGAAAGCAGGGGAAATATGCTATTGTATAGTCCATGATTAACTGACGGAAATGGTTTTGTAAAACAGAGAATGCAGTTTCTTCCAAAATTTTGGTTGTAAAATATATTTATTGATTTTTTGTAAGATGCATAAAAAAATGTAGATTTTCTATAGTGGTATAAATATTGTCTTGCAGGCTCAAATGTAAACCGTATAACGCAGCATCCTAAAGTATTGATATAAAGATATCAATAAAAAAATACAACCGATTTGTCTGGAAAGACATACAGCACTGCTTTTTGTGCTGCAGCTCTACAAAACAAAAGGGTCGTTATGGAATTTGTCTGTGTTGCATGAAAGCTCCTTTATGAAATTGTAACATGCCCCATTTACACTATAAACTAGAAAGGAAGCTAATGCTAATACTACATTGTACTCATTTGGAAAACACTGTTTATTATACAAAAGACATTGCATATTCTATATAACACAATGAATAAAAAGAGTATCCCACAGCACATATGATCCATCACAAAAACATTCTTTATAGCATAAAGAAAACATATGGTTATTTCACACACAGCTAACAAAAGAAACATACAGTGGACGATTAACCTTGGACAAAGTTAGAAACAAACTCTAGTCAAACTAGAGTGTAGTCATCTAACAAAAGCAAGAGACATACATATGCTCATCAGGGAAGATAAAACTGACCAAAGCATAGAACAGACAAATACATAGTTCTTTACTCAACTCCTTAAAAAGAGACCTGAAAACCAATAGTATGCTTGGGCTGTACAAACAGTTTTCAATAGATGTGCCCTGTTTCAGTATCACAACTGACATAGGCACAGAGGTAGGTTTGCTGCATGCACATCAATCAAGCTAGTGCTCAGAGAGGAGTGTGCTGCTGATCACAGTGTAAAAAAAAAGTGTGTTTGACCCACAATGTCTTAAAGTGAATGTAAAGTTGAATGAATGAATGAGTGCCCGGTTTTTAAAAATACTATTAAAAAAAGGGCACTTTCATTCATTACATTTTACATTGCAGCATTTAAATACTTACCTTTTCTTTAGCAAACCCAAACCGGCGATGCTCCACCCGCTTCTCATGCTGAACTTAGCACCTCAAGGACGAAAACGGCTTCCTCCAATCACGGCGTGGCCTCACGAGATGAACGCTCTGGGTTGCACAAAGTCGGTTTCGTCATTGCTGAGGTAAGTACAGAGGAGCTGCAGGCGGAGTATCGCTGGTTCGGGTTTGCTAAAGAAATGGTATGTATTTAAAAAACGCTGCAATGTAAAGTGTAATGAATGAAACTGCCCCTGCTTTTAATAATATTTTTAAAAACCGGGCACTCTATTTAACTTTATATTCATTTTATGTTAATTTTATCAAAAATGTTGTGGTATCTCCTTAAAGGAAGATGAACCCCAAAATTTTTCTTTCATGAATGAGTTAGAGAAATACAATTATAAAAAACTGCACATATATGCCTCTTGACATTGGTTCACCTGTGTTCAGCTAGCTCCCAGTAGTGCATTTTTGCTTCATCAACAAAGGATAACAAGAAAATAAAGCACATTTGACAAATTGGAATGTTGTTTAAAATTGCATGCTCCATCTGAACAATGAAAGAAAATGTATGGGTACATGCCCCTATAAAAATTATATTAATTCATATTATTACTATGTATAGTGATTTAGATTTAATTTATTAATTAAAGATGAATAACAATAATTCATAATCTTTTAAATATATATCATGGGAAATTCAGAGTTTCACAAATGAACAATAATCATTAGCCAAAGCAGTGGTTAACTAAATACACATGGGACACAATTTAGAGATCTCCTATAGATCAAAAGTTCCCCTCTCATTCCTTGAAGAAGAATTCTTCTGTTTGTAGAATAATCATACTGTATCACTTGCATATTGGAGCTAAAATAGTGAGATGTTAATATACTGACATTTTTTGTACTGTATTCCCTGTTTGCCTCCTTCCTCTGAAACAGTCAGCATGACAAACTAAAGCACCTGGGGCACAGATCAAACATTGTGATAAAATGATAAAAAGAATAATGCTTTGACTATTTTGCTCTTACACTGAGTCAATGCCTCATAGGCATCATTTTAAGAATTCTAGGAACAAAGTAAAAAAGAATACACTTTTATTATATATAGTATATATTAAAATTAGCTTTCACCTAGATTACGAGTTTTGTGCTATACCGGGTGTGTAAATAACGCAATAAAATGAGCAGTATCGCACTTTCCATAGTGCTGCCATTACGAGTTACTGAAAAACCTCCTTGTGCTGTGCGTTAAGCTCCATACCGCACAAAAGCCAAGGGCTGAGTTTACGTGCTTGTGCACGCTTTCCCCCATAGACATAAAGTATTAGAAAAAAAAACTAACACCTGTGATCGCGGAATGGCAAATCGCCGTAACGCAATCCTCATTGATGTCTATGGGGGGAAAGAAAGTTAGGTTTAAACCCAACACCCTAACATAAACCCCTAGTCTAAATATTCCTAATCTGCCGCTCACTGACGCTAAAGTTATTAACCCCTAAACCGCCGCTCCCTGACATAGACACTAAATAAACATATTAACCCCTAAACCACCAGCCCCCACATCATAACTAATAAACTAAACCTATTAACCCCTAAACTGCCAGCCCCCAACATCATAACCAATAAACTAAACCTATTAACCCCTAAACCGCTGCCCCCCCACATTGCAAAATATTAAACTATTAACCCCTAAACTTAACACCCCCCCCTAACTTTAAATAAATAAAAACTTACCAATTACTTCTAAATTACATGATTAAAAAAAAACTAATTTAATTTAAAGTTGGGGGGTTAGGTTTAGGGGTTAATAGTTTAATTTTGTGTTTTGCGATGTGGGGGGCCGGCGGTTTAGGGTTTATAGGTTTAGTTTATTAATTACGATGTGGGGGGCTGGAGGTTTAGGGGTTAATACTTTATTATAGTTTTTGGTGATGTGGGGGGGGGGGCGGCGGTCTAGGGGTTACTAGATTTATTTAGTGTTGGTGATGTGGGGGGTAGGCAGTTTAGGGGTTAATAGGTTTATTTTAGTGTCTGCGGCAGATTAGGGGTTAATAAATGTAATATAGTATTTGTGATGCAGGAGGGTGGCGGTTTAGGGGTTAATAGGTAGTTTATGGGTGTTAGTAAACTTTATAAAATTTGTAGTTATGAGTTTTGTGAAACATTTTTTTTTTTCGCAAAATCCATAACTACTGGTCTCAGATTGCGGAATGGATTGTGTCGGTATAGGCTGTAACGTTAGCATTTTAGCCGGACTGCACAACCTGTAATACGGCGCTATGGAAAATCCTGCACTCATTTTTTGAGTGTGGAATGGATGTTGTGTTACAGGCTAAAATGCTTGCAGTATAGCTATACAGCCACGACTTGTAATATGTGCTACCGACCATTCTACGCGCAATGGCCAATTTTTCAGCGGTATAGCCGTACCGCACCGTAACGCAAAACTCACAATTTAGCCGATAATTTGTAAGCAGCCTAATTTTCCTTATTCCTGCCTGGAATAAAATTAATTTAGTAATCTACAAAGAAAAGAACAAAGGAATATCTTAGTGCTTTTCCTGTCATATGTCCTTAAAAAATAATAATATATATATATATATACACACACACACACACACATACACATATACATATATACACACACACATATATACACAATAGTCTTACTGGTGCTTGGTCCACAGATAATGCACATCAAATTCAATACCATCACTCACCCCTTGCACTTGAGCAATAGCAGGAACCTGGCTCTCGTAAACCTAAATGGAATGGAACCCTAATTACTATGATTGCTAACACCTGTATTCGTCCTACTATTTCATGTCAAAAAAATGTCTATTACACCAGGTTTGTGCAAGACATGCTTGAGCATTGCATACACAGGCGGTATGAGTTTTATTCATTGGAAGCTTCATAAGACCAACTTTCAATCACAACATTTCATTCAAAATGCCAAAGATCACAGTATTTGACAGACATAAAAACAAATTATGCTTAACTAATAATTTCATTTCCATCGAGGGGGAAGAGAGTCCACGGCTTCATTCATTACTGTTGGGAATTTAGAACCTGGCCACCAGGAGGAGGCAAAGACACCCCAGCCAAAGGCTTAAATACCTACCCCACTTCCCTCATCCCCCAGTCATTGTGCCGAAGGAAAAAGGAACAGTAGGAGAAATATCAGGGTATAAATGGTGCCAAAAGATAAATTAAAATTTAGGTCCGCTCATCGGAGATACGAGCGGGAGCCGTGGACTCTTCTCCCCTCGATGGAAATTAAATCATCAGGTAAGCATAATTTATGTTTTTCATCTAAAAGGGGAGGAGAGTCCACGGCTTCATTCATTACTGTTGGGAACATATACCCAAGCTCTAGAGGACACTAAATGAAACTGGGAGGGTAAAATGGCGGACCCTAATCTGAGGGCACCACAGCCTGCAAAACCTTACTCCCAAAAACAGCTTCCGCAGAAGCAAAAACATCAAATTTGTAAAACTCTGTAAAAGTGTGTAAGGAGGACCAGGTAGCCTTACAAATTTGCTCCATAGAGGTCTCATTCTTGAAGGCCCAAGACGAAACCACAGCTCTAGTTGAATGAGCCGTGATCATCTGAGGAGGCTTAGTCCCGCTGTCTCATACGCCAAGCGAATCAAGCTCCTCAACCAAAAGGACAAAGTAGAAGAGGCTTTCTGCCCCTTGCGCTTTCCTGAAAATACTACAAAAATTGATGTAGACTGTCTGAAATCCTTTGTAGCCTGAAGATAGAACTTCAGGGCACCTCTCCTTGGAAGAAGAAGGGTTGGGGAACAAGGAAGGAACCACTATTTCCTGATTGATGTTACGGTTAGACACCACCTTGGGAAGAAACCCCAAACCAGTGCGAAGTACCGCTTTATCCACGTGAAAAACTAGATAAGGAGGCTCACAATGCAATGCAGCCAGCTCAGATACTCTGCGTGCAGATGCAATGGCCAACAGGAAGAGAACCTTCCAGGACAGAATCTTAATGTCAATGTAAGGCATAGGCTCAAACGGAACCCTCTGCAATACCTTAAGGACCAAGTTTAAGCTCCATGGGGGAGCAGACTGTATAAAGACAGGCCTGATTCTAGACAGAGCCTGAACAAAAGATTGGATGTCAGGGAACTCAGCGAGTCTCCTATGCAACAAGACCGATAATGCCGAAATCTGTCCCTTTAAGGTACTGGTGGCAAGACCCTTCTCCAAACCGTCTTGGAGAAATGACAGAATCCTGGATACCTTCACGTTATGCTAAGGATATCCATGCTTCTCACACCAGGACAAGTAAGTCCTCCACATCTTATGGTAGATGCGACAAGTGACTGGCTTCCTTGCCTGAATTAGAGTATCAATCACACTTTCAGAAAATCCTCTCTTGGCCAAGACTAGGCGTTTAATCTCCACATAGTCAGCCTCAGAGAATGCCTCAGAGAATCTAGATTTTGATGTTGAAAAGGGCCCTGTTCCAGCAGATCCCTGCGACAGGGTAACCTCCACGGCGGAGAGGATGACATCCCCACCAGATCCACACACCACGTCCTCCGTGGCCACGATGGAGCAATCAGAATGGCCGAGGCTCGCTCCTATTTGATGCCAGCCACTACACGAGGTAGAAGTGGTAACGGTGGGAAAATGTAAGCTAGGCTGAATCCCCAAGGCACCGCCAAGGCATCTATCAGCTCTGCCTCAGAATGCCTGGACCTTGACCCGTAACGAGGTAGCTTGCAGTTGAGTCTGGATGCCATGAGATCTATCTCCGGCGTCCCCTAACTGAGACAAATCTCTGCAAACACTTCGGGGTGAAGAGCCAATTCCCCGGATGAAAGGATTGCCTGCGGAGAAAGTCCGCTTCCCAGTTGTCCACACCTGGAATGTGAATCGCTGAGAGTGAGCAGTTGTGGGACTCCGCCCACTCCAATATCTGAGACACCTCCCTCATGGCTAGGGAGCTCCTCATACCCCCCTGATGGTTGATGTAAGCCACCAAGGTTATGTTGTCGGTCTGGAATCTCATGAAGCTGAATGCCCCCAGCGGAGGCCATGCCTTCAGAGCATTGTAGATTGCTCGGAGTTCCAGAATATTTATCTGGAGGACAGACTCCTCCCGGGACCATTTTCCTTGTCCCATCCTGGCACTCCAAACAGCTCCCCATCCTGCTAGACTCGCATCCGTGGTCACAATCTCCCAGGATGGTCTCAAGAAGGATGTCCCCATGGACAGTTGCTCCGGACGGGTCCACCAAGAAAGGGAAATCCGAGTCCGAGCATCCGTTGATATCTGCTGCGACAGATCTGAATGATTGCCGTTCCAGTGTCTCAACATGCACAACTGAAGAGGTCTGAGCTGGAATCTGGTGAATGGAATGACGTCTATGTGGGAGACCATGAGTCCGATCACCTCCATACACTGAGCCACCGAGGGGCTTGAGGAGGACTGAAGGGCAAGACAAGAGGACACAATCTTCCGGCGTCGATGGTCTGTAAGAAATATCTTCATGGACATAGAGTCTATTATCGTGCCCAGGAACTCCACCCTGTTGCTGGGAACCAGGGAACTCTTTCCTGAGTTGATCTTCCAACCGTGAGATTGGAGCAAAAGAAGAAGTGCCCTAGAATGATCCTCTGCAAGACTGAGCGACGGCACCTGGACTAGGATGTTGTCCAGATAGGGCGCCACAGCAATGCCTCTGGATCTGGCCACCGCCAGTAGGGCCCCCAGAACCTTCATGAAGAGTCTTGGGGCCGTCGCCAGACCAAAGGGAAGGCCCACAAACTGGAAGTGTTGGTCCAGAAAAGCAAATCTTAGAACTTGAAGTGGTCCCTGTGAATTGGCACATGAAGGTAAGCGTCCTTCAAGTCTATAGTTGTCATGAACTGTCCCTCTTGAACTAGGGGAAGAATAGATATCTGATCGTTTCTATTTTGAACGATGGAACACTCAGAAACTTGTTTAAACACTTTAGGTCCAGAATCGGGCGAAACGTGCCCTCCTTTTTTGGAACCACAAAAAGATTTGAATAGTATCCTAGACCCCTCTCTGCTTTAGGTACTGGTAAGATAACACCTAGAGAGGAGAAATCTCTCACACATTCTAGAAAGGCATCTCTCTTTTCCGGTTTTGAAGACAGGTTTGACAGGAGGAATCTGCACCTGGGCGGATGGGATCTGAACCCTATCCTGTAACCCTGGGCGACAACATCCAGAACCAAAGGATCCTGAATGTCCTAAAACCAGGCTTCTGACAAGAGAGATAATCTGCCCCCTACTTGGCCCGGAGACCGGTCGGGGGCCGCCCCTTCATGCCGATTTTGTCTCGGCAGGCTTCTTGCTCTGCTTAGACTTGTTCCAAGAATAAGCCGGTTTCCAAGTTCCTTTGGACTGGTCCACTTTTGCGGCGGGTTGCTGGCGCTGGGTCTTGCCCACATGAAAGGTAGATCCTTTAGGTTTGGCCTTCTCATCCTGCAGTAGGAAAGCCCCCTTGGCTCCCGTAACCGTGGATATGATCGAATCCAATCCTGGACTGAACAGAATCTTTCCTTGAAAAGGCAGGGACAACAGCCTCAACTCCACAGACCAAGACTTTAGCCACAGAGCCATGCAAGCTAAAAACGGGAAAACCTGACACCTTAGCGTTCAGGCGAATAATTTGCATATTGGCATCACATATGAAAGAATTGGCGATCCTCAGCTCCTTAATCTTATCCTGTATCTCGTAGATAGAAGTCTCCCCCTTGACCATTTCACACAGGGATTCACACCAATATGTCGCAGCCCCGGCGATCACGGCTACAGCCGCTGCCGGCTGAAAAACAAACCCTGTATGTAGAAACATTTTCCTTAACATGTTTTCCAACTTTTTATCCATGGGCTCCTTAAACGACGAACTATCCTCAAGGGGAATAGTTGTACGCTTCGCTAGCATGGAGATAGCACCATTCACCTTAGGAACAGTACCCCACAGCTTAAGCTGAGAGTCCGGAACGTGGAACAGTTTCTCTTTAAGGAAGAAGGGGAAAAGTAAGAACCTAATCGATCCCATTTATTCTTGATAATATTTGCCATCTTGAGAGGAACCGGGAAGGCCTGAGGCACCACCCTGTCCTCATATACCTTATCAAGCTTAGGAATAGCAGGTTCCTCTGGGAGTTTCGGAACTTCCAGGGTAGCAAGCACTTGTTTCAGCAAAAAGCGCAAATTTTCCATCCTAAACCTAAAGTCAGGCTCCTCCAAAGCCGGAGGTTTAGATGACACGGACTCCGACCCAGAAGGGGCCTCCTCCGAAGAATCGGAGAGGGCCTCGTCATCGTATAACGCCTCAAAAATTTCCACAGGAGTAGACAACCCCTGTGCCGGGCCGCTATGGTACGCCCTACGCTTGCGCTTAGCAGAACTTTGTTAGGCATGGATCACTTTCGATACCGCCGTTGCAGTTGATCTGCAAAATTTGATGGCCAACTAATCTCTCCTGCAGGAGTAATGGTTGGACCCTGGGGCGCTGCATGTGCAATTGGAGATGGATGCAGGGCACACACCTCACGGGATGGGGAAACCTCAGAGGTGGAAGGCTCAGTAGTACTAGACATCTGTTTGCTTTTAGATGTCGTAACTTTATTAAGGCATGTGGAACATAGTTGAGCAGGCTGATCTACCAGAACCTCCTCACAAACAAAGGAATGAGACTTTGTTAAAGAGGGAGTACCCTCTAACACGTCAGAGTCCTCCATAGCTTGCACCTTTATTATGGACTAGATTAACCTAATAAACAGGCACCTTTATACCTCCAATGGCCGAGGCACTCACCACCTCCTATGACCCGGACTACAAAAACCGCTTCGTCTCCTGCACCACTGATCAATAGAGGAAGCAAGATAGCCACACCCGGTCACATGGAATGCCCGGCAGGACCACCCCTGCCTAAGGAGAAAGCGCACCAAAATCGGCTGCACCATACTCCAGTAAGTCACCTGAAACTTCCACACATTGCCAGAGCCTCATCTCGCACATAATGCAGCAATGATACAAACAATATCATGTATAAACCTCCCCTGTTCAGTAATCCCCTTTCCAGGAATATTAAACCTTGATTCTTAAAAGATAAAAAGGTGTCACACTGTGACCCTGTTATTATGTAATAAAAAATTAAACAATCTTACCAGAATCTACGCCTTGGAACAGGAACACGGCCCTTAAAGTGTGACAGGTTAGTAGGCTCGCTCCTGACATGGACTTGAGTGTAAAAAGCAGGCAGCAAAACTTGTCAACACTGATTGCTTGTGGAGCTGTTAATATGAGTCGGGATGGTTTCGCAGAAAGACTCTCCCTCTCCCCGGACTCTAACTTTTGCCCAGGCTCTCAATGAGAGGCTGGCAGGACTACTTAAAACCCCAGTCCCAATACCCCCTTAGATGGAAATCATACTTTTGCATCAGCAAGGCCACTTTGAAAGGGAAATCAGCAAACAAACTAGATACTCAAGATGCTGTATTCAAGCTGCTATAAAGAAATTTGAAGAATTAGGGGAGATCTAGGACAAAAATAAGGACTGGAAGGCCAAGAAAACTTTCTAAATATGATGAGAAGTTTCTTAGAGTTTCAACATGAGAGACTGAAAGAAGTTTAGCAAGGACCTGGCTCAGCATCTGGCAGCTTCATCTGGATGCCAAGTTGACCCTTCTTCAGTCCGAAGAAGCTTGAGAATGGTCTTTGTGGAAGGGTAGCACCCAAGAAACCACTTTTTCAGAAAGGGAGCAGGGTCAAAAGTCTAAGATATGCTAAAGCTCACAAAGATTGGAATGAAGATCAGTGGGAAACAGTATTATGGAGTGACAAATCCAAGTTTCAAGTTTTTGGGTCCAATTGTCGACAATATGTGAGAAGAAGAGTTGGAGAGAGATGGAATGATGAGTGTTTGCAGCCTTTAGTTAAACATGGTGGAGGGTCTGTCCTGGTTTGGGGCTGCATTTCTGCCAGTGATTGTCCGAATTGATAGGATCATGAATGCTGAAAAGTACAGACAAGGTTTTAATTCATCATGCCTTTCCTTTTGGAAAACACCTGATTGGGAATGGTTTTTATTTTTCAGCGTGATAACAATCCCAAGCACAATGCTAATGCAATGAAATCATATCTGGGGCAGTATGGGATCACCTGGACAGAGAAAAAAATAAAAAAGACAACCTAAATCTAAAGAAGAACTCTGGGAAGTGCTGAAAGAAGCCCGGTATAACATAGCAGAAGATTCAAGATGTGCTTAGTGCCAAGGGGGTCACACTAAATACTGACTTTTGCCTAAAGAAGCCACTTTGCTCTGAAAATTGTGTTTTTTTTTTTTTTTTTATATTTCGTTTACATATTTCCTATATTTTTTGTTTGTATTTTAATACAGAGACCGGAAAATAAATATGGATGGTCATTAAAACCTTTGCTAAAACAACAAAATTAATGGTGGCCTAAGACCTTGCACAGTACTGTATGTATGTTTGTTTATATATATATATATATATATATATATATATATATATATATATATATATATATATATATATATTTTCTTTCTTTCTTATTTTTCACCACCAAGTCTGTGCTGTCATAGAGGCATGTGAAGGGTTGACAGTGCACAAATTAAAGTGAAAGTAGGATTTACTATTGAAACAAATAAAGGGCACTAGGATTTACTTTAAGTCTGCCCTGTCTGTCTCCAATAAAATGATAATGCTTATTAATTTGTCTGATTGGATATTAAATATCTGGAGGACAGATGACTAAAGTGTGCACTCTACAGGCTAGATTACGAGTGGTGCGCTAACTATTGCGGGGTGTGCGAAAAGGGGTTTATCGCAGCTCTTTGTGCCTGTCGGAAGTAGTGCACATTTTACAAGTTGAAAGTAAATGTGTTCGCTCAAGCACAATTTAGATTTAACACGTGTCTGGTTAACTGTTGCGCTCGACTGAAAAGTTGCACAAAATATGTTGAAATTGCAGTTCCCTCATAATAACACTATCTAAAACAATTATTTCTAAGGGGGGGGGGGGGCTTGTCCATGCATCAGCCATGATGGGTCATATAATCAGTTGCTGTGTGTGAGAAAATAGATAATGAGACCATCATCTTTGAATACTTCTATCATCCACATCCGAAACTTCAACAAGTGATCGTTTAAGAACTTCCCGATTTGGATGATATCACTCTTATTATACCATTCTCGTGTGAGCACTGATCTGGACAGTTGGATCTGAGCAGCGGCCGTATGTTAGCTTGAAACCCTCTCCCTCTGGTAACCTGGGTAAAAAAGCCAGTCTATGGCTGTATAATGCAACATATTCACATTGAATACAGTACTGTCTACATATTAATTTCTCCTGTCACTTTGCAATATATGAGAAGCTACCATTTAGCGTAAAAACAGTACTTTTTTTCAAGATAGCGACCGCAGGTCACTCCCTGCTGAAAGCAATAGAGAGCATTTTAACTGCACACTTCAACAAATTGATATCTTAATTGGATGCAGTACTAGAGATATCTACACCTAATACTGACATTCAACCAGACTTTGTGTATATAAGTTAAGAGGCACTGCAGATGATGGAGGGTGAGAAGGATGGCTATGCCTCAGCAATCAAGACAAATCCAATGGTCTCTGAACCAAAGGGAAAGAGCAGAGCGATATAGAGAACTGCTACAAATATACACCTAGATTACAAGTTTTGCGTTAGAGGCTATGCGGTGCTAACGAGCAGTTTATGCTCACCGTTCACTTACAGACCACGCTGGTATTACGTTAGCGGTGAGCTGGCTGAACGTGCTCGTGCACGATTTCCCTATAGGAATCAACGGGGAGAGCCGGATGAAAAAAAAACTAACACCTGAAAAAAAGCAGCGTTTAGCTCCTAACACAGCCCCATTGATTCCTATTGGGAAAATACATTTATGTCTACACCTAACACCCTAACATGAACCCCGAGTCTAAACACCCCTAATCTTACACTTATTAACCCCTAATCTGCCGCCCCAGACACCTACATTATATTGATTAACCCCTAATCTGCCGCTCCGGACACCGCTGCCACCTACATTATACTTATGAACCCCTAATCTGCTGCCCCCAACATCGCCGACACCTACATTATATTTATTAACCCCTAATCTGCCGCCCCCAACGTCGCCACCACTATATTAAAGTTATTAACCCCTAAATCTAAGTCTAACCATAAAACACCCTAACTTAAATATAATTTAAATAAATCTAAATAAAATTACTGTTATTACCTAAATAATTCCTATTTAAAACTAAATACTTATCTATAAAATAAACCCGAAGCTAGCTACAATATAACTAATAGTTACATTGCATCTAGTTTAGGGTTTATTTTTATTTTACAGCCAAGTTTGTATTTATTTTAACAAGGTAGAATAGTTATTAAATAGTTATTAACTATTTAATAACTACCTAATTAAAATAAAGACAAATTTACCTGTATAATACAACCAAACCTAAGTTACAATTACACCTAACACTACACTATAATTAAATGAATTCCCTAAATTAAATACAATTAAATAAAATTATCTAAAGTACAAAAAACAAACACTAAATTACAGAAAATAATAAACAAATTACAAGATTTTTAAACTAATTACACCTAATCTAATCCCCCTAACAAAATAAAAAAGCCCTACCGTACACTAAATTACAAATAGCCCTTAAAAGGGCCTTTTGCGGGGCATTGCCCCAAAGTAATCAGCTCTTTTACCTGTAAAAAAAAAAACTACAAATCCCCCCCCAACATTAAAACCCACCACCCACACAACCAACCCTACTCTAAAACCCACCCAATACCCCTTAAAAAAAACTAACACTAACCCCTTGAAGATCACCTTACCGGGAGAAGTCTTCACCCAACCGGGCCAAAGTCCTCAACGAAGCTTGGAGAAGTGGTCCTCCAGGCGGGCAGAAGTTTTCATCCAGGCGGCATCTTCTATCTTCATCCATCCGGCGCGGAGCGGGTCTATCTTCAAGACATCCGGCGCGGAGCATCCTCTTCCATCGAAGTCTTCTTACTAAATGACGGTTCCTTTAAGTGACGTCATCCAAGATGGTGTCCCTTCAATTCCGATTGGCTGATAGAATTTTATCAACCAATCGGAATTAAGGTAGAAAAAAAAATCCTATTGGCTGATGCAATCAGCCAATAGGATTGAGCTGGCATTCTATTGGCTGATTGGAATAGCCAATAGAATGCCAGCTTAATCCTATTGGCTGATTGGATCAGTCAATAGGATTGAAGTTTAAAAATCTTGTAATTTGTTTATTATTTTCTGTAATTTAGTGTTTTTTGTACTTTAGATAATTTTATTTAATTGTATTTAATTTAGGTAAGTCATTTAATTATAGTGTAGTGTTAGGTGTAATTGTAACTTAGGTTTGGTTTTATTTAACAGGTAAATGTGTCTTTATTTTAACTAGGTAGTTATTAAATAGTTATTAACCTAGTTAAAATAAATAGAAACCCTAAGATAGCTACAATGTAACTATAACTTTTTGTCAGACTCGTAATACCGGCGCTATGCAAGTCCCATTAAAAAAATAGGATACGCAATTGACATAAGTGGATTTGCAGTATTTACAAGTCTGGCCAAAAAAGTGAGCGGTACACCTGTACCTTCAAGACTCGTAATACCAGCGGGCGTTAAAAAGCAGCGTTGGGACGCTGTTTTATAAGCCTAACGCACAACTCGTAATCTAGCCGAAAGATTCCTATCTCATGCAGCGCCCTGAGACTTTGTGGTACTTGGGAAAGAAAAAAGTAATGACTTGCTTAACCTGGCCTTGGGAAGCAACTAAGGATAGAATGTATAATAGGATGGTCTGCATAACCCTATGGAAATTGGAGCTTTTCGGTGGTGAGAAGAATATGGTGACTTTGATCCTATTCATACTTGTGCCATCTGTGAAACTGTATGTCAGGTCTGACATGACAAATTGGTGGACTGGCATGGGATAGTTACATATAAGGTTGATCCACACTTCAGTGATCTTTCTGGCACTACTAGTTCTTGATATGTGAATATAAATATTAGAATGCTTAGTATTTACTATTCTAATTTTTATCTAACCATGTGCATTTTCTACTTGATTTACTTTATATTACTCGGTCTTAAGGTGTCTGTATTGATTTTTTGACAGATTTCTCAAATTTCTTTAATTTAATGCTACCCTTATGTATGTTTCTGATTGCTTTATATAGGCGTGTATTGGGGAAACAGTAATGTTACCTCTCTATGCACATGTGGCTACTTATGCTCTGTAAAGGTCAATATTTATACTCTTCTTGGGTATTACCTCTTATAGTCATATGTAGAATGGATATTTTGTATACTGTCCGATTGCTGTCGGTATCATTCATAGTTATGTTTTTCACCTGGCCATGGTTTGATCTATCCTTATATTCTAAAAGGCATGCCTATTTCTTGTTTAGACATTGAGTTCAATGAGGGTAAAGATATGACTGCTCCCTAATCTCTCTGCTAGTGCTTATGACCGTTTGAAAATTCCCAATTGTAATATGCCTGTAACTATTAGTTTGCTTACCTCAATACAAATAATAAAAAAAAAGTTTTGCAATAAAAAGTTATAAGGGCTCAAATATATATAAGAAATATAAAGGAAGGATCAGCGCTCAGTTGTTCCACCAAAAGGTAGGTAAGATTATTGCTGAGAAAGTGTGAATAGATTTCTACACCTAGCTGTGAGGTATATACAGGTGAGATGTATATGTTCTCTGTAAGCCTGATGGGTGTAGGTATTTGAGCTTCTTGAACAAGTACGATTCAGTGTACCCCTAACACTGACAGAAAAAATAAAATACAAGCGAAATGTCGAAAGAAGTTCAGCGCTACAAACACGTAGAATACAAATACAATGTTGCTATGTCAAATTTACTGAATGTCTTTCAGATATGATAGATAATTGTTCTATCTATCCCACTGGTTCTATATGAACCGATTTAAGACAAAGTCCGGTGAATATAAAAGTTCAACAATAGTAGTGCAATGATTTGAATTGATAATAATAGGTGGAACTCAAATAACAACAATTGCAACAATGGTGCTGGGGGATAAGTGGTATACCCTTACCAGAGGGTACCTCAATCTTATGAGGTAATGTCAGCGCGTCTGTTTGGATTCTCTCCAGTCAGTCTTGGATTTTCCTCCTGTGTGTGAAAAGATCCAGGTCTTTACATTCGTGCCGACTTGTGTATGGTGCTTTCAATCTAGGAACTTCCTTGTTCTTTATATCACTGGCTTGGTATCTCCTCGTAGTATCGTGGTTCCGTCTGGACCTTGGCTCTCACTTGTATTTTCCGTTTCTTTTTTGTATGTCCCAAGTCCCTGCTTCTCTGTTTTTCTTTATTTGTAGTTACTGTTTCTTCCTTTTAAATCTTCTCTGGATTTTTGTTTTTCTTTGCTTTTCCATTCACAATTGTGGCTGCCCTTTCAGAAAGTTGTTTGGACTGTTTTCCAAAGAAATCAAGAGTCTTTGAAGTACCAAGAAGATCTGAATTGCTATCTGTTGTTTTTGTCAGCTTGAACTTTTCGGCATCTTGACTGAACCGCTTCAAATCAAATCTAGCTCCCGATCCCAATTTTCGAAAGGAGATACCAAGCCAGTGATATAAAGAACAAGGAAGTTCCTAGATTGAAAGCACCATACACAAGTCGGCACGAATGTAAAGACCTGGATCTTTTCACACACAGGAGGAAAATCCAAGACTGACTGGAGAAAATCCAAACAGACGCGCTGACATTACCTCATAAGATTGAGGTACCCTCTGGTAAGGGTATACCACTTATCCCCCAGCACCATTGTTGCAATTGTTGTTATTTGAGTTCCACCTATTATTATCAATTCAAATCATTGCACTACTATTGTTGAACTTTTATATTCACCGGATATATATATATAGATATATATATATATATATATATATATATATATATATATATATATATATATATATATATATATATATATATATATATATATATATATATATATATATATATATATATATATATATATATACACACACACACACACACACAAAACCAAGGGGGACTCAGGACAAATGGTTAATATGAATGTGTATCAAAACAAATATCAATTAATAAATATTGGCATCATTAACAATTTACAAACTGACTTAGTTTGATGGTGCAGACCCTATAACAATTGTATATGCACATAAACTTTAAGAAAAGATATGGAACATGTAAATTAATGTACCATAAGAAAGATAGGGAATCAAGCACTCTTAATACTAGAATGGAAATATATTACATGCAATATGGGTAGTAAATCTCTGACCAAGATAATCATGAAAAAAGTGCAGTTTATTAAGCACAAAAATAAAAAACAAAAGTTAGATAATTAAAGGGACACTGAACCCAATTTTGTTCTTTTGTGATTCAGATAGAGCATGCAATTTTAAGCAACTTTCTAATTTACTCCTATTATCAATTTTTCTTCGTTCACTTGCTATCTTTATTTGAAAAAGAAGGCATCTAAGCTTCTTTTTTGTTTCAGGACTCTGGACAGCACTTTTTTTATTGGAGGAGGAATTTATCCACCAATCAGCAAGAATAACCCAGGTTATTCACCAAAAATGGGCCGGCATCTAAACTTACATTCTTGCATTTCAAATAAAGATACCAAGAGAAGGAAGAAAATTTGATAATAGGAGTAAAGTAGAAAGTTGGTTAAAATGACATGCTCTATCTGAATCACAAAATAAAAAAATTGGGTTCAGTGTCCCTTTAACTGTTCAATTCCCAAACAAAAGTAACAAAGGTGTATCTCTTATCACAATCCACATGTGATGTACAGGCCTATGACAATGTATTACCCTGAAAGATGTGCACATCTTATATCAAGAAATATAAATATGTATCATTCTATAGTACCTGACACATACTACACCCAAGCTGTACACGGTACCCAAGTATGTACAAGGGATAATACCGGACAGGTAAGTAACTGGGTTCTAAGTATTGAGAGGTACTAAGAAAATTGCTTGTATTAACATACAAATATAGTGCAGCAACCATTTGAGGAACAAAGATCACCAAATATATATGGGTTAGTGTGCAACAGAACAACAATCAACAAACATGCTGGATGGAGTATAGTGCAAGCATAATCATTCCAGGTTGGCCCTTCACACAGAGCAGAAATGCCATGCGAAATTATAAATGCATGAAATACAAGAAGCAAGCAAATGAAATGGATATTAGCAGCAGAGCAGGCAGTTCTTAATTCAACAGAATAGCGTAATATGCAAACAGAGTTAGACCGGGCTGGCCCTCCACTTAATGCGGTATTGCAAATACAGTTCAGTGTGAATTCATGAAATGCAGAGAAGCAAGCAGATGCAATGGATAATGACAGCAGAACAACCAGTTCTCAATTCAACAGGTGGCGTAATATGCAAACAAAGTCAGACCGGGCTGACCCTCCACTTAATGCGGTATTGCTACAGCGGTTCAGTCACTATCCATGTTGTGTATTTGTTAATAAACACTTATCTGAAATCACAGGTATGTCTGTTGTGAAATACACACACACACTATATATATATATATATATATATATATATATATATATATACATATATATATATATACACATACATATATACATACATATATATATATATATATATATATATATATATATATATATATATATATATACATACACACACACACACACACACACATATATATACATACATATACACACACACACATATATATATATTCATAGAAGTCTATGGGGAAATACGTTCACGATATTCTAACATCTGCTTTTTTTGCGAGTGAACTAGTGAGCAGGAGCTCCACACATAATCTAGCCCTATGTGTATTACTGGCAGGAAAGAGCTAGTAAGTAACTCTTAGTTGAGAGCAGTAAGAAAAATACTATATAAAATTGACAAAGGCAGGGGTAAGAGGCAGTAGATTTTAGTGCACCTAGGCAAGCTATAGTGAACGGTTATGTAACGCGTTTGTTTAATAAAACATGAAGCTATTATAAGAGTCTAAAAACATTTAAAGTTTAAAAACATTATATTAGAAACTCGAGGGAGACACTGCAATCTCAATCTTATAACAACCCATTAACAGGTGATCCTTACTAACCACACACCTGACAATGCTTTCCATGTCTTTTCTGTTCTTTCTATCTGTCCTTCTCCTAAAACTCACTGCATGTTTGTATAACAGTAATAGCAATAACCCCCACACCATCCATATCTCACCCTCCCTTCTCTCATTCCTTATGGTGTCCTCCCATTAATATCTATGTCTCCTTAAAAACATTTCCCCATTTAATTCTCCTGTCTCCAATCATACCTGCTCTTACAAGTCTCATTTTTACCTTCTTTCATTCACATTCCTACTACTTTCTTCCTGCTGGTGACTTTTCTCCCAATCCTGGCCCGTAACAATTACCAAACTTCCCAACTCTCGCTAAGTCTCCCACAGTAAAAACTCTAGGCCACACAATTCTAACAATTCCATCTCCATTAACTCAGAGCTTATCCATTTTCTTTTCTTGTGCTCTCTGGAACTCTCGCTCTGTCTGCAAACAAAGTTACAACTGTTCATGGCTTGTTTGTTTCTAATGCTTTCAAGCTCTTAGCAATTACCAGAACCTGGCTATCTTCTTCTGACACTGCTTCCATTACTGCTCTCACACATGGTCGTCACCACTTTAGCCATACACCTAGGCCAGGTGAGAGACATGGTGGAACTATTGGGATCTTGCTCTACCCCTCCTGTACTTATCAGTACCTGCATCCGCTCCCATCTCTCTCTTTGAAGTTCATTGCATCAGCCCGTTTCCCCCCCCTCTCTCATTTAGAGTGGCAGTCATTTACCATCCTCCTGGACCATCCTCCCATTTGCTTGACAACTTTGCAACCTAGCTTTCTCACTTTATCTCTACAAAAATACCCGCTCTAATACTGAGGGACTTCAACATTCTTATTTATAACCCATGTGCCCCTGCTGCCTCTAAACTTCTTTCACTCACAATCCAACCTATGCCCTCCCTACTCACAGCAATGAACACACTATTGACCTCATATTTTCTTACCTCTGCTCTATATCTGACTTCACCTTTCACCCCTTTCCCATTTCTGACTACCACCTGCTCAGCAGTAATCTTAATGTACTGGCTAAACCCCCTTTTCCAACTAGCCCATGCACCTGTAGAAATCTGCATGCTGTGGATTCTCTCCAATTTTCAAAACTTATTCAACATCTCCTCCCTCACATTTCCACTAGAACCTTCCCTGATATTACTAAAGCCTACTATACCAATAGTCTCTTCTTTGCACTAGAGACACTTGCTACTCCCAAAATCCCGCACTGCTGAGCTTGTCTGGAGGAAATCGCACTCTGAACCAGATTTCATCCACTATAAGTTAATTCTTTTTCATACATATCTGCCCTTCACTTAACCAAGCAAACTACTTACATCGACAACCTATCCCTTTCTTCCAGTTAATTTCAATTTTCTTTCAAACAGGCAAAGGTCACTCCCATAAAAAAACCTTCCCTTGAACCTAATTCTCCTGCAAACTACCTCCTCATATCACTGCTTCCACTAACATCAAAACTCCTTTAAAAACTAGTTTACGACCGCCTAGCCCACTTCCTGTCTTCCAACTTCTTACTTGACCCACTGCAATCTAGCTTCCACCCCAACACTCAACTGAAACTGCCCCATTAAAGTTTCTAACGATCTTCTTTCTTCAAAAAGTATCAGTCACTACTCTATACGTATCTTATTTGACCTCTCAGCTGCCATTGACATAGTTGACCACCCCCTCCTCCTATAGACTTTTCGAACAGGTCCTTTTCCGAGTCATTTTTGGACGACTCATCTTCAATGCCTCTGTCAGTTGGAGTACCTCAAGGCTCCGTCCTGGGTCCTCTGCTCTTTTCCATTTATACTTCTTCACTGGGTAACCTTAGCAGCAGCTATGGCTTCAAATATCACTTTCATGCTGATGACACTCGGATCTACCTCTCCACCACAGCTCTCTCTCCCTCTGTCCTTTGTCACGTCAGAGACTTCCTATCTGGCATTTCTTCCTAGATGGCCTCACACCACCTAAAGATTAACAAGTCCAAGACTGAGCTCCTTCAAATCCCCCCTGCTAGCTCTACTCTGATTTCTGACTTGTCTATCACTGTCAAAGGCATCACCCTGTCACACTTGAGACTCCAGTCTGTCGTTCATTCCCCACATCCAATTGCTCTCTTAATCCTGCTTCAACAACCTATTGTACTTCCCAAATGTGTCAGTTTCTGAGCTCTGACAACACTAAGCAATTTATCCACTTCCTTGAAATGTTCTGACTTGACTACTGCAATAACCTACTAACTGGACTCTCTCTCTCCCCCTCATTTCCATTCTAAATGCCTCTGCCAGGCTAATCCACCTTTCCTGCGCTCTGCATCTGCTGCAGATTTCCCCCCTAACCTACAAAGCCATTAACCAATACTGATCCTACCACCTGTTGTCAGTAATAAACAAATATACTCTAGCCCGCCCCCTATAACCAAACATGACCTGCTCCTTGCATCATCACCTCTTCCCATACTGGACTGCAAGACTTCTCTTGTGCTCCACCAATCCACTTGAATGCACTTCCTCGCCGTGTCAGACTTTCCCTTAATCTGCCTTCTTTAAAATGCTTTCTAAAAGACATTTTTGTTCAGGGAAGCCTACCACCCAACGCAGTACCTAATAATTGCCCTCATCCAACTCTGTATTAACGTCATTCTCACCCTTGCAGTCGTCACCTCCTGTTTCTCACCTTCCTACCCTTTTAGATTGTAAGTTCCCACAGAAATAGGGCCTTCCTCATGTATTTTTTGTCAAATTTTGTCTCGTCTCTTACAAAGTATTGTATCATTGTTTTAATTATTAAATTGTACCCATGGACAGCGCTGAATATGTTGGCGCTTAAGAATAATAATAATAATAATATTCAGCAAAATCTGTAATAAACTTTTCAAATGTTATTGTGAAATAACCATAAACAAAGATTCTACATTTTTTTTAAAATAGACAAAAAAAATTAAAACCAATGAATAGTGCTGTTCTTATGTTCCCTTAAATTAAATCACAATTTTGGGAGTAGAATGGATGCAGGAAGGAAAGTGTGCTTGACATTCTGGAATGTTTAGTTTAAGACAAATTGATCCTCAGGCATAAATTTCTCTAAAATGTTTAAGGGACAGTATGAACTTTAAATAAATGGGTTGTTGTACTATAGTTCAAGAGCTAAATCTTCACTGTTTAGTTTGCCAAAAATTTAATTCAGCTTAACTCCCACAAAACTACATTCTCAACCTCTTATTTGCACTAAAAATAAACACCAAGTAACCTTTGAACGAACATTTTGAGTCATTTTAAATTACCATTATCAATGCTTTGTGTACTGGTAATTTAACAAGAAACAACATTTTTACAATTAATTATGTTTTCAATTAAAATTATGAGATTAATAGCATGTCCTAAGCCTATATCTCTTCAAAACCAAACAGCCTTTAACAGCAATAATCACAATGTTCTTACTCATGTTCACATTACTAAGAATACATAAATTATAATTATTTATATACTGGGGAAAGAAGAAGATTCTAGGGATTCTTTGCAACATTTCTACAACACCAACTATCCAACTACATGTTTCCCTTACTTTATTGGCTTCATCTCATGGCCTAATGTATAAAAAATATAAGTTCCCTTCAATTTTGGTTCTTTCAAAATGGGAAATACAGCTACAGGTATACCTCACTTTACAGCGCTTCACTTTACAGCGACTCGCTAATACAGCGCTTTGTGGAGCTGAAGTTCAACCTCCAAGGATTATGAAATAGTGCTGTAATCATTGTGAGTTTGCGAGAAAAGTGACTGGCACCATTTTGTTATGCGCAGTTCACTCTGTTTACAGCTTTACAGTGCAATCTGTGTCTCAGTGCTATAGTTTGGAAAATTTTACTACAGTAATTGTCACTATTTTACAAGTACAGTATTTATTGAATACTGTGCTGTGCTAGTGTTAAACTAAACTTAGCCCTATTGCACCCCTAATATATGTTAGTTCAAACATGTTTTCAAGTTTTTAAACACACTGGCAAGTGGAAAGAAAGCTAAAACTGCCTTGTTTCACTTTAAGGCAGTTTTCACTTTACAGCGGGGCTCCGGTCCCTAACCCGCTGTATGAGCGGGGTATACCTGTATATATAAAGTTCACTACTTCCCTTGGAGGTCCCCACCCAGTATCACAATGTACATGATACATTCAATGTACAGAGATGAATTCACCATCATAAAGATCTCCCTGGTGTGAATAAAGTAATTTCTAATAACATCTTTTTTGCCAAATTCCTCAGAACCATTACCAAAAATTGCCAGACTTGGTAAGCCATTGGAAGAGAGAAATGAATAAACATTAAACCACACCAACAAAAAAAACCCCCACAAGGATCAATTGGTGTCATACAAAGTGAAATTAATAGTAAATTGTGACTATAAGACCAAAACACCATCAGATATATGTAGAAATGTGTATATATGAATAAATAGAACATATTCTGGGTTTGCACGTGAGTAGGTATTTAGATTGTATTCCACTTTTCGTGCTCCATTGACTTCTATGGGAAATATGAAGTTATATAATATATAATTTCTGCTTTTTTGCACTCGTCTGGTTAGTGTGCAAGCAAAAAAACTTTTTACTTTCAACTTGTAATACGATCACTACTACTTGACATACACAAAAAGCTTACTTCTAGCAGAGTTAGCGTGCAAGTGGGAGCTCCACTCATAATCTATCCCTAAAAAGATTGTATAAGCATAGTATTGAGGTTATTTCCCGCCTCCCTCTAGTCATTGGTGCTGCTATATTGAGATCTAGCTTTCAATGCATTGCAGTGCAGACATTGTGCATTTGTGTAGCAACTCTTCTTTTTTTATAGTTTTTTTATTATTATTATTAGGCTCTTGTGCATACTAACATATTGGTCTAAATATTGTTTTATTTATTAAATGTAAATTTTAAAAAATGACATACAATTATATGAAATTGTTAGCTGCACACAGATCATAAATTGATATTAATGGTTAATTGAAAAAGCACTCAAAAACATATAAAAACTGCTAAAGAAACTTGCTCTAATGTGTTAGATCAATGTTTGATATTGTCAGTGTAAAGGAAGCACACAACAGGAGCGCCAAATGGCCAAGTATCACCTGGTATTCAAATATAATGGTGAATAGAATAGCACTTACAATTTGAACGGCACCCTAAAGACGCTCAATGTGCAGGCTGGAGCTTCTCAGCCATCCAGTCGACTGATTACCCCGTGGTAGCTGGTACCAGGATGTGTGATGCTAAAACTCCAGGTGTTTCCCCAGCTCCAAAATAATAAAACAGCACGTGAAAACTGAGCTACAAGATGGCAGCATCCAGTATGAAATTGCAGAGCTTCAACAACCGGCACCTCAAAATTTCTTAGCTCACCAAAGTAACTGGTATGTGATCCACAGTTTCTCTCTTTTTTCTGTCAACTGCTTGGTAAAAAAAATAAAAAAATTATTTAGGCTCTGTGCCAATGGCTAGCATGGCTATTGGCTAAGAGGTAAAAATGTCAACTCATTGAAGAAAGAAAAAAAAAAGAAAAAAAAAGTTATGCCGTGGCCAAACCAGCTTAGTTTAGCAAGGAGGCCACGGCAAAGAAAAAAAATGCTCTGATTTACCATCACTTTAAATCTGTATGCTCGATCTAAATCATGAAAGAAAAAAGTGGGTTTCAGGTTTCTTTAAGGAGCAATCCATCATAACAGTGATTGTATGGAACAGAAAATGAATTCTAGTGATAAACCCAAATCTCCTTCCAAAATTTTTTAGCCATAAATTAACCCATCTGCTACCTGTGGCCACACTACTTCAGGGCATAACAATGATTCCATTTAAAAGGTTATTAACCTCCAGAACTTTGCCTTAAAGGGACACTGAACCCAAATTTTCTCTTTCGTGATTCAAATAGAGCATGCAATTTTAAGCAACTTTCTAATTTACTTCTATTATCAATTTTCTTCGTTCTCTTGCTATCTTTATTTGAAAAAGAAGGCATCTAAGCTAAGGAGCCAGCAAATGTTTACTAGTGCTGTCCAATCAGCAAGGACAACCCAGGTTGTTCACCAAAAATGGGCTGGCATCTAAACTTACATTCTTGCTTTTTAAATAAACATACCAAAAGAATGAAGAAAATTTGATAATAGGAGTAAATTAGAAAGTTGCTTAAAATTGCATGCTCAATCTGAATCACGAAAGAAACAATTTGGGTTCAGTGTCCCTTTAAGTTTGAGTCCTAGCACCGTCAACAAAAGGCATGGCCCTCCATCTCTCTTTTGATATATCATTAGTAAGAATATGCAAATTTCTTTATCATTTCCATACCATCCTGATAATTTGACTGATCTACACCAAAATACTTTAAAACCAGCACTCAAATTCTGCCTTGCACTCAGTCTGATTTGTCCCCTTTCTCCATTATCAATGATTTTACTCTAGTGAGAGCTACCCTCTAAGACAGTATCATATCTTAGCTAACTTCTGCAACATCTTCATTCAATTTAGCAAATATGATGCAAATTTGTCAATTCAGAGACATTCATTTAAAATAAATAGCCGCCACATTTGTATCCACATAAAACAAGATATTCACGGTTACACATGAATGTTACATTTCCTGGTTTTGAACAAAAACACAATTTAAGATAAACCTAAAATAAAGAACAGAATTTTCAAATGTCTATGAAAATTAACTTTCAATGTTACATTTTGCTATTTATAGTATTTTTTTTCCGTAAACCAGATGTTTGCAATTTTGAGGGGGAAAAATGAAAGTTAAGAGATCTTTTCGATTACCATTAAAAATCTAAAAGGACATTTGCTGAGCAATATTAAAAACAGAATTTATGCTTACCTGATAAATTACTTTCTCCAACGGTGTGTCCGGTCCACGGCGTCATCCTTACTTGTGGGAATATCTCTTCCCCAACAGCAAATGGCAAAGAGTCCCAGCAAAGCTGGCCATATAGTCCCTCCTAGGCTCCGCCCACCCCAGTCATTCGACCGACGGACAGGAGGAAAAATATAGGAGAAACCATATGGTACCGTGGTGACTGTAGTTAGAGAAAATAATTCATCAGACCTGATTAAAAAACCAGGGCGGGCCGTGGACCGGACACACCGTTGGAGAAAGTAATTTATCAGGTAAGCATAAATTCTGTTTTCTCCAACATTGGTGTGTCCGGTCCACGGCGTCATCCTTACTTGTGGGAACCAATACCAAAGCTTTAGGACACGGATGAAGGGAGGGAGCAAATCAGGTTACCTAAACAGAAGGCACCACGGCTTGCAAAACCTCCCAAAAATAGCCTCCGAAGAAGCAAAAGTATCAAATTTGTAAAATTTGGCAAAAGTGTGCAGTGAAGACCAAGTCGCTGCCTTACATATCTGATCAACAGAAGCCTCGTTCTTGAAGGTCCATGTGGAAGCCACAGCCCTAGTGGAGTGAGCTGTGATTCTTTCAGGAGGCTGCCGTCCGGCAGTCTCATAAGCCAATCGGATGATGCTTTTAAGCCAAAAGGAAAGAGAGGTAGAAGTTGCTTTTTGACCTCTCCTTTTACCAGAATAGACGACAAACAGAGAAGATGTTTGTCTGAACTCCTTTGTAGCTTCTAAGTAGAATTGTAGAGCACGGACTACATCTAAATTGTGTAGCAAACGTTCCTTCTTTGAAACTGGTTTCGGACACAAAGAAGGTACCACTATCTCCTGGTTAATATTCTTGTTGGAAACAACCTTTGGAAGAAAACCAGGCTTAGTACGCAAACAACCTTATCTGAATGGAACACCAGATAGGGCGGAGTACACTGCAGAGCAGATAACTCTGAAACTCTTCTAGCAGAAGAAATAGCAACCAAAAACAAAACTTTCCAAGATAATAACTTAATATCTATGGAATGTAGAGGTTCAAACGGAACCCCTTGAAGAACTGAAAGAACTAGATTTAGACTCCAGGGAGGAGTCAAAGGTCTGTAAACAGGCTTGATCCTAACCAGAGCCTGAACAAATGCTTGAACATCTGGCACAGCTGCCAGTCTTTTGTGTAATAAGACAGATAAAGCAGAAATCTGTCCCTTTAGAGAACTCGCAGATAATCCTTTATCCAAACCTTCTTGCAGAAAGGAAAGAATCTTAGGAATTTTTATCTTATTCCATGGGAATCCCTTGGATTCACACCAACAGATATATCTTTTCCATATTTTATGGTAAATCTTTCTAGTTACCGGTTTTCTGGCCTGAACCAGAGTATCTATCACAGAATCTGAAAACCCACGCTTTGATAGAATCAAGCGTTCAATCTCCAGGCCGTCAGCTGGAGGGAAACCAGATTTGGATGTTCGAATGGACCCTGAACAAGAAGGTCCTGTCTCAAAGGTAGCTTCCATGGTGGAACCGATGACATATTCACCAGGTCTGCATACCAAGTCCTGCGTGGCCACGCAGGAGCTATCAAGATCACCGAGGCCCTCTCCTGTTTGATCCTGGCTACCAGCCTGGGAATGAGAGGAAACGGTGGAAACACATAAGCTAGGTTGAAGGTCCAAGGTGCTACTAGTGCATCCACTAGAGTCGCCTTGGGATCCCTGGATCTGGACCCGTAGCAAAGAACCTTGAAGTTCTGACGAGACGCCATCAGATCCATGTCTGGAATGCCCCATAATTGAGTCAACTGGGCAAAGATCTCCGGGTGGAGTTCCCACTCCCCCGGATGGAATGTCTGACGACTCAGATAATCCGCTTCCCAGTTTTCCACACCTGGGATGTGGATCGCAGATAGATGGCAGGAGTGATCCTCCGCCCATTGAATTATTTTGGTCACTTCTTTCATCGCCAGGGAACTCCTTGTTCCCCCCTGATGATTGATATACGCAACGGTTTTCTATGTTCACCTTCCATCCGTGAGATCTGAGAAAGGCCAGAACGATGTCTGTATGAGCCTTTGCTTTTGAAAGGGATGACGCTTGTATTAGAATGTCGTCCAATTACGGTACTACTGCAATGCCCCTCGGTCTTAGAACCGCTAGAAGGGACCCGAGTACCTTTGTGAAAATCCTTGGAGCAGTGGCTAACACAAACTGGTAATGTTTGTCCAGAAAGGCGAACCTTAGGAACTGATGATGTTCTTTGTGGATAGGAATATGTAGGTACGCATCCTTTAGATCCACGGTAGTCATAAATTGACCTTCCTGGATAGTGGGTAGAATCGTTCGAATGGTTTCCATTTTGAACGATGGTACCCTGAGAAATTTGTTTAGGATCTTTAAATCCAGAATTGGTCTGAAGGTTCCCTCTTTTTTGGGAACTACGAACAGATTTGAGTAAAATCCCATTCCTTGTTCCGTCATTGGAACAGGGTGTATCACTCCCATCTTTAACAGGTCTTCTACACAATGTAAGAACGCCTGTCTCTTTATTTGGTTTAAGGATAAGTGAGACATGTGGAACCTTCCCCTTGGGGGTAGTTCCCTGAATTCCAGAAGATAACCCTGAGAAACTATTTCTAGTGCCCAGGGATCCTAAACATCTCTTGCCCAAGCCTGAGCAAAGAGAGAGAGTCTGCCCCCTACTAGATCCGGTCCCGGATCGGGGGCTACTCCTTCATGCTGTTTTGTTAGCAGCAGCAGGCTTCTTGGCCTGCTTACCCTTGTTCCAGCCTTGCATAGGTTTCCAGGCTGGTTTGGGCTGTGAGGCATTACCCTCTTGCTTAGAGGATGCAGAATTAGAGGCCGGTCCGTTCCTGAAATTGCGAAAGGAACGAAAATTAGACTTATTCTTGGCCTTGAAAGGCCTATCTTGTGGAAGGGCGTGGCCCTTTCCCCCAGTGATGTCTGAGATAATCTCTTTCAATTCTGGCCCAAAGAGAGTTTTACCTTTGAAAGGGATGTTAAGCAAATTTGTCTTGAATGATTCATCCGCTGACCAAGACTTTAGCCAAAGCACTCTGCGCGCCACAATTGCAAACCCTGAATTTTTCGCCGCTAATCTAGCTAATTGCAAAGCGGCATCTAAAATAAAAGAGTTAGCCAACTTAAGTGCGTGAACTCTGTTCATAACCTCCTCATATGGAGTCTCTCTACTGAGCGACTTTTCTAGTTCCTCGAACCAGAACCACGCTGCTGTAGTGACAGGAACAATGCACGAAATGGGTTGTAGAAGGTAACCTTGCTGTACAAAAATCTTTTTAAGCAAACCTTCCAATTTTTTATCCATAGGATCTTTGAAAGCACAACTATCCTCGATAGGAATAGTAGTTCGCTTGTTTAGAGTAGAAACTGCCCCCTCGACCTTAGGGACTGTCTGCCATAAGTCCTTTCTGGGGTCGACCATAGGAAATAATTTCTTAAATATAGGGGGGGGAACAAAAGGTATGCCGGGCTTCTCCCACTCCTTATTCACTATGTCCGCCACCCGCTTGGGTATAGGAAAAGCGTCGGGGTGCACCGGAACCTCTAGAAACTTGTCCATCTTGCATAATTTCTCTGGAATGACCAAGTTGTCACAATCATCCAGAGTAGATAACACCTCCTTAAGCAGTGCGCGGAGATGTTCTAATTTAAATGTCACATCAGGTTCAGCTTGTTGAGAAATTTTTCCTGAATCTGAAATTTCCCCATCTGACAAAACCTCCCTCATGGCCACTTCAGATTGGTGTGAGGGTATGACAGAACAGTTATCATCAGCACCCTCCTGCTCTTCAGTGTTTAAAACAGAGCAATCGCGCTTTCTCTGATATGCAGGCATTTTGGATAAAAGATTTGCTATGGAGTTATCCATTACAGCCGTCAATTGTTGCATGGTAATAAGCATTGGCGCGCTAGATGTACTAGGGGCCTCCTGCGTGGGCAAAACTGGTGTAGACACAGTAGGAGATGATGTAGTATCATGTCTACTCCCCTCATCTGAGGAATCATCTTGGGCAATTTCATTATCTGTGGTAGTACTGTCCTTACTTTGTTTGGACGCTATGGCACAATTATCACACAATTTTGAATGGGGAGACACATTGGCTTTCATACATATAGAACATAGCTTATCCGAAGGCATAGACATGTTAAACAGGCTTAAACTTGTCAATAAAGCACAAAAACCATTTTAAAACAAAACCGTTACTGTCTTTTTAAATTTTAAACAGAGCACACTTTATTACTGAATATGTGAAAAAGTATGAAGGAATTGTTCAAAATTTACCAAAATTTCACCACAGTGTCTTAAAGCATTAAAAGTATTGCATACCAATTTTCAACCCTTAAAATAACGGAACCGGAGCCGTTTACAAATTTAACCCCTATACAGTCCCAGCTACAGCCTTTGCTGTGACCTAACCAAGCCCAGAGGGGAATACGATACCAAATGACGCCTTCTAGAAACTTTTCCGACTACTTTCAGGTCCTCACACATGCATCTGCATGTCTTGCTCTCAAAAACAACTGCGCAGTAATGGCGCAAAAATGAGGCTCAGCCTACAACTGGGAAGGCCCTCCCTGACTGGAAAAGGTGTCTAACATAGTGCCTGACGTTAAAAAACGTTCCCCAAGTTTATAAGTGTGAATTATCAGCATAAACATGTATAAAATGTCCAAATAAAGCAATCGATTTAGCCCATAAAAGTGTCTACCAGTTTTATAGCCCATATTAAGCCCTTTATTCTGTTTGAAACTAAGAAAATGGCTTACCGGTCCCCATGAGGGGAAATGACAGCCTTCCAGCATTACACAGTCTTGTTAGAAATATGGCTAGTCATACCTTAAGCAGAAAAGTCTGCTAACTGTTTCCCCCAACTGAAGTTACTTCATCTCAACAGTCCTATGTGGAAACAGCAATCGATTTTAGTTACTGTCTGCTAAAATCATCCTCCTCTCACAAACAGAAATCTTCATCCTTTTCTGTTTCAGAGTAAATAGTACATACCAGCACTATTTTAAAATAACAAACTCTTGATAGTAGAATAAAAAAAACTACATTTAAACACCACATACTCTTAACCATCTCCGTGGAGATGTTGCCTGTGCAACGGCAAAGAGAATGACTGGGGTGGGCGGAGCCTAGGAGGGACTATATGGCCAGCTTTGCTGGGACTCTTTGCCATTTCCTGTTGGGGAAGAGATATTCCCACAAGTAAGGATGACGCCGTGGACCGGACACACCAATGTTGGAGAAATACTCATGATTATCAGTGTTGCAAAGGGGTCCTTCTCTCTTTTTCTGCTTTCTCTCCCTTCCTTGTTCCAGAGCACAAGTCTGTCACCTGAGTCACATCATACACAGATTAATTCAGCAGCATATATAAAGGAACATTAAACTCAAAATTTAACTTTTAAGGTTCAGATAGAGCACGCAATTTTAAACAAATTTCCAATTTGCTTAGATTTTAGAAAGTGCAATCTTTTTATATTTACACTTTCTGAAACACTAGCTCCTACTGAACATGTCCAAGAATTCACAGAATATACATATATGCATTTGGTGATTGGCTCATGGCTGTAACAAGGTGCAGGAAAAAAGTAGAATGGATCTAACTGAATTTTGTCAGAGACAAAAAACAAAACTACTACTCATTTAAAATTACTGTATTTAATGGTATTTTAAGTGATGGGGTGATAAAATATGAGATCTCATCAGATCCAGTCATGCATATAAGTATATAAGTTATGACTGTCTAATAATTTCAGATGCATTTTCCCTCAAACCTTTTAAGAAGCTGATATGAGGTGATGTTTTTGCCTTGTACCTCCTTAATTTGGGTTAGCTTGATCCGACATTAAAAAAAGGAATATTTCTAACGGATGGGTCAAATGCTTTACAAAATAATACCTGGCACCTTGCTCTATGTTATTCCACTAGGTTTTGAGAAAAGAAAAAAAAATTGAGCTCACTGTGGTCCCTCCTACACTTACCCTGCATCCCTGTTGGTCTAGGGCTCCGGCATCCCCGGATTCTCCAGGTGATGCTGGAGCCCTAGACCTACAGGGATGCAGGATAAGTCCCCAAGCCACAGAAAGCAGGAAGTGATGGGAAGGACCACAGGGCTTAAGGGAGATGGATGGGGATGGAATTTAAACCCTTTCGATCTCAGCTCCCTTAAACCCTAGAAACCACAAAGACCCACTGTTTGAAAAGCAACCACCTGCTATTTCAAATGGTGTGCGTCCTGGGGGTTAAAGGTTATGCCCAAAAACAAACATACGTGAGTTTTAAGGCACTTAACATATATATGCCCTTAAAACAGGCCATTAAAAAGGACTAAAGACCCACAAGACGAGCCCATATTTAAAATAAAGCCCCTTGATAAGTTTGAATAGCCAGGTGATCACTGTGGTAATAATGATCACCTGCCTTAAATACACATCCATTTATTTACATAGAGATTCATGGGAGCCCCTGTGTGCAGTTCAAACTTCCACAACTATACCGAAAGGCCCTTATTTATATGAGGATAACCAACTAATTTACCATAAAGTTTAGGGGAAAACACACACACACTACCGTTTATAACCTGGTTTATTAAATTTGTAATTACAAAAATGCATTTTTTCATGCTTTTTGTTGCAGGTTTATTACATATAATGTATAAATATAATGGTATAGTTTGAATCTGATTGATCTCCTGGGAGAAAAAAAAAAAAAAAGATATACATGTGGGTTTCTCACTGAGATATGGTCTATAGTAGGGTCTACTTGTGAGCAGCATCTAAAAATTATAAAAACAACTCACAGCACAGGGCTCGAAATGGCTGAGCAGTTAAAGGGACATTAAACACGTTGAGATGGTAATATAAAATGATAAATTGTATATATAAAACAACTCTCCAATATACTTTCATTATTTATTTTGTCCTCTTTGCCTGTAATTCCATTCTGAAATTGTGAGCTTTTCAGTTCCTGTTAGAAATGGATGTGCAGAACACTCTAGTGACCTATTTATAACTGTCCCTAATTGGCCACAGCAGAGAAGGTAACACAAGTTACAACATGGCAGCTCCCAGTGTTTTATAGACACCAAAACTTTACACTTATTTTGTCACTTTTTAAACAACTAATGAAACTTTAAAAAATACATCTACATGTTAGTCATGGACTAATCTTTTCTTTGAATGCATCATTCTATCTAGCATGTATTTAGTGTTTAATGTCCCTTTAAGGGCTTAATATTATTTCTTTTTTTACACAGCGACACCATAGAGGATTTGTTGATACAAATAATATAAAATATAGATAATGATATGGTCTTCAGTTCCCAATACATATCAATTTGTTGCCTAAACACTTAAATTATAATTTTTCAGGCCTTGGTTTTACAATAAACACCAGGATGTAAAGAAATTACATATCTCCAGCCTTTCTTACTCAGGGTGGCGTAGTCTGTACATGTGAAATGTCACACACATTAATAAGATGGCAACTTGACTGAAGGGTATGAAATGCCATCAGATAATCCCTACCTTAAGGGCGTCATTTTGCAAGGGTTAGATGAAGAAACGATGGCTTCATTATATGCTGTCAAATGGAGGGAAATGCTTGTGATGGGGATATAATTGTAGCCTTGGACTTCTCACCTGCTCAAGTTTCATGTGGTAGAAAACCAGTAAATAGAAATGATGGAATGAAAATCCCTCCCGGCAAATTTACTGAACAGCTTTGGACATGCTGATGTTTCCAAGACCCTCTGTGGAACCTGACAAGAAGAGATCACAATGCCAGAAGCTATAGACATTACACTCATTGCACGATTGCTGGGTGTTGCTTACATTTTACACACCTCAGTTACTTACACTTGGGAATCTGTACAAAAATGTAGAAAATTTAAAGATGTGCTGTTTGTTTAAATGATAGTTGGCTAGAATAAAAACAAAATTAGTCATGTGACTGTATACATTATACACGTTATGTATCAATGAATGAAACTGCATTAAGTATTGTAAACAGACCAGTGCTGATCTAAAATGTTTTGACAAGTGCCTAAAGGGCACACAAGTGGAAAAATAAAATGTTAGAGTATTTTATAATTGAACTATTGCTTGCAGATAACTGTGTTTAAGCCCTGCAAATGTATCAAACACATAGTTAATGTCAGTTCACTAGAGCAGCAATTCACTACTTGGAGCTAGCAAAACAAATATGTTGAGCCAATGACAAGAGTCATAAATGTGCAGCCATCAACAATCAGCTAACTTACAGTAGTGCTTTGCTGCTGCAAAGGATATGTGCATATGATTTCAACAAAGGATATCAACAAAACAAACTAAATTTGATAATAGAAGTGAAATGAAAATGGCCTTAAAATTATATGATATCTGAATGGTAAAAGTTAAATTTTGAATTTACTATCCATTTTAAACAGGGTGGATACAAATACATTTAATTTAAATATGATTTTATAAAATACATTTTTAAGGAAAAATATATCTAAAAATAGTTTCTATTTAAGACACATAATCTAAAGGTTATTGATCCTGAAATAAAAGATTAGTTTTTAATCTTGAATATTCATGGCTGTAATGTTTATTTCTTTTTTTGGTAAATTAATTCCATTAATCCATTTACCATGTTATGGTCTCCCATAAGTTTCTGTAAAATTATTTTGGACAGTTTGTCTATCTAGAAGATATCACATACTATTGGTTTTGTGAGTTTGTGTCTGCAAAAAACAACATGCCCCTTCTTCACAGCAAAATGTTATAAAATAAACACACCGACTTGAGAAATAAAGGCTTCTATAGACACGTGCACACTCCTAAACTCTTATCAGCTTAGCTTGGTGTTCAACAAATAATACCAAGAGAACAAAGCCAATTTAATAGAAGTAAATTGGGCCGTTGTTTAAAATTGCATGCTCTATCTGAATCATTAAAGTTTAGTTTTGACTTTACTGTCCCTTTTAACAATTTATGTAAAGCTGAAAGGGATAGTCTAGTCAAATTTTAACTTTCATGATTCAGATAGAGCATGCAATTTTATACAACTTTTACAGAGATCTTTGGCAACCCAAGGGTAGCAGGTTCGATCCCGGCAAGGTCCACTCAGCCCTTCATCCTTCCGTGGTCGATAAAATGAGTACCATTAAGTTGGGTAATAATAATACCTGTTATCAGTGCTGCAAGTCGATTAAGTTTGAGGTTGTGTGCTATCCAATTATTCATCAAGACACATTCACGCTCTTTAAGAAAGGATACCAAGATAACCATGCAAAATTGATATTATAAGTAAATTGAAAAGTTGTTTAAAGATGCATGCTCTATCCAATTCATTTAAGTTTAATTTTGACCTTACTGTCAATTTGAATTGTAGACAATATGTGCGAGATTACATATCTGGTGCAGGCTTCAGCGCAACTGCTGAAACCCGCACCGCCCATAATTTCACCTTGCACATCGGAGAATCCCATATACCCCGACGGCAGTTTATAAAGTGCCGTAAGTAGGATAAACTAGCAATGTCCAGAAATGTGCGTAAATATACATTTCCTGGAGTTGCCAGTGACTTACGGCACTTTTGAAACTGCCAGCGCATAAAAAAATAAAATAATTGTTAAATCTCCCTTAAAAGTCGAACCCGCCTCCAAATAATAAACCCAACATGTAAAAACCCCTGTATCCGCAATACCCCCACATCGCAACTAATAATAAAAGCCACAACGCAATATGCCTAATTACTAACCCCTAATCCGCCTAAATAAAAAAAACAAGCAAAAATCAGCCATTCACCCACATCGCAAACTAATTAACTTATTAACCCCTAAACTGCCAACCCCCCACAACGCAAATAACTAATTACTAAGCCCTCTAACCTAACACCCCCTAAATTAACCCCACATTAAATAAAATACAAAATTACAATTAAAATAAAAATTCTTAACAGTACTTAAAAAACAAAAAAATAAGAATCTAAAATTACAAAAAATAAAGTCTAACATTACAGAAAATAAACTAAAATGATCAAAAATAAAAAAAAATAAACTAATCCCTATGAAAATAAAAAAGCCCCCCCCCCCCAAAAAAAACACCCACTAATCTAATATTAAACTACCAATAGCCCTTAAAAAGGGTTTTTTGTAGGGCATTGCCCTAAGTTAAACAGCTCTTTTACCTTTAAAAAAATACTAATTCCCCCTAACAGTACCACCCACCCACTCACCAAACCACCCAAAATGAAAAAAAAAACTAACACTAAAAAACCTAAGCTACCCATTGCCCTTAAAAGTGTATTCAGCTCTTTTACCACCCAATAAACTCCCTAATCTAAAAAATAAAAAACAAAAAGCCGAAAGTCTAACACCCAGATAGGTACTCACGGTTCCTTTAGTACGGTGGTGAAGTCTTCTTCCAAGCGGCGACATCTTCTATCTTCATCCAGGACAGCGGAATAGAAGACCGGCGACTGCGGAGCCAAGGTGCGTAGAGGATCCTCTTCGTACGATCATCGCCGTACACCTTTAAATATGGGGTACCTTGCATTCCTATTGGCTGATTTGAATCTTCAAATTCAAATCAGCTTATAGGATTTTAGTAGCTCTCATCCTATTGGCTGATTTGAATTTGAAGATTCAAACCAGCCAATAGGAATGCAAGGTACGACATATTTAAACACGTAACTTGCATTCAATATTCATTGTATGGCGATGATCTACGAAGAGGATCCTCCATGCTCCATGGCTCTGCGGTCGCCAGTCTTCAGTTCCGCGGTCCTGGATGAAGATAGAAGACTTCACCGCCGGACTTCAGGAACCGTGAGTACCTATCTCGGGGTTAGACTTAGCCTTTTTTTTTTTTTTTTTAGATAAGGGATTTTATTGGGCGGTAAAAGATCTGAATGCCCTTTTAAGGGTAATGCCCATTCAAATACCCCTTTAGGGGCAATGGGTAGTTTATGATTTTTTAGTGTTTGTTTTTTTTTTTTATTTAGGGGGGTTTGGTGGAACTTAGTTTTTTTTAAATGTATAAGAGCAGTTTAATTTAGGGCAATGTCCTACAAAAGGCCCTTTTAAGGGTTATTGGTAGTTTAGTTTAGATTAGAGGGTGTTTTTATTTTGGGGGGCTTTTTTATTTTCATAGGGATTAGGTTTAATTTTTTTATTTTTGATAATTTGGTTTATTTTCTGTAATGTTAGACTTATTTTTTGTAATTTTAGATTAATTTAAATTTAGGTTTTTTATTTTAATTGTAATTTAGTATTTTTAAAATTTTAGGTAATTGGGGTGTTAGGTTAGGGGGCTTAGTAATTTAGTTATTTGCATTGTGGGGGGTTGGTAGTTTAAGAGTTAATAGCTTAATTACGTTAATTGTGTTGTGCCAGGTTGGTAGTTTAGGGGTTAATAGATTTATTAAATAGGTTTTTGCAATGTGGGGGTTTGGCGGATTAGGATTTAAAGGGACATTGAACCCAATTTTTTTCTTTCGTGACTCAGATAGAGCATTTTAAACAACTTTCTAATTTACTCCTATTATCACATTTTCTTCATTCTCTTGGTATCTTTATTTGAAATGCAAGAATGTAAGTTTAGATGCTGGCCCATTTTTGGTGAATAACCTGGGTTATTCTTGCTAATTGGTGGATAAATTCATCCACCAATAAAAAAGTGCTGTCCAGAGTTCTAAACCAAAAAAGAAGCATAGATGCCTTCTTTTTCAAATAAAGATAGCAAGTGAACGAAGAAAAATTGATAATAGGAGTAAATTAGAAAGTTGCTTAAAATTGCATGCTTTATCCGAATCACGAAAGAAAAAATGTTGGGTTCAGTGTCCCTTTAATATACTTTATTAGGTAGTTTGCAATGTGGATGAATGGCGGATTAGGGGTTAATAGTTTAATTAGGGATATTGCGATGTAGGGGTTGGGGGATTAGTGGTTAAGATACTTTCGGCTAGATTACGAGTTCTGCGTTAGCCTTAAAAAGCAGCGCTGAGAGGTCCCAACACTGCTTTTTAACGCCCGCTGGTATTACGAGTCTGGCAGGTACAGGTGTACCGCTCACTTTTCTTCCGCGACTCGAGGCTACCGCAAATCCCCTTACGTCAATTGCGTATACTATCTTTTCAATGGGATTTGCCTAACGCCGGTATTACGAGTCTTGGAAGAAGTGAGCAGTAGACCCTCTCCTGTCAAGACTCCTACCGCATTTAAAAGTCAGTAGTTAAGAGTTTTATGGGCTAACGCTGTAACATAAAACAAGTGCTACAAAGTATAGTAACACCCATAAACTACCTATTAACCCCTAAACCGAGCCGCCCCCCACATCGCAAACACTATAATAAAAAAATGTAACCCCTAATCTGCCGACCGGTCATTGCCGCCACTTTAATAAATGTATTAACCCCTAAACCACCGCACTCCCGCCTCGCAAACACTAGTTACATTTTATTAACCCCTAATCTGCCGTCCCTAACATTGCAGACACCTACCTACATTTATTAACCCCTAATCTGCCACCCATGTCGCCGCTACTATATTAAATGTATTAACCCCTAAACCTAAGAATAACCCTTAACCTAACCCCCCCTAATTTAAAAATAATTTAAATAAATCTAAATTAAATAACTAATATTAACTAAATTATTCCTATTTAAAACTAAATACTTACCTATAAATAAACCCTAATATAGCTACAATATAACTAATAGTTACATTGTAGCTATTTTAGGATTTATTTTTATTTTACAGGCAACTTTGTATTGATTTTAACTAGGTACAATAGTTATTAAATAGTTATTAACTATTTAATAACTACCTAGCTAAAATAAATACAAATATACCTGTAAAATAAACCCTAACCTAAGCTACAATTACACCTAACACTACTCTGTAATTAAATGAATTACCTAAACTACCTACAATTAAATACAATTAAATTAAATAAACTAAATTACGGAAAAAAAAACACTAAATTACAGAAAATAAAAAAGAAATTACAAATTTTTAAACTAAACTAATTACACCTAATCTAATCCCACTAATAAAATAAAAAATCCCCCCAAAATAAAAAAAAAATCCCTACCCTATACTAAATTACAAATAACCCTTAAAAGGGCCTTTTGCAGGGCATTGCCCCAAAGTAATCGGCTCTTTTACATGTAAAAAAAGAAATACAATACCCCCCACAACATTACAACCCACCACCCAACCATACTCTAAAACCCACCCAAACCCCCCTTAAAAAAACCTAACACTAACCCCCTGAAGATCTCCCTACCTTGAGCCGTTTTCCCCAGCCGGACACAAGTGGTCCTCCAGAGGGGCAGAAGTCTTCATTCGATCGGGGCAGAAGAGGTCCTCCAGACGGCAGAAGGCTTCATCCAGGCGGCATCTTCTATCTTCATCCTTCCGGAGCGGGTCCATCTTGAAGACATCCGACGCGGAGCATCCTCTTCTGTCCACGGCCGACGACTGAATGAAGGTTCCTTTAAGTGACGTCATCCAAGATGGCGTCCCTTGAATTCCAATTGGCTGATAGGATTCTATCAGCCAATCGGAATTAAGGTAGGAAAAATCCTATTGGCTAATCCAATCAGCCAATAGGATTGGGCTCACATTCTATTGGCTGATTAGATCAGCCAATAGGATTGAACTTCAATCCTATTGGCTGATTGGATCAGCCAATAGGATTTTTCCTACCTTAGAATCATATCAGCCAATCGGAATTCAAGGGACGCCATCTTGGATGACGTCACTTAAAGGAACCTTCATTCAGTCGTCGGCCGTGGACAGAAGAGGATGCTGCGCGTCAGATGTCTTCAAGATGGACCCGCTCCGTTCCGGAAGGATGAAGATAGAAGATGCCGCCTGGATGAAGCCTTCTGCCGTCTGGAGGACCCTTTCTGCCCCGATCGGATGAAGACTTCTGCCCCTCTGGAGGACCACTTGTGCCCGGCTGGGTGAAGACGGCTCAAGGTAGGAAGATCTTCAGGGGGTTAGTGTTAGGTTTTTTTAAGGGGGGTTTGGGTGGGTTTAGAGTAGGGTTGGGTGGTGGGTTGTAATGTTGGGGAGGGGTATTGTATTTCTTTTTTTACAGGTAAAAGAGCTGATTACTTTGGGGCAATGCCCCGCAAAAGGCCCTTTTAAGGGCTATTTGTAATTTAGTATAGGGTAGGGAATTTTTTTTTATTTGAGGGGGGGATTTTTTATTTTATTAGGGGGATTAGATTATTTATAATTCGTTTAAAAAATTGTAATTTCTTTTTTATTTTCTGTAATTTAGTGGGGGGGGGGGGGTTTCCGTAATTTAGTTTATTTAATTTAAATTGTATTTAATTGTAGGTAGCTTAGGTAATTCATTTAATTATAGAGTAGTGTTAGGTGTAATTGTAACTTAGGTTAGGGTTTATTTTACAGGTATATTTGTATTTATTTTAGCTAGGTAGTTATTAAATAGTTAATAACTATTTAATAACTATTGTACCTAGTTAAAATAAATACAAAGTTGCCTGTAAAATAAAAATAAATCCTAAAATAGCTACAATGTAACTATTAGTTATATTGTAGCTATATTAGGGTTTATTTTATAGGTAAGTATTTAGTTTTAAATAGGAATAATTTAGTTAATATTAGTAATTTAATTTAGATTATATTTAAATTAGGGGGGGGTTAGGTTAAGGGTTATACTTAAGTTTAGGGGTTAATAAATTTAATATAGTGGCGGCGACGTTGGGGCAGCAGATTAGGGGTTAATAAATATAATGTAGTTTGCTGCGGTGCCCGGAGCGGCAGATTAGGGGTTAATAATATAATGTAGGGTTCGGTGATGTTAGGGGCAGCAGATTAGGGGGTTAATAATTGTAGGTAGGTTGCGGCGGTGTCCGGAGCGGCAGATTAGGGGTTAAAAATATAATGCAGATGTCGGGGGCGGCAGATTAGGGGTTAATAATATAATGCAGGTGTCGGCGATGTCTGGGGGGCAGATTAGGGGTTAATAAGTGTAAGATTAGGGGTGTTTAGACTCGGGGTTCATGTTAGGTGTAGACATATTTTTTATTTTCCCATAGGAAACAATGGGGCTGCCTTAGAAGCTGAACGCTGCTTTTTTGCAGGTGTTAGGGTTTTTTTTTCAGCCGACTCAGCACCATTGTTTCCTATGGGGAAATCGTGCACGAGCACGTTCAGCCAGCTCACCGCTGACTTAAGCAACGCTGGTATTGAGGTGAGATGTGGAGCTAAATTTTGCTCAATGCTCACCTTTCTGAGGCTAACGCAGCCATCCAGAAAACTAGTAATACCAGCGTTGTTTTATGTGAGCGCTGAAAAATAAAGGCTCGTTAGCACCGCACGGCTTTACCGACAAAACTCGTAATCTAGCCATTTATTAGTTAGTGCGGTGGGGGATTGCGGTTGACAGGTAGATATTGCGCATGCGTTGGTTATTTTCAGGGAGTTACAGATCTCACATTTTCAGCGTAAGGCTTGCTGCGCCTGCCTATGTGTGGCGAAGTGAAAATGGAGTAAAATTTCTCCATTTTTGCCGTGTAAGACCTTGCACTGAATATGTGATACCAATTTGCGACACGGTTCTATGTTATGGGAGTAAAAATAGCGGGCGACGGATGAAATATACACGCCGCATTTATATGCGATAGCAAAACCGGACTAAACACCGGCGTCATCGGCTTTTGCAGGCGACGCCGCATATGTAATATTGTTCTATACATATTTATTTATTGTACTCAATCATTAAAATTAATAGATACATACATATCTAAGTGAGCCTTCTGAGACCACTGTGTTTAATGAAAACAGTCATTTAATTTGATGTGAGCTCAGGGAACAACATATATGACTCATGCTGCAGAAGAGAGGGCAAGTGAAAGTTGTTTACCGAGTCTCTTATGAAAGGGCAGGGAAGAAATTTCCATTATCACTAGAGTGCAATGCCCTCTCACACTGGTTAAAACAGTTAAAACACTATCAGTTTTTTTGGCTCATTAGTGTAATCTAAACAGCTACTACAGCTTGCAATAGCGTTGCAAAGTATGTCTTCTGCAATATTTCAAACAATAGCTCTAGTATCAATTAAATATAAACATAGCAGATGCTTTCTAATCAATAAATAGTGAAAATATTTTCTTTACTTCTTAAGATATTTAAATGCAAATGTGAAAAACAATAGTTAAAGTCACACTGTGCCAATCAATGTGTAGAGTTAGGTTATGCAGATGTTTAGGTGTCAGCCCAGAAAGTAAGTAGCCAGAATTGTTTGTTTGAGCATATTCATGATATTTTTACATATTCATTTCATAGGCAAATAAAATACAGAACTTAATCCCCCCCCACACACACACACACACACTACTGAACCATTTGACATCCCTGTACATTTTTTTTATGAACTGTTAAAAATAATCACTGTGGAGCCCCAAGGCAGAACATACAGTGATCTGAGATGTCATCGCAGAAAATGCAGCATGTCTGCAGAAAGAACAGGACACATGCAGGAACTGTTAGCGCTTGAACTTTGTAGTGCTGCTCCACATTAGACTGTTCTCTTCAAACAGAGCTGTGCTCTGGTTGCAGTGTGTAAGTTTTTCTTAACATAGTGCATCCAGAGCAAAGTGCTGTTTGAAGTGATCAGTCAAATATGCAGTAGTGCTGCAAAGCAGCAGCACACTGCTTGTTGACTAGCTCTCAGAGATTTTTTTCAAACCCGCCCCCTAGCCTTTCCCAGTCTGCAAAGCTGTTTATTCTGAATGTAAGACATTAGTATGAGCATTACATCTTTTTTTATTACTACATTTCTATGTTAGACCAAGAGAAAAGGAAACTGATTTATTCAAGACATTTTAAAATGTCTTTTTGTATGCAGCTAATTTGCAATGCAATTATATTCAAAATTGCTTTATTCTTCAGTTTACCAACACATTGCAGTTGAACTGGGTGCCTTAGTGTAACTGTCAAATTTTAATTTTTAATTTTATTTAAAAATGACCTGCAGAAAAATTTTCACTAAAAAAATCTCATTGCAGAAAGTGAAGAAAAGTTCTGCCTTTGGGCTGTGGAGTATCTAGACATTTAAAGAAATTTGCAGCTTACTTAGGATCACAATCTATCACTGTGGAGTATCTAGACATTTAAATAAATTTGCAGCTTACTTAGGATCACAATCTATCACTGTGGAGTATCTAGACATTTAAAGAAATTTGCAGCTTACTTAGGATCACAATCTAGAGAGATAAACATACTCACCAGGGTTTTCACATTGGTGCTAACAAGTAACAATTTTCATGAACTTTTAAACATTTAGGCCCAGATTACAAGTGGTGAAATATTGATAGAGCAGGGTGTGCTATCAATATTGTGGGTCCGCAATAAAAAAAGCACACAACCTGGTATTACAAGCAAATGGTAAAACAGAATTAGCAGAGCATGTTTAGCGCAGCTGGCATCTCTTTAGCGCCCTATACATTTAACCCTTACCGGTCCTATGTCGGAATATATCCGAGAAAGGGTTTTACCACTTGCGGTCCAATGTCGGATATATTTCAACATATGACCGGAAAGGTGACAAAGTTCCCAGTTACATTACCAGTGATCGGTGCACAGCTAGGCTACATGTGGGGCTGTGCACTGATCACTGGTACTAGACGCTGCAAGCACTGGGACCGCTGCAGGAAGTGGAATGACCCAGACGGCACTAGCCAGCAGGTATCAGAGATTCCCCGCTGTCCTGGCTGAATAGGAAGAAATGAGAGGCCGGAAGGGAGGAGCCTGGCAGCACAACCCTGATGTGTGCAAGGGATCTGGATAAGCGGAGTCTAAAAATCTGCTGTCAGTCTGTGGATATATATATATATATATATATATATATATATATATATATATATATATATATATATATATATATATATATATATATATATATATATATATATATATAAAAAATAATGTGACATATAAAACTTTCCCATCTGTATCCCTAAGGCTGATGGTAAAATAAGTAAGACCTGCTGGCACACTTATTAAAAATGAATAGGACCAAGAAGGGTTAATAGATATCACAACAGCGCTAAACATTGATCATATTTCAAGTTCAAGCTGTGAGTGATATACATACATACATACAAATATAGTTACAAACTGAACAGAAACAATGCATCAAAGTCCCTGTGCCTTTTAAAAGGAATTTATGTAAAATATGACAAATTGTGTCTTCTGTGATCGCTGGTGTACTCCTTTGCAAGAATGTTGGGACTTAACATTCTAAAATAGCTATAGAGCACTTTATCTACAATTGGTTCCCATTTGTTACAAAAAAAAACTACTCCTCGCAGTGATGGGGTTTGTCAACCTTGAAGCCATTAATGGGGTCTGATAGAAAACATCACCAAACTACTGATGAAACATTTCTAGCACAACATACAGAATAAAATGCTGCATAGCAAAACAAGCCAAATAAAATATTCAATTTGTACTGTAAAGGTTACTAGAACAACAAGAATTAATAACAATTTATTGAAAACATATATGGTTTAATAACATTCATAAAGAAATCAACTTTGCAAACCTCATAAATTGAAATGAATTATATACAAGCAGTTTGGCTTTTATATGCAATGCATTTTTTAGCAGTCCTACAACTACAGAAACCTATTTTAATTGATGAGATAAAGAGATTTTAAGAAGGACCTGGGGTGTCCAAACTTCTCACATAGCGACATGCCAAAATATTTCACTTGGAGACAAGAAAAAAATTGGAAGCATCACCTCAAATTTCTCTGTTATACAGATTTTTTTTCTCACCATCCCAACTGAAGATTACTTTCATGGAGCAGAAATTAAGTCACAGGGCTCCAGTCTATAATTTTGCATGGATTTAAAGGGAAATGAAACCCCAACATTTTAATTCATGATTTGGATAGAACGTACAATCATAAACAACTTTCCAATTTACTTCTATCAAATTTGCTTCATTCTCTTGTTATTCTTTGCTGAAGGGATAGCATTGCACCAATGGCAGCTAGCTGAACACACCTAGTTAGCCAATCACAAGAGACAAATGTGCGCAGGCACCGATCCTCAGCTAGCTCCCATAAGTGTAGGATATGTGCGTATTACTTTTCAACAAGAGATACCAAGAGAACTAAACACATTTGAAAATGGAAGTGAATTTAAAAAGGCGTTTAAAATTGCATGCTCTATCTGAATCCTGCAAGTTTAATTTTGACTTTCCTATCCCTTTATATACATTGATTGCAAATTTGTGCAGGTCAGAATTGTCTAGGTCCGAATCTTGATAGGAATATCATAAAAATAAATAACTGCCACCAATGCCAAATTACTTTTTTTTACATTTATTTATTTTACATTGTGGTATCAGGTAGAAAACAGGGGTCCTTATGTAGCACACATAGATTACAACTTTCAGCATGTGCTGTGTGCAAGGTATGATGTGCAATATTCCTATTTCGGATACTCCTTTGACAAAAGAACTGCGAATATAGCCATGGATAGGGGCATTTGGTGAGGATATATTAGTGGGCAAATTGACGGCATAGAATGTTGTGAAATCATTGGCTGTCAGAACGGTCTCTCCTTCCTTTCTCACCTCAGTCTGATCTGAGGAGAGAGGAAGACAGATCAGTGATACAAAGTTTCCCACAGTTCTATGCTATAATATAAAAAAAAAAAAATATATGGCCAGAAAAAAAAAGACTGGACATACACATTTTTGAATACCCTGGTTGTCTACTTTTGCAAAGGGTATGCCATAATGGGGTAATTTTAATTCCTGGGCTGTCATACCGTCTTAAAAAGGTGACATAGGCCCAGAAAATGGACATGCCCCACATTTAGGCCTGTAGCAACCTTAAAGGGACACTGAACCCAAATGTTTTCTTTCGTGATTCAGATAGAGCATGAAATTTTAAGCAACTTTCCAATTTACTCCTATTATCAAATTTTCTTCATTCTCTTGGTATCTTTATTTGAAATGCAAGAATGTAAGTTTAGATGCCAGGCCCATTTTTGGTGAACAACCTGGGTTGTTCTTGCTGATTGGTGGATACATTGATCCACCAATAAAAAAGTGCTGTCCAGAGGGCTGAACCAAGAAAAAAAGCTTAGATGCCTTTTTTTTTCAAATTAAGATAGCAAGAGAACAAAGAAAAATTGATAATAGGAGTCAATTAGAAAGTTGCTTAAAATTGCTGCTCTATCTGAATCATGAAAGAAAAAAAATTGGGTTCAGTGTCCCTTTAATTCCCAGCTATAATATGGGTGTTTTATTGCAGTAACACCTAAAAGGATTATATAATTCACACAAAAAAATAATAATGTGTGTTTGTACTTGGAAAACAATTTTTTTTTTCTTAATTTCTCACACTTTTTCATGATTTTATTCATATTAAATTATAGTTCATATATAAATATTTGATGTCAAAAGAAATCCCTATTTATCCTCTCAAAAATATATATAGTAAGTGTGAGTTCATTTAATGTGAAAAAGGTACATTATGGTTGAACAAATATATTGTTTAAATTATAGGTTTTGTTTACATTCAGAATCTGAACAATTGCCTGCGTCCTTAAAGGGACATTAAACCCAAAAAATGTATTTCATTATTCAGGTAGAGAATACCATTTTTAAAAAAGTTTCTAATTTACTTTTATTATCAAATTTGCTTTGTGCTCATGTTATTCTTTGTTGAAGGGATACCTAGGTATGTAGCTTGCACTGCCTGAAGCACTACATGACAGGAAATAGTGCTGCCATCTAGTGCTCCTGCTAATGTATAACATTGTTGCAAAACTACTGCCATATAGAGCTTCAGACATGTGCACACACATAAGCTTACTTTACTGTTTTTCAACATAGGATAACAAGAAAACAAACAAAAAAAATGATAACTGAAGTATATTGGAAAGTTGTTTACAATTGTATGTTCTATTTGAATCTTGAAAGAAAAAAAAAATTGTGTTTTATGTCCCTTTAAAGGGATATGAAACCAAAATTTATTCTTCCGAGATTCAGATAGACTATGCAATTTTAAGCAACTTTCTAATTTACTCCTACCAAGACAAAGAAAAATTGATAATAGGAGTAAATAATAATAATAATAGGAGTAAATAAGAAAAGTTGCTTAAAATTGAATGATCTATCTGAATCATGAAAGAAGAAAACATTGGGTTTCACATCCCTTTAAGGGGTTAAATTAAAAGGGACATGAAACCCAAAATTGTTATTTCATGATTCAGATAGAGAATACAATTTTAAAACAACATTCCAATTTACTTTATTTAATTTGATTAATTCTTCAGATATCATTTGTTGAAGAAATAGCAATGCACATGGGTGAACCAATCACACGAGGCATCTATGTGCAGCCACCAATCAGCAGTTACTGAGCCTAGATATGCTAATCAACAAGGTATATCAAGAGAATGAAGCAAGTTAGATAATAGAAGTAAATTGGAAAGTTTAAAATTGCATGTTCTTTCTAAATCATGAAAGAAAGAAAAAAAAGTGTTTCATGTCTCTTTAAATGAATCACAGTTTATTATTTTATTATACTGGCTATTTGCAGACATTAAATATAAATTTCTATATATCTATGTATATGAAAATGCACCTCATCCGTGTTCTCATATTTTAATTAAAAGTTACTAAGGTTATATTTCCCTCTGGTCTAATGAGCAGAATGATTTGGCAGAAACAAGCTTTTTTCTTTATTTCTGTTATATTTGGACACACTTTATTTAGATACATCTGTGTAGAACTTCTGCCAGGGCAGTCATTGGTCTCAAATCTTCAAGTCATTTTTATTTGTCCACTGAGTGTTACTTTTGGTTAAATGCCATTCTTAAATATACTTTTTTTCTCTATTCATCTGCATATTTTATTGACCCCACCCCATTAAAGCAACATAAAAGTGCAAAAAATAGAAAATGGTCTTATTATTCGTCAAATGCTTGCTTGAATAAAACTATGTGCTATACCCCTGCAAATGGATTAAACCCATACTTAAAGTCAGCTCCAGAGTAGCACTTCTACTTCCACATAAGGGGCCAGATTATGAGTGGAGCGCTACCTGCACTAGAAAGTAAGCTTTCTGCGCACGTCGGGTTGTGCGTTGAAAGTAAGTTGTTTTCGCTTGAGCGCTAACCAAACGTGCCTAAAAAGCCGAACTTAGAATATTACTTGCATGATCACCTGTTCCCCCATAAAAGTCAATAAAGCAAAAAAGTGGAAAAAACCTAACACCCTACTCAAGCGCAAACGTGATCCCATATTCTCAAGTTCACTAACCCGACATGAAAATATGAATATTTCATATTACAATGTTGCTCACATAGAAGAATATGTTCTATTTATTCATTGGATCAGCGGCAATTAAACACACAGTAGCGCAGGGTAGAAAGTCTTAAATTCTATGCTCTAACTAATTTCTCCTTTAATGACAAATAATCCAAACTGTTATGAGCTGAAAGTAAAATTCTTAGAGTTGGCTCTCTGGTTCTTGCAATTTGTCAAGCCCTGATACCAGCAATGTAAATAAGTGAGTTTCTCTACACATGTGAGTTACAAGATCAGAAAACAAGATTAATGTACTGAAGAAAAGTAAGAGATAATGTTTGAGTTCTCCTCGTGTATCAGGTGCACTTTATGTAGTTCAGAAGACAATATTATCTGCTTGTGAGACGCTATGTTAGGATGTTATGACTGCTTTGTGTGTGTAAGAATCAGAATGGCATGTGTATACATGCACCCTAAGTTAGACTTAACGCATTCAAGTGTATCATCCCATGAAGAGATTTAGGGAGGTATTTAAAAGGATAATTGTGTAAAAGTCAATAAAAGAAATTGTTAAGCGTGAATCAAGGAGATTTTTTTTACAGTTTACAGATAAAAACTGCAATAATGTGCAGACACTTGACAGAAAAGGTGCATATTGCTTTGACTGTAATTTTTTTTCAAGAGCAAACTTGCTGGAGAGAACACAAGTTATGAAGCGCTCCATCATTATGTACCAGATTCAGGCTTTATACAGTGACACAGAAAGCAGAGAGGTGTTTCATAGCATCAGCCTTACTACAATACAATGGTATTAGGGGAAAGAACAGAGAGAGAAAGGAGATCTGAAAGAGAATTTGCATTGTTTATATGCGACTTTACAAATTCATAAACAATGTATTTAATAATAATTATTTCATAAACTTTATAGCAAGCTTTGGCCATACATTACATACAAAATACTGACAAAACGCCTCAATGGTGAGCTTACTGAAGCTTTTCTTGCTTGTTTTAAAGTGACATTAAAGGGTCATTATACTAATTCATTGAAGCAAGTCATTTTATCACTAGCACAACTACAACTCGGTGTTTAATCCCTTTGCAGGTGAGCCAGACTGCAGCGATAGTTGCACACCTAGGTGCCGCTCGGGACCAGCAGTTCTCTGAGGCTCCCAAGTGGTACTTTAACTATGTGTTTAACCCAATAGCGAATTAGAACATGTTATTTTTCCACTATAAAGGCCTCTTAAACACAATTACCCTATAAAAAATTTAATTATGAGCATTAAAAAATTTTTATGTAATATATCTTTAATATGTTTGTTCCTTCTTTTTTCCATGGTACACAGAGAATGTTTAATCAACTAATTTATATTTGTCCTTAAATGGATATTAAACAGTGCTCCTTTGGTAAAAACAGATGCTTTAATCAAAGTAAACATACAAAGAAACGGATTGTCTAAAAAACAGCAAACAACTTATTTGTTTTCTTGTAAAATGAGCACTTAGAAGTTCTCAGTGTTGCCCTGCCCCCACATTGATGAGTGGCACATCTTAAACTTAAGTTTCATTCTGCTAGTTCTGAGTATGAGCAAATCTGACTCTCTGTTTATCTAGTCTATTCACTTAAAGGGACAGTCTACACCAGAATTTGTATTGCTTTAAAAGATAGATAATCCCTTTATTATTCAGTCGCCAGTTTTGCATAACCAACACAGTTATATTAATATACTTTTACCTCTGTGATTATCTTGTATCTAAGCCTCTACAGACTGCCCCCTTATTTCAGTTTTTTTTTACAGACTTGCATTTTAGACAATCAGTGCTTACTCCTAGGTAACTCCACTTGTGTGAGCACAGTGTTATCTATATGACTCACAGGTCTAAGAAATTAGCATATGAACCTCTTAGATTTAGCTTTCAACTAAGAACACCAAGAGAACAAAGCAAAATTGGTGATAAAATACATTCAAAAGTTGTTTGAAATGACATGCCCTATCTGAATCATGAAAGTTTAATTTTGGACTAGACTGTCCCTTTAAATACTAAACCAACTCTGGAAGACCATGGCCTTCTTGTGGGGCTGTGACAAGAAGTAATGGACACTGCACAAATGAAGCATTAACATTTTTGCAATCTACTTGCATATAACATCTGTTATAGTATACAAACTTGAATTTCCTTACAAATAATAAATCCTTTGCTAAACGGCATGGGATAGTCTAGGGCTTAGTATATAGTACCAAAGGGACATTAAAAAAGACATAGCCTTTGTACAGCTATTAGATTTTGAGAACTCTACAATTAAGACATTTGGTACACTGAGGCAGGAATTTAAACTAGAAAATAAAGATTTCTATGAATACTTACAAACCAGACACTGTTTATATGCTTATTAAGGATTATGAGTGGAGTTGGAAATGGGGAGATCTGGAGATTTGGATTGCAATGGTTAAAAATGGATTCTTTTCAATATCCACGGGATATCAAATAATAATTTCTAGATTGAATGATTCCAACTTTAGAGAGATATCTCTGCAGTGGAGCAAGTTAACTGCGGGTGTAGAGAAGTATCCCTCATATAAAAAGATCCATAGAATTCGTAACCCAAAGCACATTATCCTCAACTTGGATTGAATCCCATGTGAAACTGCTATATAGAACTTATTTTACCCCAGAAAAGGGGTTTAAATGGGGTAACTCAGCATTTCAGGTGTGTCCAAAATGTTCCTATCCAAGGGCCAACTTGATACATATGATATGGGAGTGTCCTAAAATTGATCAGATTTGGCAGAAAGTTGCTTTCTGGGCCTCTAAATCTTTGAAGTTGCCCATTGGGAATCTTAATATAAGACAGGTAGTTTGTCTTTGGGATGAGGCACAAAATCCTCAACATAGGAAGTTAATTAATGCAATTATTCTGGCCGTCAGAAATTTGATATTCAGGAAATGGAAGGCAACAGATACTCCTAGCTTAGCAAAAGTTAAAAATTATTTGAAAAAACAATATATACTTGAACAATATAATGTAGATATGAACAGTGAACGTGATATTCGTACTTTTTTGTAAAAAAATGGGCATCGTTTATTAAAGGTTTTCCTGTGAATGAGAGAGAATATCTTATTTTTCCCTTCAGAAATACGGAGATAATTTAATTAGGGATTTGGTAGGTAGGGAGAAGTGGGCCAGCAGAGAGATGGTTATATCTCAGATCTCTTCCTTTTTTTTTTTTTCCTTTCTTCTCTACCCCCCCCCCCCCCTCCCACTAACTATAGAGTAAAAGTCTGAGGTACACTGAAGTAATATGATTTAATTTAACAATGGCATCATGAGTAAATATATTGGGTACATTTTTCAACATGATATAATAGTATTGTATAGCTGCCTGTGTTTTTTTATATTATTATCTACAAGTGATACATTGCAGAGAGAAGGTGTGAAATGGAATGTAGAGATACATTGTAATTATTTGTTTGTATTGGCATTAAGGTCTGTAAATATTATATGCATAAAATCCAAAAAAAAAAAAAAAAACATAGCCAAAGAGATAATACACTGTACATATTATTTTGTACTTGATGACAGATATTATAGCTTTATAGACTAAATATTTATACATATATAGATATAATTCAATACAATGCACAAAAATAAATACATTTGGTCAGGACATTATTTTCTAAATTCTGTTAGGATTTGAGGCATATTTTCTACCAACAATAAAGCTTGCTATCTACAACTATTATAGTTCCATCTTGGGAGCACTGTAAAAGGATTTTGCAGACTAGGGGGAAAAAAATACTTGTGAAGCTTTGGATTTAAAAAATATATTCAGCTGCCAAATAAAATACGTAGACACATTTACTTGTGCATTAGCTCATTAACAAACCAGCAATAAATATGTAAAAACAGGAGAAAATAACCGACAGTCTTATACATTAACAAAGTTGTCCCACAACATATGAAGCCTTTCCTACTAAAAGCTAATGAAAATTAAATACAATGCATGGCAACCCATTGGTTACTGAAGAGTGTGGCGAGTTCCCCAGGACATTTTGCTCATTACATCCAAGCATAGGCACCTACTTAGAACACCCTTTTCATTCAACATGTGAAGAACAAGCAGCACACAGGGCATTTTATATTTTCTGCCCTCCCTTCTGAACAATGTATGCCGATACCCATGATTACAACCATCTTCTGCAGTAAATGCTCAATCTCTATTTCATTGCATAGGCGGTATGCAATACTTGCCATCCTGCAATGTTTCTTTAGGTAAAGATAAGCAAGGGGCTATTCACAGATGAGTAACATGATATTTCTACCAGAATAGTTTCCAAGAGAAAGATTTTAATTATTAGACAATCGGTGGCATTATTCCAATTGAAGGCAGTTTAAGGTAAAAAAAATTCAGGTGTAAAACACTGATTGCATCTTATTTTTGACTTTGCAATTCTGTGAACTCTCTGTTTTATTTTCTGGTATTTTAAGATGGCTCATAAAGGTCAAATAATGTTCATGGTTAGAAAAGTGTAAATTAGATTTACATTACACCTCTGTAATTTTGAGTTTGGGGTGACATTATGCTTTACATAACTACTCATTAAATTAAACTTCTTGCATTTATAAATAGCAAAATATTAAATGTGAAAGGCAAAATTAATAAAAAGCATTTTTGTGATTTTTCTTTTTTGTGTGAAAATGCTTATTAAAATAATTAAAACATGTGACACGTCCTCTGATGATCTCCATGGAGAAGGCTGCACCACTTTGTCTTCATTGCAGAGGGTAAAAAACATCAGGTTAAGGGCCGTCAGAGCAAGCGGTAAATATGCACTGCCAGGGGGTAAAAATAAAAGCATAGGGAAAATGGAGGCTGAAGAGATACATGAAGTTGCAGCAATTTTACAAGTCCCTTGAGAAAATAACGTTTGTGTACCTTTAATTTATTTGTTACCAATTGAATAGGGATTTTCATGAATTCCCATAGATTTGTGCTATTTTATGTGAAGCTAGTTTATGTGCCTTTAATATATTGTGCCAGATTTGATGTGCTAATTATTTAATTTTTTTATAAAATAGGGGTTACATTTTTTTCCAGGCAAAACTACCTGGGTGTCACACTTATTAATAAAAACAGTAATTATTGTAAGCAATGTACTGTTTGGATTACTTTATAAAGTTGTACTTCCCATTTGCATCCTTACCATTATACTGCATTAAAAACTAGGCCTGTGCATTCAGATTATTATTATTATTATTATTTGTAGAACGCCAACAGATTCCGCAGCGCTATAAACATAGGCGGTATTCAAGGTAGCAATTATAGGGATTAAATGGGTAGAGGGCCCTGCCTAGAGTCGCACTGTTGCAGTCAGCTCTTATGAAGGTGATCTGAGAGCAGTTGAGCTCTTAGGCTGACATTCTAAGGGGGTTCATGGCGGATAGCAATGGAGGACAGGAGCTGGCATTAGGAAAGGTTAGCATAGGTTGTATGCATCTCTGAACAGAAGAGTCTATAGGGAGTGTTTGAAGCTTTCAAAACTAGGGGAGCGTTCTTGTGGAGTGAGGCAGAAAGTTCCATAAGATAGGGGCAAGTCTGGAGAAGTCCTGTAAATGGGAATATGAGGAGGTAAAAAAGAGGAGAGTTGGAGGTCATGAGCTGAGCGAAGGGGACGGGAGGTTGAATGTATCTGGAGACAAGCTCTGAGAAATACAGGGGAGCAGTGCAGTTGAGGGCTTTGTATGTCAGAGTCAGAATTTTGTGTTTAATCCTGGAGGCAAGAGGAAGCCAGTGAAGGGATTGGCAGAGAGTTGCGGTAGATGAAGAGCGACGTGTAAGCAAGGTGAGTCTGGCAGAGGCATTTCGCTCTTTTAGGAGCCGCATTCATTCTTCTGAAAGTGAAACAAACAAAGATCTGTGCAAATCCACATTTTAGTGTGTTTCACTATTACAAGAATAAATGCAGCTCCTAAAAGAGAGGAATGACGCGAGCGGCAGCCTTCCTGATCCAAATACACAGGCTTATTAATAACATAATTAAACTTTCATTATTCAGATAGGACTTTTAATTTTAATCAACTTTCCAATTTACTTTTATCATCAAATTTGCTTTTTTCTCTTGGTATTCTTAGTTTAAACTAAACATAGGTAGGCTCATATGCTAATTTCTAAGCCTTTGAGGGCTGCCTCTTATCACATGCTTTTTAAATCTCTTTTCAACACAAAGAGACAGAAAGTACACGTGGGCCATATAGATAACACTGTGTTCAGGCACAGGGGGTTATTTAAGATTTAGCACAGTCACAGTCATGTGATCGGGGGCTGGAAGAAGGTTCTTAGATACAAGGTAATCACAGAGGTAAAAAGCACTGTGTTGGTTATGCAAAACTGGGGAATGGGTAATAAAGGGATTATCTATCTTTTAAAACAATAACAATTCTATGGTAGACTGTTCTTTTAACCAAATTTCCATGTAATACTTGGATTTCAACCCTTACTATGGTTACAGTATATAACATTTCACTAGATCTATTACCAATACTATATATGTATGCAAACACACAGATACATAAAAAAGGGAGACAATATATCACTATAGTTTACCAGTTAGGTGAATAAATGTATTGTTCCCATTACAGACTGGTGATATTTCTAGCATACAAAATCTAAATCTAGAAAAAGGGGTGTTCAGCATTAACTAACTGAGAACCAACATAAAAACGGGTTGTCCAATCTATGGCTCATGGGCCACAATCCTATATATGCTTTAGTCTGACTCCTTTGTACTCATCCAGCTCTTTTCCTTTCCTAATAGTCATGTAGTTTATATAGAAGTATATAGATTGTTTTTTTTATGAAATACACATTACTATATTACAAATCTCATAATCTTATTCAAAACAACAAAATAATAAAAAAACTGCACTGAAATCTCAATTAAAAGGGATATAAAAAGGTCAAAAAGAAAATATGGCTCATATATAAAATATAACTGTGTTTAACCACTGCAAGGGAATTTAATAGTTAAAGTCAATTCCATAGTAGCAATGTACTAGTGAACACATCCGGTGAGGCAATGACAAGAGACAAAACGTGTGTAGCCAACAGTCGCCATCTAGCTCACAGTAGTGTAAGATGTGTACATATTTTTCAACAAAGGATTCAAAAAGATTTTTTTTTAAAAATACATCTAAATTTAAAAGTGTCTTAAAATGGCATGCTCTATCTGAATCATGAAAGTTTCATTCTGACATTCCTCTCCCTTTAAAACAAGTGCATAACACCAAAATTATACAACCATCCATTTAAAGGAACCTTTCGGTGAAAATTTAAATGCACATAGATGAATTACATGTTTGAATAGAAACATATTTGCAATTTACATGTATTTGCAAAAATGCTTCTAGTAAAAGTTTATAACTGTTTTAGTGTTAGCATTTTTCTCTGTACGTGCATGTGAAGCATAGCTAGATATTCTCAGTGCACTAGCATTTTAAATACTGCAGATGCACAGAGTGCCAGTGGGACTTGTATTATGTTGGTACAAGTACCTTAGGCTTTCTGAGCAAGGGCTGTGTTTAAAATGCAGCTGCACAATGTATACTTAAATACACTGTTGAAACAGCTATAGCTTTTATAAGAAGCATTTTTGCTAATAAATATTTCATCCAAAAATGCATCCATGTGGATTTCAATTTTGGATAGAATGTCCCTTTAATAATTGACTTTTTGTTTTGCAAATCTCTAGGTCATTTCTTGAACGTTCTCTCTTTTGCGCTTTTCACTTAAACCTTCTGAACTTATATCTATTACCTCGATAAAAATGTATACATTTAGCGTGGTATTTTTTAAATCTACTAAAATTATACCCCAAAGCATTCTAAACAGATTACATTCTACATTAATATATACAACATACACATAAACATGAAGTCATAGTGGATTTTCTCCATAATAACACATTTATCTTGCCCAGTAGACTGCTGCTGCTGCAAGGCTCAGATAAGGAACAGTTATTTTACACTTTACATCATCAGCACAGTATATTCCAAGTATTACATCCTTGAAGAGGGGACTATATGATGTTATAATCTTGGGTCAACAAAACCCCAAAGTACTAATAAAATGTAAGATATTGTTACTGATTATGTTTAATGCAGTTTTGCTATACCTATTTCTAAACAATGTACATTTTTACAGATCACCTGAGGATCTTATCAGAAAACAAAATTGCCTTGCATCTAAAATAAATCATCTTTTTTTTTTCTTGATCAACATTACTTTTTGTTAACTCTCCTGTAACTAGGAACAAAACAACTCCATGTACAGTACATCAGGTGATACCATACATAATTGTTCGCATACAAATAAATTATGTTTGTGGCTAATTCATAGAAAATCACGTTTTTTTCTCTTTTTTGTAGACAGTCTAATCTAGAGATAGCACATATATTTAGGCTCCATTTGTATACAGAAGATGATCTTTGCACAGAATACAAACCAATTGACTTTAGATACACAGCAGCAGTTGTGGGGCTTGTGTTCACAGACTATAATTCCCTGCACTCATTCAACCTCAGCCAAACTGCGCTGTCTTGTCTGGCTACACTTTTTTTTTTTTTTTTTTCTTCAAAATTATTATTTTTATATTATAAAACTCGGTTTTAACATTATGCCCTCAAATAAAGTCACTGTAAACATTTTGAACAAAAAAAAGTTCTGAAATGTAAGAAAAGCATTGGATTAGCTCTACACTAGCAAACTAGCAACAAAAACCCTGTGTATATATATATATATATATATATATATATATATATATATATATATATCGTGCATATGTAACTAGGCTGTCAGTAAATAAATATAATCCCATTACATACATAGCTTTCTGATGCTTGAGTTAAAAGCATGCGACCGTAGAAATACAGTATATAAAGTGTGCAAACTTACCTTCAAGGGGCTAAAGTTGTGCTCCAGAACGCAGTTCACATTAAGAAATTCAATCCAACAATATCCATTTGACATTATTGCGCACTTAATTCATTGGTGCTTGGTGTTGCAAAAAAGGTCGTTGCCAGTGCCACATGGCTCAATTATATAAGACCTTTGGCATCAGTGACGAGCAGTCCTGTCAAGCCCAGAGTCCAGCAAGTGTCTGTCAGCAGTTTGCATTGGGCTGATTGCTCGCTGCGGTGCACATGGTTTTGATAAAGTACACACTGACTCCTCTGCCTAAACAGAGCAAAGGGACTTTTTCTTTTTTTTTTTTTCTTCTTAAACTCTTTGTCGCCACCTAGAGGTTTACCCACGTAATTTCGCATCCATAGTATACTGAAAAGAAAAAAAAAAATACCGGTTTGCTTGGAGGGATGATGTGCTAGATCATAAATATCTCTCTGTCTAATTGTAGCCTAGAGAGTTAGGAAGCTTTGGCATGATTAAAAGGGGTTTTCCACCATATTCTGAATCAAAACTATCAGGCGGCTTCCCTTTTAACTGTATGCACAGTTCGGAAAAGTGATTATTGTAAAGGCGTTTAGAAAATGAACAGTACATTGACAGACCTTATAAAGATCTTAATGAATTAGCAGTTCTAAGCAAGCAAGGGGCGTGCATTGTAAAGGGGAAAATAGGCTACACTCAAATACAGGCAGAATCAGACCTTATAATTTGCTGTTAATTAGCTAATACCAGTGGAGGTAACAGGACTCACAATTTCATTCAAATCGTTCCCCCATTTTTCTTACATAAACTCTCTTTCACTCTCTTTCCCCTTTCTTCTAGTATTTTTTTTACCAACCACTTATTAGCTGCTCACATTCTCTTCACAAGTTAGCCATGAGCATCTAGAATTTGTTTTTCAGTGGGGTGGGCAAAAGAAAACTAAACAAAAAAAACTAAGAATGCCCAAATAAATAAACAATTTTTTACTGTGCATTTGCTACCTCCTGCAACCCACCTCCCAACACCCATGAATTAACCCCTTAATGACAACAGTACTTTTCCATTTTCTGTCCGTTTGTGACAAAGGCTATTTTTACATTTCTGCGGTGTTTGTGTTTAGCTGTAATTTTCCTCTTACTCATTTACTGCACCCACACATATTATATACCGTTTTCTCGCCATTAAATGGACTTTGTAAAGATACCATTATTTTCATCATATCTTATAATTTATTATAAAAAAAATTATAAAATATGAGGAAAAATTGGAAAAAAACACACTTTTTCTAACTTTTAGCCCCAAAATCTGTTACACATCTGCAACCACCAAAAACACCCATGCTAAATAGTTTCTAAATTTTGTCCTGAGTTTAGAAATACCCAATGTTTACATGTTCTTTGCTTTTTTTGCAAGTTATAGGGCCATAAATACAAGTAGCACTTTGCTATTTCCAAACCACTTTTTTTCAAAATTAGCGCTAGTTACATTGGGACACTGATATCGTTCAGGAATTCCTGAATATCCCTTGACATGAATATATTTTTTTTTTAGAAGACAACCCAAAGTATGGATCTAGGCCCATTTTGGTATATTTCATGCCACCATTTCACAGCCAAATGCCATCAAATAAAAAAATCATTCCCTTTTTCACAAATTTTTTCACAAACTTTCGGTTTCCCACTGAAATTATTTACAAACAGCTTGTGCAATTATGGCATAAATGGTTGTAAATGCTTCTCTGGGATCCCCTTTGTTCAGAAATAGCAGACATATATGGCTTTGGCGTTGCTTTTTGGTAATTAGAAGGCTATTAAATGCCGCTGCGCACCACACGTGTATTATGTCCATAAGTGCAGGGGTTAATCAGGGAGCTTGTAGGGAATGTGTAGGGTTCATTTTAGCTTTAGTGTAGTGTAGTAGACAACCCAAAGTATTGATCTAGGCCCATTTTGGTATATTTCATGCCACCATTTCAGCACCAAATGCGATCAAATAAAAATAAATTGTTTCCTTTTTCACAAACTTTAGGTTTCTCACTGAAATTATTTACAAACAGCTTGTGCAATTATGGCACAAATGGTTGTAAATGCTTCTCTGGGATCCCCTTTGTTCAGAAATTGCAGACATATGTGGCTTTGGTGTTGCTTTTGATAATTAGAAGGCTGCTAAATGCCGCTGTGCATCACGCGTGTATTATGGCTAGCAGTGAAGGGGTTAATTAGGTAGCTTGTAGGGAGTTTGCAGGGTTAATTTTAGCTTTAGTGTAGAGATCAGCCTCCCACCTGAAACATCAGACCCCCTGATCCCTCCCAAACAGCTCTCTTCCCTCCCCCACCCTACAATTGTTCCCACCATCTTAAGTACTGGCAGAAAGTCTGCCAGTACTAATATAAAAAGGTATATTTTTTTGGGCGGGGGGTTTAATAGCATATTTGCATATGCTGCTGTGTAGAATCCCCCCTTAGCCTCCAATATCATGGATCCCCCATTAAACAGTTCTCTAACCCTCCCCCTCTAGCCTAATGGGCGCCATCTTGGGTACTGGCAGCTGTCTGCCAGTACCCAGTTAAGTAAAAAAAAAAAGATTCTTTAATTTTGAACTACTTTCTGTAGTGTAGCTAAACCCCCCCACCCCACCCCCCCTCCCAGAACCCTTCGATTACTTTATAAATAAAATTTCCCCCCCCCTTTTCTCCCAATGTATTACAGTATTTTATTTTTCTGTAGGGTAGCGGTTCCCACCCGCTCCCGCCCCGTGCACGCGCCCGCCCGCCGCCCCCGTGCACGCGCGCGCGTCCGTGTGTGCCCCCGAGTACTTCCGCCTCCGATCCCGCCCCCCTCCACATGATCATGGGCCATTGCTGGCCGCCCACCCGCCTCCCTGTTGCGCTCCCACCCACCAACGATGCTCCGGTGCAGAGAGGGCCACAGAGTGTCTCTCTCTGCATCGGAGGCTTGTAAAGGGGTATTGCATGATGCCTCCATATCGAGGCATCACTGCAATACCCTCAGAGCTGCTGGAAGCGATCGCGATCGCTTCCAGCACTCTGTTAGACAACTGACGTACCAGGTACGCCTATTGTCATGAACTGCTTGTTAATGCATGACGTACCTGGTACGTCAGTTGTCATTAAGGGGTTAAACAATTATTCTCCTGTCTTTCTGTCCGAAAGGCCTATGTAGCAATGCTCAGGGTTTGACAACACAGTGAGGGCCAGATTACAAGTGGAGCGCAAAAATATCGCTTTAGCTGAAGTGATATTTGTGCTTAAATTTGTAATACCAGCACACGCTTATGTGCACTGGTATTACAAGTTTACAGCAATGCAAATGCGAGCCACGTTCACAATGCTGGGAAGCATTGCGTTCACAAGAGCGCGCAACTATAGGCTCCTATGAGAGCCTGTTCTGATGCTGTCACAGACGGGCATCAGAACCTTGCGCAGCGAAGAGGTAAGTAGCACAGCGATGGGCAGCACTTAGTAAATTTACAGTATATGTATCTGACTATATACAAATATATTTCTGTCTTAATATGTGTGTATATATACATATTAACATACATATATATGTATATAATCATATACGTACATATATATTAATATTGCGGTCTATGAGAACACTCAGTTTCCATAGACCGCAATGTAAAGGAACACCCCTCTCCCACCAACTTTAAAGCCCCAAAACTGCCTAGTGCAGTTTTTGTTTATTTTAAAAAAAAATGCTACATTGTTTTTAAATAAAAAAAACTATAAAGCCCTCTATTTTGAGGGCATTTGAGACACTTTTAGAAAATGAACCAAAGATCAGATCTGGTTAATTTTCAGAGTGCTAATTGCTACCCCGAGCTTGCAGTAGCAATAAACATGCCACTTGTAATAGCTGGTTAATTATCACGCTCCCGCAAACGGGCAAATTTGATAAATTTGATCATTTAGCACTACACTTGTAATCTAGCCCTGTTTGTCAGATTTGTAACATAATAATTATTATTATTATAATTAGTGACTAATTATTATTTTTTAGGTCTAATTTCATTGTAGTGGGGGAATGGTGTGATTTATTTTCTTTGTAGTATTAGATTAGTACAGATAGGTATTTTAATGCCATGCAAAGATCAAGCATAAATACCCCAAAAATGTCTAATATAATCATGTTACAAATATGGATAATTTCCTGCAAACTCTTTTGACATCCTATTTCTTGGGTTTATGTGATGCTCAAAACCAAAAACCTTGCAAGGTAATACGCAATCTGTTTTTCTATTTGCTTCAAAATAAAAAAAATAAAACATATATTGGTTGTTTATGTTCTCCTTTAAATTATGTATTAGACGTTTTTTGTTCCTTAAAATATGGCATATTTGACCTGAACAATAGTAATCTAACTTGTAGACAATTCAAATAATTTAGCAGTGATTCCTGAATACAATTTATATTCCTGTGTGACAAAGCAAATATTTTAAAACCTTTACTATTGTTCTTACTATAGATGCACGTTTATCCTTCCATTGCTGATCCATATAACATTTTTAGTCTTTTACACTAATTGCAATTTGCTTGAATGATTGGGGTTTCATCCCACTGAGAGCGCCATGTCAAAAAAATGTCAAGAGCTAATTGTTGAAAAGCACAAATCAAGAGAGGGATATAAAAGAATGACAATGGATGTATCATGGAGCACTGTCAAAACCATTATCAATAAGTGGAGAAAATGTGGCACCAATGAGAGATTGCAAAGTTCAGGACGACCCTTCAAAGATGATAAGAAGACAAGTTCAAAACTTATCAGGGAGGCTACCAAGAGGCCAACATCAACACTGAAGGAGCTACAGGAATTTATGGCAGGTACCAGTCACTCCTTTCATGTGACCACCATATTTCATATTCTGCACATGTCTAGGCTATGGGGTAGGGTGGCAAGACAGAAACCATATCTTACAAAAAAGGAAAAAGCAAGCCCATCTAAATTATGACAAAAGATTCCTTCAGTCACCCCAAACCATGTGGGAAAATGTGATTTGGTCTGACAAGGCAAAGGTGGAAGTTTTCGGCCTAAATTATAAAAGCCAAAAATGCTCATCATCCAAGGAACACCATTCTGACTTTGAAGCATGGTGGTGGATGCATCATCATTTGGGGCTGCTTCTCTTTAGCTAGGTCAAGGGCACTTGTCAAGTTAAATGGGACAATTGCTGCTCGCCTATGTCAGAAAGCTGAAGATGGAGAGAAGTTTCACATTACAACATGATAATGACCCAAAGCACACATCCAAGTTGACCAAGACATGGTTTCAGAAAGGTAAAATCAAAGTCTTGACATGGCATAGTCAGAGCACAGACCTCAATTCCATCCAAAACCTGTGGAATTACCTAACATATCTGTACACAGGAGATCCCCTCGCATTTTGAAGGAACTTGGACTTTTTTGCAATGAAGAGTGGGAGGTGCAAAGTTAAAAGGACAGTAAAGTCTTAATTAGACATTAATGATTTAGACAGAGCATACGATTTTAAGGAACTTTCCAATTTACTTCTATTATTTAATTTGCTTAATTCTCTTGTCATCCTTTGCTGAAAGGTTTATCTAGGTGAGCTTAGGAAAAGCAAATAACATAAGTTCTAGCTGCTGATTGGTGGGTGTATATATACAGATTGTCATTGGCTCACCCATGTGTTCAGTTAGAAACCAGTAGTGCATTGCTGTTACTTCAACAAATGATACCAACAGAATAAAGCAAATTTGATAATAGAAGTAAACTGGAAAGTTGTTTAAAATTATATGTTCTACCTAAAACATGAAATAAATATTTTGGGTTTCATATCCCTTTAATAGAGACTTATTAACAAAGACTTGCTACTGTAATAACTGCTAAAGTTGCTTCCACAAAGTATAGAGACTTATGCATCATGGGTGTAGTTTTTATTTAAAACTGTTCCTGATAATTAGCTTTTTAGTTTTTTGCTTTTTTTATCTGAATTTTTGTTTGCTGGAAGATCACACTACAGATAGAAAAAATCTGACAATTACATTGTTTTTGTCTTTGCATTTCAAAATCCTGCAATTACAAAAGGGTGTGTAGACTTTTTATATCCACTGTACACAAATAATTATTTAACAAAAAGACCAAGCACTTTTAGAAAATACATTTAGCTTTATCACTCAGGATGATTATAATGGCTTTACTAGAGTCTCTAGATACCTCAAAATAGGAATAATGCTGTGTGTTATTTGTCTTGGTTATTATCAGGGGCCGAACTATCGGTAGTTCAGAGATCGCGACTGCGACCGGGCCCGGCAGGTCCAACCCTCAGTGGTGCCCCAACTTCAGCACATCAAACTTTTTTTCAAGAACCTTTTTTTTTTCAACAACCTTTTTTTTTCAACAACCTCTTTTTTCAGATTTTTTTGCGTTTTTAAAACAGAGTTTTGCCGCGGGTTATTACCATGGCAACACTCTGAAACATTTGCTGCTGAGCCATGGGAAAGAAGGAGGCAGGAGGTGTCTGCGTGAATGCTGCCAGTAATGCAGGGACTGTGAAGTGGATGGAAGAGGTAAGCCAGTGCATTGACAAAGTCGAAAGGCGAAACATGTTAGGGCATACTGAGACTCCATGTCTCGTTTTTTTAAACTTATAGCAGCTGTGTGAATAGGAGAACGACTAAAACATAGAAAAATAGAAATTTAAACTAAGAATGTGTGTATGCATGGTTTACGAATAACTTCAAGTGCTTTAATAAATTCCTAGGTGTATCTGAGTACCCTTAGGGTATGAACGAACCAATAAGTGGCACCGAAACTACAAGCCATTTATGCATACGGGGGTCAAGTCTAATATTGGGTACATACTGAGGACCTGCACATATGTATACTAGTCTGAAGTTTGTCTGATAATTAAGCGGCAGCTTATTCGTTATAACACAGTTACGTTCAATACTATACCTCCGTTATATTTCTTAAGTTTGAATAAGCAGCTTAACTTATAGCCGCAAAAATTATATCATACCTATCAGAAACTATCTCAGCAAATGTTACATATTCAATGCTTGGAACACTTAACTGAGACCTCGGGGGTCCTAAGTATCAACCTAGGCTATTACATAAGTGCCCTCTGCCTGATAATCCTTTAATCGACATTGACAGACATGGTTAATTTTTACGTTACATACTGATGTATACAGCATATTGCCTAGAGTGTACCTAACCCACTATACCTAAAATTCCCATTGGAGTCTAGTTATCGTAGAACAATAGACCTCTATGCAAAGCGGATTTACTTACGCAATAATACACTTGTATACCATACATACCATTCTGTCAATGCCGTAATTTGAAGGAATACATAGCATCGATCTTAAAGGGGCACACCCTCGCTATATGCATTCACTTTGAGCCCCATTTGGTTCCTTCAATAAGGGAGATGTCACTACACAAGTAAATTTACTATTTGAACGTCAGCTTACTAGAAAGATTTATTATTTAAGCAATTTATACTAGTGAATTTCGTTCTTTTAATAGTAATAACTAGGGGTATAAAAATAACACAATACATATGTGAGTATCACCAGATCCCTCTTGGGATTATTTTCAATCCCCGAATTTTGTATATTACACACTAGGGGTACTATACACAGTATACCTTGGATAACTTATGATAAGAAGCATTGATAATAACCTAAATTGAGTTAAACTGAAGGTAGTTATCAACTTTAAAATAACTATTCCACCTAGAGGAGTCCATTTGTGAGTTTAATATAACAGCATTTAACCCCAACAATACATAGTGTATTTACTCACATAACAATAACGAGTTGGTTACTATATTACCAATACAGGCAGAATTTATGGGATTGGCAGATGTGTTTACTATAAAAATTAGTTACCCTTATTCTTGCCTTTACCTGATATCCAGTCATTTATTCTCTCCTCCTGAGCACACACCTTAGTTCTATTCTCCCATTAGGGGTACCTATTTTTGTCCCAGTGGTAATTCTTGCCGTGGGACTACAGTCATTCATACTATCACCAACTGTGGTTTTTAATTTTCAATTCCTTTTTTTTATATTTATATTAATAAATGTTAAGTTTTAATTCCCCATTTGTTTGTGCCTTTTTTCCTATGGCAGAAGTATGTGGCTCCTTTACAAAGTGTTGTTGAGTGCTAATAAAGTACATTCTTTCAATTGCATCTGCAATTGGTGTTTTCCAAGTCAGTGCATTGCATTGCTAAACCTAGCTATAATCTACTTGGTCATTGAGACCCCATAACTCCGCAGCACAGCTGCTATTACTGTGAGCCTCGTGAGGTATTTCTCAGGTATTCCCTTAAAACTGGGCAATGTATACATCTCCCTACGAACATTTACGCCCTATATCGTGCCAATTACATCCCAATGTTTGCACATGTTAGAGATCTTATTTCACAATGGTTAAAATTTAAATTATCCTTATATGGCAGAATAGTGTCGACAAAAATGACTCTGTTACCAAAGTTACTGTACCTATTTCGATCATTACCAGTATCGATACCTCTATCGGAGCTTAACGCCTTACAAAATGATATATTGCATTTCGTATGGCAGGGGAAAAAAGCCAGAATTAACAAGAAAATTCTGTTTACTCATAGAAAGAATGGGGGAGTTGGAATGCCAAATTTGGCCACATAATATCATTCAGCAAGATTGGCCCAGACCTTACAGTGGTTTAAAGCTGACCAGAGTACACAATGGGTGCAAATTGTATCAGAGGCCCTAGAAACAGTTAACATATCAAGCCTACTATGGGCTCCAAGAAACTCTAAACACCCTCTAGAAAACAAATACTTAGCGATCTCCCACACTATATTCATTTGGCATAATCTACACGCTAAATACACATTAATCCAAGCTAGATCTAGGGTGACACCCTTGGTGGTCCCATCATCCTTGATTCACTTGCTGGTACAACAGAAGTTGGCCAATAAAGATCTTTATAGAATAGCTGATGTAATATTAGAAGACAAGTTGATCTCATACGAACAGTACAGAGAACTCAACCCCAATGATAGGAATATATGGTTCCACTATATACAATTGAAATCCAGGGTCCAAGAAATATTAGGTAACTTTAGATTCCCCGTAAATAACACATTTGAGTCCTTATGCCTCTCTGGAGAACATGTCAAAGGAGCGATTTTGATAATTTATTCAATACTTAATAGTAACTCTAATCAGTGTAAATCCCAAATTATGTTAAGATGGGAAAAGGACTTAGGCAAGATTTGGCCTCTCTGTCAGGGTTTTTCCCTGTTGTGTTTGCCATGTGCTGCTGGCAGCCATTTTACTCACCTCTCTTCCTGACTTGGTGCATTGTGGGGGATGCTGCTCACTTCCTGCACTTCCTTTTATGGCCAGACTGTTGTGCATCATCCATGTGAGACAGGATGCAGTCTCAGAATTGTGATATCATCATTTATTATTTAAAGAGCCTCTGTTCAGTATGCTTTGCCTTTGCGTTGTCTGAGACCTGTTTGTGAGAGTTCCTGTGTATTACCTGGCTGCCTGACGTCCTTCCTGGTTCCTGATCCCTGGCTTGTTCCTGACTCTGCTGTTCTCCTTGTTCCTGATTCCGGCTCGTCTGACTATTTGCTTTGGCTCCTGACTCGGCTCGTCTGACTACCAGCTCTGGTTTTGACTCCTGGCTTGTTATTTGACTTGTGGACATTTTATAATTTTTTGCTATTAATAAAGGTGTGATTATTTTTGCACTTCTTGTCTCAGTCTGATTCCTGGCACCCTGACATTACGCAAAGGTCATGAATCCTGATGCTGCTAATTATCCACCTTTACCTGCCATCATTTCCAGGATGGATGTACAGGATCACCGCTTGGATCAATTTGCACTAGCCCTGCAAACCCTGCTGACTCGCACTGCACATTTGGACCAAAGTGTCCCCCATGTTATGGCTGCTCCTGTTTCCGCTGCTGCACCTTTTCCTACCAGGAGCATGTCCGGTTCTACACCTCTACCGCAGTGATATGGAGGCGATCCTATTCAGTGCAGAGGGTTTTTGAACCAGGTGGGCATTTACTTAGAGATGTTACCTCAGGCGTTTCCCTCTGCCAGAGCTAAGGTGGGATTTCTCATCTCGTTACTCTCTGACACAGCTCTTGCCTGGGCTAATCCCTTGTGGGAGACTAATAAACCTGTGATATCAAATTACCCTGAATTTGTGGCTTCCTTTCGAAGGATATTTGATGTTCCGGCTTGCTCCTCCTCTGCTGCTAAACGACTCATGTCCATTCAGCAAGGTACAAGATCTGTTGTTCAGTATGCTATTGAGTTCCGTATGCTTGCCGCAGAGGTAAGTTGGAACAATGAAGCCCTTGTTGCCGCCTTCTTTCATGGGCTCTCTGATGCTATTAAAGACGAAGTTGCTGCCAGAGATTTACCAGAGGATATCGAGGCATTGGTGTCTTTTTTGATCCTAATTGACATCAGACTCAGAGAGAGGCCCTCTTTCAAGGAGCGCTTGCGGAAGCCTCCTTTCCGTTGTCTCCTACGTGTTCGTTCCCACCCATGCCTCCCTCTCCTCCCATGCCTCCTGGTCCCGAGTCACCAGGTACTGCTGAGCCGATGCAGTTGGGAATCACGTGTCTCTCCGCTGCACAGAGGGCCTTTAGGAGGAGGGAGGGGCTCTGCCTCTATTGTGGGTTACAGGGCCACCTTTTGAAGTCTTGTCCTACATGGCCGGGAAGAGCTCACACCTAAGGTCCTGTCGGGGGCAGACCTTGGGTAGTTTATCCTTGTCCCCGGAACCGCTTAAGGAGAAACCTTTGGTCACGGTTGTCCTTTCCTGGGTGGACTCCTCCATAGTCACTCAGGCTCTTGTTGACTCCGGTGCTGCTGGCTATTTCATTGACAGTGCTTTTGTATCAAAGCACTCCATTCCTGTTTTGCCTCGGTCTGTTCCACTTGCTATTGAGGCCATTGATGGCAGGTCCCTTCAGCCCGCACTCGTTACTCACAAAACTGCTCCGTTGTCCATGGCTGTTGGGGCTCTCCATTTTGAAACCCTGCAGTTCCAGGTGATAAACTCTCCACATTTTCCAGTTGTTCTGGGTTATCCCTGGCTCCAAAAGAACAATTCCAGTCTCGACTGGCACAGGTCCGAAATTTTGTTGTGGTCCCCGCAATGTATTTCCACTTGTCTTCGGAAACCAGTTAAAGTCTTGTGCACTTCTTCGGTATCTCAATTGCCAGAGGAGTACCGAGAGTTCCGAGACGTATTTGACAAGGTGCGTGCCGGTACGTTGCCTGCTCACCGGTCTTACGATTGTGCCATAGACCTGCAACCCGGAGCCATTCCTCCTCGGTGCCGGGTGTACCCTCTGTCTGTTGCAGAGAATTGTGCTGTGGAGGAGTATGTTGCTGATGCTCTGTCGCGGGGGATCATCCGCAAATCCTGCTCTCCTGCAGGGGCTGGCTTCTTCTTTGTGAAGAAAAAGGGTGGCGAGTTAAGACCATGTATCGATTATAGGGGTCTTATTCGTCTTACCATTAAGAATGCTTACCCTATTCCGCTCATTACGGAACTCTTTGACTGCCTCAAGGGAGCTACGGTCTTTACTAAACTTGATTTGAGAGGAGCGTACAATCTCGTTAGAATTAAGGAGGGTCACGAATGGAAAACCGCATTTAACACCAGGAGCGGGCATAATGAGTATCTTGTAATGCCCTTTGGCCTATGTAATGCTCCTGCTGTTTTTCAGGAATTTATTAATGATGTCCTACGAGATATGTTGCAACAGTGTGTTGTGGTGTACTTAGACGACATCCTCATACACTCACCCACACTTGAGGCTCATCGTTCTGATGTTACACGGATTCTTCAGAGACTACGTGAGAACGGCCTGTTTTGTAAACTTGAGAAATGTGAGTTCCATCAGACTCAAGTAACCTTCCTAGGTTATGTTATCTTCGTTGCAGGGTTCTCCTGACAAGTTATCTGCAGCTCTGCAGTGGCCTCGCCCAGTTGGTCTTCTGTCTATTCAACGTTTTTTGGGGTTTGCCAATTACTATAGAAAGTTTATTAAAAACTTTTCTTCCTTGGTCAAACCTATCACAGACATGACCCGTAAAGAGAATGATCCACTCCATTGGTCACCTACTGCCATTGAGGCCTTTGATAGTCTTAAGACTGCCTTTGCTGCTGCTCCAGTTCTGGCTCATCCTAACCCTGTCCTGCCTTTCAATCTTGAGGTCGATGCGTCTGAGACTGGAGTAGGTGCCTTCTTGTCTCAACGTCCTACGCCTGACGGTTCCTTGCATCCGTGTGGTTTCTTCTCTAAGAAATTGTCTCCAGCGGAGTGCAATTATGAAATTGATGACAGGGAATTACTGGCCATAATTTTGGCACTCAAGGAATGGAGGCATCTTCTCGAAGGTACTAGCGTGCCAGTGCTCATTCTTACTGACCACAAGAATTTAACTTATCTATCTGAAGCAAAACATTTGTCGCCCCGACAGGCCAGATGGGCACTATTTTTGTCTCGATTTAATTATGTGGTCTCCTACCTGCCTGGTAGAAAGAATGTTAGGGCTGATGCCCTCTCTCGACAATTTTCGCCTCTGTCCAAGGAGGAGTCTGTACCTACTCCTGTTATACCTCCTGACCATATTTTGGCTACCATACGTACTAATTTGACTTCTCCCTTGGGGGAGGAGATCCTGGCTGCACAAACCAATGCACCGCCTGAGAAACCTAGTGGTAAGTGTTTTGTTCCTAAGAATCTTCAAACTAAACTTTTGCACACTTACCACTATCCTAAAGCCGCAGGTCACCCAAATGATTTGGTCTGTCACTCGACAATTCTGGTGGCCAGGTCTTTGTTCTGATGTTGCTGCGTATGTTGCCTCCTGCTCAGTTTGTGCACAGAATAAGACTCCTCAACGTCTTCCTGTAGGTCTTCTTCAACCTATTGCTAATGGTGAGCATCCTTGGACACATCTTTCCATGGACTTCATTGTCGAGCTCCCTGTTTCCAATGGCAATACTGTTATCCTTATGGTGGTTGACCGTTTTTCTAAAATGTCACATTGCATTCCCTTGATGAAGCTGCCTACCGCTCAGGAGCTTGCTTCAATTTTTGCCCAGGAGGTCTTCTGTTTTCATGGGTTACCCAAGGAGATAGTGTCGGACCGGGGTAGCCAGTTTGTCTCCAGATTTTGGCGTTCCTTTTGTGCTCAAATGGGGATCCAGCTTTCCTTCTCCTCAGCATATCACTCTCAATCCAATGGGGCTGCGGAACAGTCTGATCAAGCTCTGGAACAGTTCCTCCGTTGCTATGTCTCAGATCACCACAATTATTGGTCTGAACTGTTACCTTGGGCAGAGTTTGCTCGTAATAGTGCTATTAATGCTTCCTCCAAGTTATCCCCGTTCATGGCAAATTATGGGTTTCAACCATCCTTGTTGCCCGATTAATTCATGTCTCAGGGTATTCTGGCTTTGGAGGAGCAACTCCGTTCCACGTGGGTGCAGATTCAGGATTGCCTTCATCGTTCTATGCAGCGCCAAAAGTTCCAGGCTGACCGTAGGCGTCTGCCCGCACCTTCCTACCAGGTTGGTGAGAGAGTTTGGCTGTCCTCCCGCAACTTGAACCTTCGTGTGCCTTCCAATAAATTGGCTCCCCGTTATGTTGGTCCTTTTTGAATACTCCGACGGGTTAATCCTGTAGCCTACGCTCTTGATCTTCCTCCTGCTATGCGCATCTCCAATGTTTTTCATGTTATTCATGTCTCCCTCTTGAAACCATTGGTTTGTAATTGGTTTACCACTGTGTTGCCTCGTCCCCGTCTTATCTTTGTTATCTATTTGTTGACAACCATGAGGAGTATGAGGTCAGCAGCATTATTGACTCTCGTATGTCCAGGGGCCGTGTAGAGTATTTGGTTCACTGGAGGGGCTACGGTCCGGAGGAGCGTTCTTGGGTTCCCTCCTCTGATGTTCATCCTCCCGCCCTCCTCCGTGCCTTCCATGCCCATTTCCCCAATAAGCCTTTTGTCCTCCCATGGGGGAGGGGTCATTGAGGGGAGGGTACTGTCAGGGTTTTTCCCTGTTGTGTTTGCCATGTGCTGCTGGCAGACATTTTACTCACCTCTCTTCCTGACTTGGTGCATTGTGGGGGATGCTGCTCACTTCCTGCACTTCCTTTTATGGCCAGACTGTTGTGCATCATCCATGTGAGACAGGATGCAGTTTCAGAATTGTGATGTCATCATTTATTATTTAAAGGGCCTCTGTTCAGTATGCTTTGCTTTTGCGTTGTCTGAGACCTGTTTGTGAGAGTTCCTGTGTATTACCTGGCTGCCTGACGTCCTTCCTGGTTCCTGATCCCTGGCTTGTTCCTGACTCTGCTGTTCTCCTTGTTCCTGATTCCGGCTTGTCTGACTATTCGCTTTGGCTCCTGACTCGGTTCGTCTGACTACCAGCTCTGGTTTTGACTCCTGGCTTGTTATTTGACTTGTGGACATTTTATAATTTTTTGCTATTAATAAAGGTGTGATTATTTTTGCATTTCTCATCTCAGTCTGATTCCTGGCACCCTGACACTCTCAAAACATTGATTGATAATCTTAGTTATGGCATCTCATTCTCACCTAATGCCGCACTTAAAGACATTTTTTATTAAAGTAGCATTTAAGTGGTATCTTCATCCTACTAGGTTTGGTGGACTGGAAAATCAGCCTTCACAGTTATGCTACAGGGGATGTGGGGAAAGAGGATCGTATTTACATATGTGGTGGGAATGTGGAAAGATTAGGGATATCTGGAACCAGACCTCAGCTCTTCTGAGCTCTATATTTCAAACACAAACGGCTAGATTTGGAGTTTTGTCGGTAACGACCCGAAAAACTAACGCCGGCTTTTTTCTGGCCGCACCATAAAAATAACTCTGGTATTGAGAGTCCACATAAAGGCTGCGTTAGGCTCCAAAAAAGGAGCGTAGAGCATTTTTAACGCAGCTTCAACTCTCAATACCAGCGGTGCTTACGGACGCGGCCAGCCTCAAAAACGTGCTCGTGCACGATTCCCCCATAGGAAACAATGGGGCTGTTTGAGCTGAAAAAAAACCTAACACCTGCAAAAAAGCCGCGTTCAGCTCTTAACGCAGCCCCATTGTTTGCTATGGGGAAACACTTACCTACGTCTGCACCTAACACCCTAACATGTACCCCGAGTCTAAACACCCCTAACCTTACACTTATTAACCCCTAATCTGCCGCCCCCGCTATCGCTGACCCCTGCATATTATTATTAACCCCTAATCTGCCGCTCCGTAAACCGCCGCTACTTACATTATCCCTATGTACCCCTAATCTGCTGTCCCTAACACCGCCGACCCCTATATTATATTTATTAACCCCTAATTTAATAGCTAAAATAGTTAAAATAATTACAAAATTACCTGTAAAATAAATACTAACCTAAGTTACAATTAAACCTAACACTACACTATCAATAAATTAATTAAATAAACTACCTACAATTACCTACAATTAACCTAACACTACACTATCAATAAATTAATTAAATACAATTCCTACAAATAAATACAATTAAATAAACTAGCTAAAGTACAAAAAATAAAAAAGAACTAAGTTACAAAAAGTAAAAAAATATTTACAAACATAAGAAAAATATACAACAATTTTAAACTAATTACACCTACTCTAAGCCCCCTAATAAAATAACAAAGCATTCTATCAGCCAATAGAATGCAAGCTCAATCTGATTGGCTGATTGGATTCCATCAGCCAATCAGAATATTCCTACCTTAATTCCGATTGGCTGATAGAATCCTATCAGCCAATCGGAATTCGAGGGACGCCATCTTGGATGACGTCATTTAAAGGAACCGTCATTCGTCGTTCAGTCATCGGCCAGGATGGATGTTCCGCGGTGGAGGTCTTCAGGATGCTGCCGCTTTGCTCCGGATGGATGCCGCTTGGATGAAGACTTCAATCGGATGGAAGACCTCTTCTGCCCCGCTTGGATGAAGACTTCAGCCGGATCATGGACCTCTTCAGCCCCCCGCTTGGGCTTGGATCAGGACATCGGAGGAGCTCTTCTGGACGGATCGGTGTGATACCCGGTGAGGTGAAGACAAGGTAGGATGATCTTCAGGGGCTTAGTGTTAGGTTTATTTAAGGGGGGTTTGGGTTAGATTAGGGGTATGTGGGTGGTGGGTTGTAATGTTGGGGGGCTTGGATATTGTATGTTTTTTTTTACAGGCAAAAGAGCTGTATTTCTTGGGGCATGCCCCGCAAAGGGCCCTGTTCAGGGCTGGTAAGGTAAAAGAGCTTTGAACTTTAGTAATTTAGAATAGGGTAGGGCATTTTTTTATTTTGGGGGGCTTTGTTATTTTATTAGGGGGCTTAGAGTAGGTGTAATTAGTTTAAAATTGTTGTAATATTTTTCTTATGTTTGTAAATATTTTTTTATGTTTTGTAACAGTTCTTTTTTATTTTTTGTACTTTAGCTAGTTTATTTAATTGTATTTATTTGTAGCAATTGTATTTAATTAATTTATTGATAGTGTAGTGTTAGGTTAATTGTAGGTAATTGTAGGTAGTTTATTTAATTAATTTATTGATAGTCTAGTGTTAGGTTTAATTGTAACTTAGGTTAGGATTTCTTTTACAGGTAAATTTGTAATTATTTTAACTATTTTAGCTATTAAATAGTTCTTAACTATTTAATAGCTATTGTACCTGGTTAAAATAAATACAAAGTTACCTTTAAAATAAATATTACTCCTAAAATAGCTATAATATAATTATAATTTATATTGTAGCTATATTAGGATTTATTTTACAGGTAAGTATTTAGCTTTAAATAGGAATAATTTATTTAAGAAGAGTTAATTAATTTAGTTAGATTTAAATTATATTTAACTTAGGGGGGTGTTAGTGTTAGGGTTAGACTTAGCTTTAGGGGTTAATACATTTATTAGAATAGCTGTGAGCTCCGGTCGGCAGATTAGGGGTTAATAATTGAAGTTAGGTGTCGGCGATGTTAGGGAGGGCAGATTAGGGGTTAATACTATTTATTATAGGGTTAGTGAGGCGGATTAGGGGTTAATAACTTTATTATAGTAGCGCTCAGGTCCGGTCGGCAGATTAGGGGTTAATAAGTGTTGGTAGGTGGAGGCGACGTTGTGGGGGGCAGGTTAGGGGTTAATAAATATAATACAGGGGTCGGCGGTGTTAGGGGCAGCAGATTAGGGGTACATAAGGATAACGTAGGTGGCGGTCGGCAGATTAGGGGTTAAAAAAATGTATTCGAGTATCGGCGATGTGGGGGGACCTCGGTTTAGGGGTACATAGGTAGTTTATGGGTGTTAGTGTACTTTAGAGTACAGTAGTTAAGAGCTTTATGAACCGGCGTTAGCCCAGAAAGCTCTTAACTACTGACTTTTTTCCTGCGGCTGGAGTTTTGTCGTTAGATGTGTAACGCTCACTTCAGAAACGACTCTAAATACCGGAGTTAGAAAGATCCCATTGAAAAGATAGGATACGCAATTTACGTAAGGGGATCTGCGGTATGGAAAAGTTGCGGCTGAAAAGTGAGCGTTAGACCCTATTTTGAGTGACTCCAAATACCGGCTGTAGCCTAAAACCAGCGTTAGGAGCCTCTAACGCTGGTTTTCACGGCTAACGCCAAACTCCAAATCTAGGTGAAATAGTTTTAACTCCGGAACAGGCCTTGTTACATTTTCAGGTCCCTCAAATCCCAAGGAGATACAGTAGATTAGTTATGACCATCTGCACAATAGATAGAGTTAGCTTAGCGCAATTCTGGAAGACTATACCACCCAGCTTTTCGTACATAAACCAGAAAATAGTATATCATTACAATATGGCTAGCTTGGCAGCCGAGAAGCTGAACACAAAAGAAAATTTCCTTAGACAATGGGAACCTTTTATAATGTTTCACAAACCTAGGGAAAGAGGCGGGGTGTAGACTCTTCTCGCTATTGGATACGGTTGTTTGCATTAGGGGGCGGAGAGCCGGGATCCAGCTGATTTAGTGGGGTCAGATGTGATGGTATAATCAATATGTTTTGTATATTGCATTCTATGTGACCCTCTGGATCAAAATGTAATACCTTTCCAAGACATAAGGCAACGACAATATTGACATCTCTTGAATAATTTATTATTTGACAGTACCTTTTTTGTAACACATAACATGGCTTGTGTAGATATAGTATTATCTGTATTTTATTGGATTATTGAACTTTGTTTATTAACTCTGTAAAAAAGCAATAAAAACTATTACAAAATAAAACTGGGACAATGAACAAACGGCTGATGGTTGGTGGTTAGGGTTCCAGGATGTGGGGCAGTTAGGATTAATGCCGCAAGAGAGGAGGAGACTGTACTCTCATTAAAAAGTTTTGGTTAATCCCTTGTTTTATCTATATGTTGAGTTAAGTTAACTCCTGCACTATTCTAGTGCTGTTTAACCAGGGGTTTATGAGTGGGTGGGTATCTGTTCCATTGCAGTATTTTGAATAACCCTACAGCAAAATAGGACCAGTTTTCTGGATTTTTGTCAGTGTCATAACAATAACCTGGCAGCTATAAGAACACTGGACCACTGATTTTAAAGAATATTATTGCCTTTTTTTTTAAATGGGCTCTTACATTTATTAGTGAATTATGGGAGTTGACAAAAGGTCTAGTCTCAACTTTTTCATTTTATACTAAATGCAAATGATTATAGGTTACCCCTGTGTCATGAAATAACCTGCTAGCTTCCTGGGTACCTGACTCCTCATAAAAATAAATAAATAACTAAATACATAAAATAAAAATAAGATGTTGCTCATGTTTTAAGGATCTTTTATTATGCTAGGAACATTTAACATGCTGCAATAAAAGACTGATCTAAATCTTAAACTAATATTGTGTCTTACTGCACTAGATTTCTCAAATGGGTATGAGTTTGCAACTACCCACATGTAAGTTGGTTTCTGTAATGCATTAATTTTCATTTAGTTTTGGAACATCAGTGTCTTTGGGGAGCATTCTGTAATATTTGGCTCTGGTAATGATTATGACTCAGCAAAGAAACTTACTTATTCCTCTGAAACCTCCCTACATTGGTGCAAGGTGAGATATTGCCTTGAGTGTCAATTCTTAATCTTGCCATTTTACTTGACTCAATATGGGATCCTATATCAGACATACCTCTGCGGTAAACTCTGTAAATTGTGAGTTGATGACTGTGTGCAGAAGATTGTCTTTTTTTATAGAAACATATCGGTTATGTAAGTATTTATGGGACAGTAAAGTCAAAATAAAACTTTTATGATTCAGATAGAGCTCTCTTTGTTCCCTTAGTAGCATTTGTTAAAGGACATGCCTAGATAGGTTCACAAGCAACAAGCTGGCTGGAAGGACAACCCTTAGGATTCACGGAGCCCTGGGCAAAACAAATGTGTGGACAATATGCACAGCCACCAATCAGCACATAGGTTCCAGCAGTGCACTGCTGTTGCTTCTGAGCCTTTTCAATAAAGGATACCAAGAGAAGAAATCAAATTAGATAATAGATGTAAATGAGAAATTTGTTTAAAATTGCATGCTCTATCTAAAACATGAAATTTTGACATTATTATGCTGAGAAAAAAAAATGTATCAACTCAAATTTTTTGTGGGGGGCCCTTCTTAGATTCTTGCACCTGGGCCCTGTGGTTTCTAGTTACGCCCCCGGTTATTATAGTTACTTTGCAACTAAACAACCCCTGGCTGTCAGCCGCATTAACTTCCTTTGAGAGCAGGCCTGGGCTCCAGCAGCATTCACAGAACCACTCCCTGGATCTTTACCCCTACTACACTCAGGTAAGACCCTGGAGCATAACAGGTCTCTTCTCAGTATGTCCCAATGGTTATGGTACATAGTATAGGTTGACGAAAGACTCAAATCCATTAAGTTTCACACATATCTGTTATTGCTGTTAATAAAAAAAAGGTAAAAAAACAAAACAAAAACAAACTAAATACGGTAATATTGCAACAGTTACCCTACTCAAAAGAGTCTCCAGTTATATTGTACAGGTCAGCTGATAATTGCTTCTCTGAGCACTGTATATATTTACATAATGTAATCATATACCTTAAAGGGATACTAAACCCTATTTATTTTCTTTAATGATTCAGATAGACCATGCAACTTTAAACAACTTTCTAATTTACTTCTATTATTAATTTTAATTAGTTATTCTCGAGACATAACACTGCTCCATAAATTTACTGTACACGGTAATCTCTCTTTTCCCCCTTGCTTCCCAGTACCCCCTTCCAGACCAAAAAAAAAGTACATTGGCCATTTCACCACATATTTAATAGCACAATTTCAGAATTTCTAAAGGGAAAGTTTAGGTAGTCTATTTCCCTTTGCGGAATATCTTTATAAAAGTTGCCCATTTTTAAAAAAATGAAATTGTCTTTTTCTGAATTCATATCGGTGGCTAACTGTTCGATGATGCATTGCTTCTTTAGATAGTTTTTAATTTAGTTAATACTAGGGGGTCTTTTGTCCTTCCAACTCTCAAAGATCAGGTTTCTACAGGCTATGATTATCAAGTTAATAATTGTATTGTTATCTGGCGCTTGGTTCTGGTTTATAAGAAAGATTGCTTCCCCTAGTCCACACTAAGCTTGAGAGTGTTCTTGATCCAGTAGTCTAATCTAGACCATAGTTATCGCATCTTTGGGCATGCCCATAGTCATATGTATTAAGTAGGCGGCCAGGAGTGCACATTTTGGGCATCTATTAAATTTAAGTTTGTTCCATTTGTAACCCTTTTCAGGTGTGTAATAAGTGCAATATAATAATTTTAAGTGGGTCTTTTTCCAGTTTGCAGATAACGTAATTTCTGAGATTTTATTTATGGATCATTCTATGAGGTCCGGATGAATATTACTTTTACAGTTTTAATAGGAAGTTTGTTTTGTTTTTTCTTTATTAACAATCACCTAGATTACGAGTTTTGCGTTACGGGTTTAATGCTGAAAAAATGTGCATTTCAGCATGAAAACAGTAACGCAGCCATTATGAGTCTTGTCATTATAGCTATACCGCAAGCATTTTAGCCTGTAATGAAACATCAATCCCACACTCCAAAGAATGACGTTTTTGCGTGGGATTTCTATAGCGACGGTATTACAAGTTGTGCGGTGAGGCTAAAATGCTTGCGTTCCAGCCTATACCGACACGATACGTTCCGCTATCTGTGACCAGTAGTTATGAGTTTTTGCGCAACAAAACTGTTACACAAACTCATAACTAAAATGTTACAAAGTACACTAACACCCATAAACTACCTATTAACCCCTAAACCGAGGTCCTCCCACATCGCAAACACTATAGTAAAGTTATTAACCCCTAATCTGCCGCTCTCGACATCCCCGCCAATAATAAAAGTTATTAATCCCTATTCTGCCACTCCCCGACATCGCCACCACTATAATAAAGTTATTAACCCCATTCCCCTGCACCCCACATCGCCGACACTAGAATAAAGCTATTAAACCCTATTCTGCCACTCCCTGACACCGCCACCAGTAAATAAAGTTATTAACCCCTAAACCTCTGGCCTCCCGCATCACCGCCACTAAATAAACCTATTAACCCCTCATTTTTTGTAATTTTAGATTATTTTTTTTTTAGTAGTGTTAGTTTTTTTTATGTATAATTTAGTTTTTTTAATTGGTAGTTATTTTAATTTTAGTATAATAATTATGTTAGGTTAATTGTTAGTTTAAACTTAGGTTTTTTTTAATTTCACAGGTAAGTTTTTATTTATTTTAAGATAGGGATATTGTAATTTTAACATAATGTTAGGGGGCTGTTAGGTTTAGGGGTTAATAGTTTAATTTAGTTTTTGTGGGAGGCTGTTGGTTTAAGGGTTAATAGGTTTATTTAGTGGCGGTGATGTGGGATGCCAGAGGTTTAGGGGTTAATAACTTTATTTAGTGGCGGTGGTGTTGGCGAGTGGCAGAAAAGGGGTTAATAGCTTTATTATAGTGTCGGTTATGTTGGGGTGCAGGGGAATAGGGGTTAATAACTTTTATTAGTGGTGGTGATGTCAGGATTGGCAGATTAGGGGTTAATAACTTTATTTCTGTGTTGGCGATTTCAGGGAGGCAGATTAGGGGTGTTTAGACTTGGGGTTTATGTTAGGGTGTTAGGTTTAAACGTAACCCTTTTTTCCCCATAGACATCAATGGAGTTGCGTTACAGCGATCGCCATTCTGCGCTTCAGGGGCGCGATCCGATAAACAGCGTAGTTTGCGGCGCAAGCGAGGGAACCCGCGTCGCCCGCAGTTTCAGCTCGCAACTCGAGCTATCCCATATACGGCACCGTCAGATGCTAACGTGCCGTAAGTCGGATAAACCAGCGATGTCCAGAAATCTGCGCAAGTACAAATTTCTGGCGTCGCCAGTGACTTACGGCACATTAGAAACTGCCGGCGCCTACAAAACCTGACTAAAGTCTAAATCACCTGCACTGTCTAACACGCCTCCCTAACATAGCCCGACACGTCTAACCCTCTATCCGCTATCCCCCCTCACTATCCTAACAATAAAATATGTATTAACCCCTAAACCGCCGCTCCCGGAGCACGCCGCTACCTAATAAAGTTATTAACCCCTAAACCACCGCCAGCTATATTAAATCTATAACCCCCTAAAGTGAGCCCCTACCCCGCCGCCATCTATTTTAAAATTAACCCCTAATCTAATCCCCCTACCCCGCCGCCATCTATATTAAATTATTTAACCCCTAAAATACTAAACTATCCCTACCACTAAACCTAAGTCTAACCCTAGAAAAATAGCCCTGAAAAGGGCTTTTTGCGTGGCATTGCCCCAAAGTAACAGCTCTTTTGCCATCCCTTAAAAGGGCTTTTTGCGGGGCATGCCCCAAAGAATTCAGCTCTTTTGCCAGCCCTTAAAAGGGCTTTTGGCGGAGCTTTGTCACAAAGTAAACTGCTCTTTTGCCTACAATCTACATCCCCCTACACCGCGGCCACCTATAATAAATGTATTAACCCCTAATCTAATCCCCCTACACCGCCGCCAGCTATATTAACTATATTAACCCTAATTATATTAGGGTTAATATAGTTATTATATTATATATATTAACTATATTAACCCTAATTATATTAGGGTTAATATAGTTAATATCGTTATTATAATATATATATATATATATTAAGTATAATAACCCTATCTAACTCTAATATCCTAACTAAACTCTTATTAAGATAAATCTAATATTAATATTATTAATTAAAATATTCCTATTTAAATCTAAATACTTACCTATAAAATAAACCCTAAGATAGCTACAATATAATTAATAATTACATTGTAGCTATGTTAGGGTTTATATTTATTTTACAGGTAAATTGTTCATTATTTTAACTAGGTATAATAGCTATTAAATAGTTATGAACTATTTAATAGCTACCTAGTTAAAATAATTACCCAATTACCTGTAAAATAAATCCTAACCTAAGTTACAAATACACCTACACTATCAATAAATTAAATAAACTACAAATATCTATCTAAAAATACAATTAAATAAACTAAACTAAATTACAAAAAAAAACAAACACTAAATTACAAAAAATAAAAAAAAGATTACAAGATTTTTAAGCTAATTACACCCTAATAAAATAATAAAGCCCCCCAAAATAAAAAAAAATCCCTACCCTATTCTAAATTAAAAAAAGTTCAAAGCTCTTTTACCTTACCAGCCCTTAAAAGGGCCTTTTGTGGGGGCATGCCCCAAAGAAAACTGCTCTTTTGCCTGAAAAAAAAAACACAATACCACCCCCCAACATTACAACCCACCACCCACATACCCCTAATCTAACCCAAAACCTCCTTAAATAAACCTAACACTACCCCCCTGAAGATCTCCCTACCTTATCTTCACCACGCCAGGCCGAACTCCTCATCCGATCCGGGCGATGTCTATCCAAGCGGCAAAGAAGACTTCTTCATCCCAGCTATGTCTTTATCCAAGCGGCAGCAAAGTCTTCTTCCATCGGGCAGCATCTTCCATCAAGCGGCATCTTGAATCTTCTCTCCACCGACGCGGAGCATCCATCCCGGCCGACGACTGAACGACGAATGAGTTACCTTTAAATGACGTCATCCAAGATGGCGTCCATCGAATTCCGATTGGCTGATAGGATTCTATCAGCCAATCGGAATTAAGGTAGAAAAATCTGATTGGCTGATTGAATCAGCCAATCAGATTCAAGTTCAATCTGATTGGCTGAACCAATCAGCCAATCAGATTGAGCTTGCATTTTATTGGCTGATCGGAACAGCCAATAGAACCCGAGCTCAATCTGATTGGCTGATTGGTTCAGCCAATCGGATTGAACTTGAATCTGATTGGCTGATTCAATCAGCCAATCAGATTTTTCTACCTTAATTCCGATTGGCTGATAGAATCCTATCAGCCAATCGGAATTCGACGGACGCCATCTTGGATGACGTCATTTAAAGGTAACTCATTCGTCGTTCAGTCGTCGGCCGGGATGGATGCTCCGCGTCGGTGGAGAGAAGATTCAAGATGCCGCTTGATGGAAGATGCTGCCCGATGGAAGAAGACTTTGCTGCCGCTTGGATAAAGACATCGCTGGGATGAAGACCTCTTCTTTGCCGCTTGGATAGACATCGCCTGGATCGGATGAGGAGTTCGGCCTGGCGTGATGAAGATAAGGTAGGGAGATCTTCAGGGGGGTAGTGTTAGGTTTATTTAAGGGGGGTTTGGGTTAGATTAGGGGTATTTGGGTGGTGGGTTGTAATGTTGGGGGGTGGTATTGTGTTTTTTTTTTAAGGCAAAAGAGCAGTTTTCTTTGGGGCATGCCCCCACAAAAGGCCCTTTTAAGGGCTGGTAAGATAAAAGAGCTTTGAACTTTTTTTAATAGGGTAGGGAATTTTTTTTTATTTTGGGGGGGCTAAAATAAATATAAACCCTAACATAGCTACAATGTAATTATTAATTATATTGTAGCTATCTTAGGGTTTATTTTATAGGTAAGTATTTAGATTTAAATAGGAATATTTTAGTTTATAATATGAATTAGATTTATTTAATAAGAGTTTAGTTAGGGGTGTTAGGGTTAGATAGAGTTAATATAGTTAATATAAATACTATAGTAACTATATTAACTATAATATACTTAGGGTTAATATAGATAATATAGCTGGCGGTGGAGTAGGTAGATTAAATTAGGGGTTAATAATTTTAATATAGCTGGCGGCGGTATAGGGGGATTAGATTATGGGGTTAATAATTTTTATATAGGTGGCGGCAGTGTAAGGGGTCAGATTAGGGGATAGATAAGGTAGATGGCGGCGGTGTAAGGGGTTCACATTAGGGGATAGATCAGTTAGATGGTGGCGGTTTTAGGGGTTCACATTAGGGGATAGATCAGTTAGATGGTGGCGGTTTTAGGGGTCCACAGTAGGGGATAGATCAGTTAGATGGTGGCGGTTTTAGGGGCTCACAGTAGGGGGTTAGTTTATGTAGATGGCGGCGGTTTAGGGGTTAAATACTTTATTAGGGATTGCGGCGGGGGATCGCGGTTGACAGGGAGATAGACATTGCGCATGCGTTAGGTGTTAGGTTTTATTTAGCAGCCAGTTTAGGGAGTTAAGGGGCTCCAATAGTCAGCGTAAGGCTTCTTACGGCTGCTTTTTGTGGCGAGGTGAAAATGGAGTAAGATTTCTTCATTTTCGCCACGTAAGTCCTTACGCTGTATATTGGATACCAAACTGCGCGGGTTTGGTATACCTGCCTATGGCCCAAAAAACTACGGGCGACGGCAGAAATATACGCGCGTAACTTCTAGGTTACGCCGTATATAGGATACCAAACCCGCGCAAATATTGGCGTCGCCAGCTTTTGCGGGCGATGATTTTTATCGGATCGACCCCCTGGTGTTAGTTTTTCTTCTAACACCTTCTCCCCATTGATGTCTATGGGGAAAGCGTACATGAGCACGTCAAAGCAGCCCTTGGATTTTGTGCGGTATGGAACTCTTTGCCACCATATCGCACAAACAAGGCGGCTTTTTAGAAACTCGTAATGGCAGCGATATGGAGAGTGAAATAACGCAACTTTTGTTGCGTTCGTTTTGCACCCTCTATAGCGCAAAACTTGTAATCTAGGTGAATGTAAATTGCAGACATGATGAATATATAGGCGTTCCATGGGAGTTATAGGGTGTTCCATGGGAGTAACCTGTATTTTAATGGGGAAACATCGCTGTGTGTTTCTAATATTCAAAGCACTGTCCTCCATCTTAGCTATCCCTTTTCATCCATATCAGTCTTACCTGCTTTTCAGCGGCGATATTTCCCAGTGTGACAAACAAAGTAAATTGATAGTGAAACTGAATATACATATGTATAATTTGAAGTGTTACTGCACAGAAAACATTTTTTATTTTCATGAACGCGCAGTCTATTTTGTGTAGACACAATTTAAAGACAACCCCCCCACCGCCTACATCGCAGATAAGCAGCAATATCGGTGGACTGTTGATGAAGTTATGATCCCCATTATATCCTAAGGGAGACACATTGTCACTCGACAGCACAACAAGCCCTCTATTTTAGAAAATATCGCCAGACTGACAGCGGGCCTGGCGAACCCAAACAGGCAATTTAGAATATTTTGTTTTGAATAACTAGGTATGTGTGCTAATCCCTAGTTATAGCAGCTTTTTGTGAGGACAGTGTTTATCAAATTGTTTACTTACACTGATTTCTGGTATAGGACACTACTTTACTGTCTATGGATTGATATGACTTTTTTTTATAACTGGATAAATGAAGATTTACTCATCCCTTTATTGAGATTGGGTTTGGACAGTATAGAGTGGTCACTCTAGGGTTAATCTTGGTGAGGTATTTTGTAATACTTTAAAATTTTTAAACTTTATATAACTATTGTTTAGAATTTTTCTAGATATTAAATATTATTTGTGATAGTCATTCCATTTGTGATCTGCCTTGAATCCTAATTTTTGCAATATTTAACCATATATATATATATATATATATATATATATATATATATATATATATATATATATGTATATAAACCAAAATAAGGTGATCATAGCCCACCCCAACTTCCTCCTTCCCAGTCCTGAGATCAGAGAGTAACCTACAATGTTATGTATTAATAAAGTTGAATCAATGCACTGTAATTTTTCTGTGCAAATATTTTTATTATCATTAATTATTTGTACAGCACCAACAGATTCCACAGCACTATAAACATAGGTATAATATGCAAAGGAAGCATTTATAGGATAGCATAGAGGGCCCTACCAAGTGTTGCACTGTTATAAATCACCTCTTATGAATGTGATATACAAAACAGCTGGGCTTGTAGGCTTACATGCTAAGGGGGTCCAAGGGCATAACAAAGGTGGAGGAGAGGAACTAAGGTAAGAAAGGTTTGCGTGTATTATATGCATTAATGAACAGTAGAATCTTTAAGGTACACTTGAAACTGAAAACTAGGGGTTAGTCAGAGAGTCCCTCAAAATAGGGGCCATTCTAGAGAAGTATTGTAGACGGGAATGTCTGCAGGAATGTGAGGAGATAACAAGAGAGGAGGAGAGAAGGAGGTTGTGAGCAGAGTGAAGGGGATGGGAGGGAGAGTATCTGGAGACAAGGTCTGAGATATAGGGGTAGATTTATCATAGTGCGAGCGGACATGATACAATGGCCCCTATTTAAAAAAGGTCTTGTGGATCTGATCCGACACTGCGGATCAGGTCCGCAAGACCTCGCTGAATACGGAGAGCAATACGCTCTCCGTATTCAGCATTGCACCAGCAGCTCTCAAGAGCTGCTGGTGCAACGCCGCCCCCTGCAGACTCGCGGCCAATCGGCCGCCAGCAGGGGGTGTCAATCAACCTGATCGTACTCGATCAGGTTGATTTCTGGCGATTCCTGTCCGCCTGCTCAGAGCAGGCGGACAGGGTTATGGAGCAGCGGTCATTAGAAACACGGGCCCACAAGCTCCCTACGGAGCTTGTTAAATGGGCCCCAATGTAGCATACGCTGTAAGCATTTATCATTGCACCAGCAGTTGTTATGAACTGCTGGTGCAATGCCTCGTATTCGATCGGATTGATTTCTGTCCACGGCCTCAGAGCAGGCACACAAGTTATGGTGCAGCAGTCATAAGACCGCTATTTCATTACTCCGTATGGAGCTTGATGCGGAAACAGGGGCATCAAGCTGCATACGGAGCTTGATAAATCAGCCCCATAGGGTCACAGCAGTATTATTGAGGGCCTCAAATGTCAGAGTCAGGATTTTGTGTTTTAGTCTGGAGGCTAGTGGAAGCCAGTGAAGGGATTGGCAGAAAGGTGCAGCAGATGAGGAGCAATGTGTAAGGAAATTTAGCCTGACAGAGACATTCATTATGGATTGTAAAGGAGATCAACGGCAGCTAGGGAGACCAGAGAGGATGGAGTTGCAATAAGATAAATAAAAGGCTAAAAATTATGAAAGTTAACTTAAAGCTTTCAACACAAAAGGAAATCAAATTATATCTAGCAGCAATCAAGAATGTGGTTTAAAATCAATTTTAAATTAAGGATTGTCCCCTACAGCCAATCCCAACAATAATATTAAACACTAAGTAGGTTTAAAAAATAATTTTACGATATCAAACATAAAATAGCATTGATCAAGAATACAGTCGACACAAAATTGCAACAGATACTACAAATGAATGGACCACAAATTCAGCAAAAAACAGCCACCTGTGGTATAAATAGGTATAAATAAAAAATCTCGATTAATAAAAAACAAATATCCAGCTAATATGTCCCTTATATGCCAGATCTAGCGTAGTGGCGTTGATGCCAAAAAGAGAATGAACTGACTGGGGGTATATAGTTTCTAGATTCACCCATGTAGATGGATCACATAAAAGGTACATTAACCGATACCTGGTTGTTGATCTCAGTTCGCCCAGTACACCTCACTACAAGGAAATTTTGTACCTTAGATGTGGTTGCTCTGCCGTCGTTACCAGACTAAAAGCTGTGACACACTGCAAGCAGGGTGGCGCGCAGCGTGTAGATGTGGCTTTGCGGGCTCAATGTGTATACCTTTTAGAACCTCTGGAAAGTATTATGCGTTCACATACGGTGTTTCAACAGACCGCTCTGTGTAAAGTTTCTTCCCAATAAATCACATCTACGTGTTTCAGCCTTTTTATGGTCTTTATCAAGATGTTTTCTTCATTGGAGACTTCCTCTTTTATAGTGTCCCCTTTCATTGGTACATCACTTACAAACAACTCCTCTCAAAGACATACTCTATGTGTCACAGTCCATTGTGTTACTTTTGTTGTGTACTCTCTATATATTCTCAAAATGTTTACTGGCTTCTATACACTTCTCCCCATTAGGAGATACCAATATGGTTTCAGTCATTTGCATAAATAGCACAGTATCAGTCGATAACAAGTATGCACATATAGATCTCTATGTATCCATCTTAAAAAAAACTATTTTATGTAATATTAAAAACATTCTAACCTAATTCAAGGGCCTGTATCTAAAAAATATATCACCAAGCTATCCTTATCATTTCATACAGATATTCTATAACATATAACCATCCTCTGTATGTTATTCATGTATAAAAGGATATAGTTTTAATTCTGCATTTAAACTGTAGTGGTTGAGTGTACCCATATCAAATATAAGGTTTGCATCATGATATAACAACTTCTTCTTGTAATCTCCCCTCCCTCAATTCTTTGTTAATTTTCTTAATACCCCAGTATTTCAGGCCAGTGGCATCCTGGCTTTGAACTTGTTAGAGAGAAGATGTCCCTTAAATCCATTTTTGATATTGTAAAGAAATATCCTTTGTGTTTGGCCTAAATACTGTTTCTGACAGGGGCATTGAATCAAATATACAATGCCTCCCTCAGAACATCTTATAATATCATTTATTAAAACCTCTGTTTGATTTGTGGTTGAAATCACTTTCTTCATTTTATTGCTGAATTTACATGCTACACACTTGTGGCATGGAAACAAATGATATCGTTACCTAGCAGGTCCCTATCTCTGAAACTATTACCCCTTTTAAATTCACTTGTGGCTAGTATGTTTTTTAGATTATTAGCCTTTCTAGATATGATTTCTGGATGATTCTTAACATGATCCCCAGGAATGTGATCCTTTTTAATTTATCTCCCTCCCTATTGTCATTCAGTTCTTTGCTTGGGGTTAACATAAGTTCCCTATCTTTTAGATGCACTAGGCTAATTGTATGGTCAACCTCTTCTTCTTTATAACCCCTTTGTAAAAATCTTTGTTTTGAGATAATTGCTTGTGCATCATAGTCCTCTATAATTGCTACATTTTTTCTAATCCTCATAAATTAACTTTTTTCACCCATTCATCCAAGTGGCAACTCTCTATATGTATGTAATTATTGGCGTTAAGTTTTTTTTTTAATTGACAGAGTCGAGTGGGCATTCATGATGGAAGTATTGGCTAGATATGGTTTTGAGGGTGGGTTTTTGGGATTAGTAGCGAATGTATACTTTAAGTTTTTTTTTAATCGACAGAGTCGAGTGGGCATTCATGATAGAAGTATTTGCTAGATATGGTTTTGAGGGTGGGTTTTTGGGATTAGAAGCGAATGTATACTTTGAATCAGAAGCTTCGGTTTTGGTCAATAGCTATTTATCGTCCCCCTTCCCCTTGAAGAGGGGGAAGGGGGACAATAAATAGCTATTGACAAGGCAGGGCTGTCCTATGTCCCCATTGCTTTTTGATCTAGTACTGGAGCCACTGGCCATTCTTCTTAGGAGTTTTTGGGTAGGTGCTGAGATTGGTAAAGAAAGGGTTAAAATTTCGCTTTTTGCGGATGATCTTTTAATGTTTGTTTCTTCCCCAGATAAATATGTCAAGGGTATAATAGATATACTGGACTCTTATGGAGTAGTATCAGGTTACAAAATCAATTACTCTAAATCCAAAATCTTATGGTCAAAGAAACCAATGGATACTCAAATATATCAATTCATAGAAACACAGAATTTAAGTTATTTGGGAATTTACCTATCATCAGATCCAGCTAAATGGTATGAATTAAATATTACTCCAGCCCTTCAACACAATATTGAAATATTGAAACAATGGGTTAATATGCCGCTCTCATTAACGGGAAGGGTGGCAGTATTTAAAATGTTTATTCTGCCCAGAATTCTCTACCTCATTAGAATGCTCCCAATAATGATAAAAGATATAGATATTAAAAGAACTCCGGCACTTTCTGTGGAAAGGGAAAAAGCAGAGGATTAGATTAGAAAAATTATATCTTCCAATCTCTAAAGGGGGACTGGCTCTCCCTAACTTAAAAAATTATAACAATGCAGCTTTAATAAGATATCCATTGGATTCATTAACACATGCGGATAATTTCTCGAACCGTGAAATAGAGGGCCATTATCTTTGCCATTTATTTTGCATGCTTCAGACAGGGAACTCAGTTTCAGAATTCAGACATCCTCTTTATAAAGATATTATAAGGGCTTGGAGGACGGCAATGAGATCGGTAGGTTATGATATATGACCACTAGATATCTGCCCTTTTTGGGGAATCCTAGATTTATTCCAGGCTTAAGTTATAAGGTATTTCATCGTTGGAGGCTTAAAAATATTATATACATAAATCAATTGATCAATCCTTTATCGACACACCCTTATAACTTCAGGGAGTTTCAGTTAAAATATGATGTGCCATCATCAGACAAGTTTTACTTTTTTCAGGCAAAACATTATCTGTTGCAAATGTTAGTCGAAGAATCAAGGATCATTCATAAACATCCGATCCTAGATTGTCCAAGAGTTAAAAAGGGTCTTTTATCTATTCTATATGGTATACTACAAACCCCAGAGATGGAGAGAGTTATTGCAGATTACACTAATAGGTGGGGCAATTATAACCTTAGTAACAGTGTGATTATTCCCAAGAGCTTTGAAATTATTAAGAATATTACAAAGTCAGCCAATTTCAGAGAATCTCACTTCAGATTAATACACTTCGATTATATTACCCCAAGAAGGGCACAAAAATGGAATAAATTAATAGATAATAAATGTGTAAAATGTGGGGAGGTAGATCCATCTACAGGGAGTGCAGAATTATTAGGCAAATTAGTATTTTGACCACATCATCCTCTTTATGCATGTTGTCTTACTCCAAGCTGTATAGGCTTGAAAGCCTACTACCAATTAAGCATATTAGGTGATGTGCATCTCTGTAATGAGAAGGGGTGTGGTCTAATGACATCAACACCCTATATCAGGTGTGCATAATTATTAGGCAACTTCCTTTCCTTTGGCAAAATGGGTCAAAAGAAGGACTTGACAGGCTCAGAAAAGTCAAAAATAGTGAGATATCTTGCAGAGGGATGCAGCACTCTTAAAATTGCAAAGCTTTTGAAGCGTGATCATCGAACAATCAAGCATTTCATTCAAAATAGTCAACAGGGTCGCAAGAAGCGTGTGGAAAAACCAAGGCGCAAAATAACTGCCCATGAACTGAGAAAAGTCAAGCGTGCAGCTGCCAAGATGCCTCTTGCCACCAGTTTGGCCATATTTCAGAGCTGCAACATCACTGGAGTGCCCAAAAGCACAAGGTGTGCAATACTCAGAGACATGGCCAAGGTAAGAAAGGCTGAAAGACGACCACCACTGAACAAGACACACAAGCTGAAACGTCAAGACTGGGCCAAGAAATATCTCAAGACTGATTTTTCTAAGGTTTTATGGACTGATGAAATGAGAGTCAGTCTTGATGGGCCAGATGGATGGGCCCGTGGCTGGATTGGTAAAGGGCAGAGAGCTACAGTCCGACTCAGACGCCAGCAAGGTGGAAGTGGAGTACTGGTTTGGGCTGGTATCATCAAAGATGAGCTTGTGGGGCCTTTTCGGGTTGAGGATGGAGTCAAGCTCAACTCCCAGTCCTACTGCCAGTTTCTGGAAGACACCTTCTTCAAGCAGTGGTACAGGAAGAAGTCTGCATCCTTCAAGAAAAACATGATTTTCATGCAGGACAATGCTCCATCACACGCGTCCAAATACTCCACAGCGTGGCTGGCAAGAAAGGGTATAAAAGAAGAAAATCTAATGACATGGCCTCCTTGTTCACCTGATCTGAACCCCATTGAGAACCTGTGGTCCATCATCAAATGTGAGATTTACAAGGAGGGAAAACAGTACACCTCTCTGAACAGTGTCTGGGAGGCTGTGGTTGCTGCTGCACGCAATGTTGATGGTGAACAGATCAAAACACTGACAGAATCCATGGTTGGCAGGCTTTTGAGTGTCCTTGCAAAGAAAGGTGGCTATATTGGTCACTGATTTGCTTTTGTTTTGTTTTTGAATGTCAGAAATGTATATTTGTGAATGTTGAGCTGTTATATTGGTTTCACTGGTAAAAATAAATAATTGAAATGGGTATATATTTGTTTTTTGTTAAGTTGCCTAATAATTATGCACAGTAATAGTCACCTGCACACACAGATATCCCCCTAAAATAGCTATAACTAAAAACAAACTAAAAACTACTTCCAAAACTATTCAGCTTTGATATTAATGAGTTTTTTGGGTTCATTGAGAACATGGTTGTTGTTCAATAATAAAATTAATCCTCAAAAATACAACTTGCCTAATAATTCTGCACTCCCTGTATAATCCACATGGTGTTTTCATGTCCCAAGGTTAGACAGATGTGGGGTAAAATTGAATTTTTCCTTCTTATGGTTACAAAGAAGAAGATTCACTTATTGGGAGAAAATTCTATCTTCTTAAATAAGGAGGTTAACTGGGGGGTAAACACTAAATTTATACAGTGGGTCATAATTTTAACGAGATCCTTACTCTATGCAAATTGGGTCAATGATAAGATTCCCTCCATAGGAACAGTCAAAAAAAGCTACTCAGACAGGCGTTCCTGGAGGCCTATGATACTAAATTTTATAACAAAGGAAATGTTTTGAGTTACAAGAAAAAATGGCTGGGATTTATTAAGTATATGGGGGAAGATGCTGTGTTAAGTATATCACAAATAATCCCACTGTCCGTGTGAAGCGAGGAAGTATTGGGTTAATTTGCCCCCTTTTTTTTTCTTCTCTTTTCTCTTTCTCTCTCTTTTCTTTTATGCTTGGAGGGGTGGGGATGAGTGGGGAATGGACAGGTTCCATATTTGTCTGAATCAATAAGATAATAGTACGAAGATATTTAGCGTCTTGATTAAAGATTGTTGAATTATAGTGGAAAGAGAGTGAAGTGAAAGAAGAGGAAACATTGGGGTACCATAAATCAGTGATGGTTAACTATTTTTATAGATGTAATAATATCCCAAATGACTTTTTTTTCTTGTTATGTGTTTGAAGTTTTGCTCACACTCTTATCTTTTTCTTTTTTCTTTTGTACATTTTATACAATTTTTCTAATAAAGAATTTAAAAAAAAAAGTTTTTTTTTAAAAAGTTTTTGACTGCAAATGATCTCCATTCAACATAATCTCAATATCTAGAAAGTGTATTTTTTCTTCACTCTCTTCACTTGTGAATTTCAAAACCACATCAGTATTATTCATTGCCTCCAAGAAAAGTTCAAGCATTTCTTTTTATCCTCTCCACACTATAAAAATATCATCAATGAATCTCTTTGTTTGCCCCTGATAAACAATTCCTCAAACCAGCCCATAAAAAGATTTTCATAGCTGGGCGCGAACATGGTACCCATCGCTGTCCTTCTTCGTTGTTGGTAAAATTTCCCATCAAAGTGGAAATAATTATTTTGTAGAACGAAATCTATGCATAGTATAATAAAATCTGATTTTCCATCAAAGTGGAAATAATTATTTCGTAGAATGAAATCTATGCATTGTATAATAAAATCTGATTTCCCATCAAAGTGGAAATAATTATTTCGTAGAATGAAATCTATGCATTTTATAATAAAATTGGATTGTTCTAATGGCAAATCCCCATTCTGGTCTAAATAATACATCATTGCTTTCAGACCTTGGTCAATGTTTGTGTACAATCATATCACATGTAACCATGATAAGCTGCTGACACCACTTTACCCTATGTAACTCTTAAAAAATGTGTTGAGTCTTTCAAATAGGAAGGTACATTTTTAACATATTTCTAATGAATCTGATCAACATATATGGATAGATTCACTGTTAGGTAATTGATACCTGAAATAATGGGGCCTATCTATCAAGCTCCGAAACAGCAGTTATGAAGCAGCGGTCACAAAGACCGCTGCTCCATAACCTGTCCGCCTGCTCTGAGCAGACGGACAGACATCACTGGAAAGCAACCCGATTGAGTACAATCGGGTTGATTGACACCCTCCTGCTGGCGGCTGATTGGCCGCGAGTCTGCAGGGGGCGGCGTTGCACCAGCAGCTCTTGTGAGCTGCTGGTGCAATGCTGAATACGGAGAGTGTATTGCTCTCCGTATTCAGCGAGGTCTGGTGGACCTGATCCGCACTGTTGGATCAGGTCCGCCAGACCTTGTTAAATAGAGGCCAATGGGTCTACCAGGCGGTTTTATTAAGCTTCTATGTATTTTTGGTAGAAAATAAAAGATAGATGTTTGCATGAATTTTATTTCTTGAAAATATATTTCTCTATTGTCTATAAGTCCTTTTTTGCCTGAAAGAATCTCCCCATTTTCAATTTTTGTGTTTCTTTGGGATTTTCCCTTATTTTGAATATGCGCTCTCCTCATCTAAAAGCCTTTATGCTTCCCTTAGGTAGTCCTCGGTGTTCATAATCTTGACTCCTCCCCCTTTATCTGCCTGTTTGATCATTATTTTTTTATTGTTATTTAAAGGGACAGTCTAGTCCAAAATAAACTTTCATGATTCAGATAGAGAATGTAATTTTAAACAGTTTTTCAATTTACTTTTATCACCAATTTTTCTTTGTTCTCTTGGTATTCTTCGTTGAAAGCTAAATCTAGGAGGTTCATATGGTAATTTCTAAGCCCTTGAAGGCTGCCTCTTCTCTCAGGGCATTTTGACAGTTTTCACCACTAAAGGGTGAGTTCCAGGGAGCCAGCTCTGATTGGCTAAAATGCAAGTCTGTCAAGAGAACTGAAATATGGGGGCAATTTGCAGAGGCTTAGATACAAGATAATCACAGAGGTAAAAGGTGTATTTATATAACTGTGTTGGTTATGCAAAACTAGAAAATGGGTTATAAAGGAATTATCTATCTTTTTAAGCAATAAAAATTCTGGTGTAGACTGTCCCTTTAGCTTTCTCAATATTTTACTCTCTTCTTTTGTCTGATTGAATGGCACAAATCTATCATTATGTCTCTCCAAATCACTTTTAATTATTTTTTCAAATAATTTTATATAGTCACCTTTCTTATTTGCGGGGTAAAATGATGATTTATTTTTTAGGCCTGTATGGATAAATTTGTCTTCTTTGCTTTGACCTTTTTTTCCATTCTGAATGCTCTCCATTGAGTGTTTTATAACATATCTTTTTAAAGTTAGTTTTCTTATATATTGATTAACATTAATCAAGGTTTCAAATGTATTCAATTTGGTTGAAAGAGCATTAGATAATCCAAGATTCAAAACTTTTGTTTGGGTGTAATTTAATTCTACATTACATTAAAATGCCTTCTGTTTTTACCTCAACCTTTTGGATCTTTCTCTTTCCTAATTTTCCTCCTCTGGTTCCTCTGTGTTTCTTTTTCCTCCGTTGAATTTGGAGTTTGGTCTCTTGCTTTCTTCTAAAAATATTAGATGTACCTGCTGCAATTGGTGAACTATCTCTGTGTCTTACTGGCTCAAAACCATTCCTTAGAGGAACCTTTCAGTGTGGGAGTTATAATTATTAGAGAACTTATCCCTAGATCTTGGTGTTTTATATCTAGTGTCCACTGGGGTGCCCTCCCAGTTTCTATTAAAATTTGGTTTATTATAATAGTCGGGAGACCTCTCTCTCTCTTTCTTTGTATGTGTGATTGATAATTTCTTTTACTTCTTATTACTTTTTTTCTTAAATACTTTCAAATACTCTTTTGTATGTTTTCTTATATTTTGAGGCCTCAGATTAACTATTTCTGCTGATGGCTCAACTTCCTCAACCTCCCCTGTTTTCACTTTTGAGTAGTCACATTAATCTCTATTTACTTTTTTTCAGCTTCCTTTCAATGATATCATTATTAAGATCCTGTAGATTTTTAATAAGATCTTTTTGCCTATTCTCGAAACCATTTTTCCATTATATGGTTCCAAATTGTTTCTATAATTTTCTACTTTCAGTTTATTTTCATCTAGTTTAATATTCATTGATTTAATTATAATTGTTATAAGGTTAAGGGATGCATTCTCCAAGGTTTCATACAATTCAATTGAAAGTTCATTCTGTAGTTGGCACACAGCTCCAGCACAGTGTAGAAAGTTACCAGTGTTAGAGTATCCTTATTCCCCAAGGATCACTAAACTCAGTACTGTGTAGGTATAATTTATTTACAGTAAATCTTGACTTATTCAACATTTCAGCTCTATGGTCCCTTATCAAGCTATCACTGTCACTTAACATCAAGCTTAAATACCACTTATGTATTAAGCTAACAAAAAACAAAACAAAAAAACTCACCAACATGGCAGATTCAATCAATTAGAGACAACTAGACAACATGTCACTTATGGCAGGGAGCATCTGGTTGCTATGGTAACCTGATGACATAGTATAAAATGATTCATATTTAAATCATCATGGACATTCTTCATAATAAGATAACTTACTAGAATTACCAACTGAAATAATGCAATATTAGACTTTATTTGCATCAGTCTAGTTTATCCCACAAAAACACATAAGGAATAGGTACCTTTTTACAAGAATTTCCAAAGGCTATCATGGAAACAATAGATTCAGGACCAAAGTGAAAGTAAAATAAAAAGTTTTGCGTTATGAGGGGCGCGTTGCTAACTTGTAGTTTATTCTCACCGCTCACTTACCTGCAGCGCTGGTATTACAGGTTTTTATCAAACCGGCGTTAACAAGCAAGAAGTGAGCGTAGATCAAAATTGCGCTCCACACTGCCCTCCAATACCAGCGCTGCTTAAGTGAGCACTGAGCTGGTTATACGTGCTCGTGCACAATTTCCCCATAGACATCAATGGGGAGAGCTTGCATCAGCCAAAAGGATTTTTTCAACCTTAATTCCGATTGGCTGATAGAATTCTATTTGCCGTTGATTGAAGAGGATGCTCCGCACCGAATGTCTTGAAGATGGAGCCGCTCCACGTCGGAAGGATGAAGATAGAAGATGCTGTCTGGGTGAAGACTTCTGCCCGTCGGAAGGACCACTTCTGCCCAACTGGAAGATTACTTCTGCCGACTTCATTGAGGACATCTTGCCGCTTGGATGAAGATTTCTCCCAGTAAGTGAGTGTGTTTTATTTTTAGGTTAGGGCTTTGGGCAGCAATAGAGCTAAATGCCCTTTTAAGGGCAATGCCCATCCAAATGCCCTTTTCAGGGCAATGTGGAGCTTAGTTTTTTTTAGTTAAGGTTTTATTTTACAGGTAAGTATTTAGTTTTAAACAGGAATAATTTAGTTAATGATAGGAATTTTATTTAGATTTATTTAAATTATATTTAAGTTAGGGGGTGTTAGGGTTAGACTTAGGTTTAAAGGATTAATACATTTAGAATAGTGGCAGCAACGTTGAGGACGGCAGATTAGGGGTTAATACATGTAGGTAGGTGGCGGCAATGTTGGGGGCAGCAGATTAGGGGTTAATAGGTATAATGTAGGTGGCGGCGATGTTAGGGGTGGCAGATTAGGGGTTAATAATATTTAACTAGTGTTTGCGGGCGGGAGTGCGGTGTTCAGGGGTTAATATGTTTATTCTAGTGGCGGCAATGTCCGGAGCGGCAGATTAAGGGTTAATAATTTTATTTTAGTGTTTGCGATGCGGGAGGGCCTCGGTTTAGGGGTTAATAGGTAGTTTATGGGTGTCAGTGTACTTTTTAACACTTTAGTTATGAGTTTTATTCTACAGCTTTGTAGCGTAAAACTCATAACTACTGACTTTAAAATGCGTTAGGAATCTTGGCAGTAGAGGGTGTACCGCTCACTTTTTGGCCTGCCAGGACAAACTCGTAATACCGGCGCTATGCAAGTCCCATTGAAAAAAGCCTTTACGAAATTTACGTAAGTTGGTTTGCGGTAAGGCCAAAAAAGTGTGCGGTACACCTATACCTGCAAGACTCATAATAGCAGCGGGCGTAAAAAAAACGGGTGCTTTTTCACCTTCCTGCAAAACCCGTAATCTAGCCGATAGATTTTGACAGCAGATAAGAACCACAGGCCCAGCAAGTCTGCCTAATATTAACTAAAAGTATAAACTTGTCTAGTTTGTAGGATAGCCTTATGTTTATCCAAGGCATTCTTTTTTTTATTTTATTTTTTTATCTTTTTTTATTTTGGAAGAAGAAAGAACAATGGGTACAAAATAAATTAGATGCCACGCAGCGCACAAAAAATTAAATAAAAATACAATGGTTATACAAATAAATCTTATATATACTCAATTCCACTGTAGATTATAAATCTATATTCTTGCATCCTCAATGAAAGGGTTTCACATTGCAATATATACACAAAGATACAACATAATCATACAATTAATTCAGGGCAATATACATTTTTTTTTTTTTTAAAAGGCTTTATTGTTAATTCAAGCTTACATCTGAATAACACAAAATCCAACACAATATGTATGGTTACAGCTCAACAGTTTTTAAACACATACATGATCAGTTGTTCATGGCCATGTCCATTTTATGATTACCCCTGCATAGGTTCATTGTAAGGCTTGAGAAAGGGCTTATTGTTAGCCCGAAACGTTGCTGTATTTGACCTGTGTTTAACAAATAAAAGTCACTTTGCTCACTGCTGGAGGCTGCCTTCTTCTACTTTCATTTTATGATTACCCCTGCATAGGTTCATTGTAAGTCTATATCTTCATTAAAGGGGTTTAGCGCACTTGTGTTTTGATCATAGTCCTTTAGGTTAGTAATTAACTTTTAAATCTTAAAAATAAAATATAAAAGAAAAAGGAAAGAAAAGAAAAAGCAGAAGAAAATAGGTAATTCCCCCTTTAGGGGGGGGGGGGCTCAGTCTGCCATGCTCTCCTTTGCAATGAGGATGAAAGTTCTCCTATTGGTCTCCCTCTCTTGGGTTTTTGTGGTTTGTGTTGCTCTCTCTCTATAATTATTAGGGGTTGATGACTCAGCACAATCAGGTAAATTTAACCTGTGTTTCTGTTATTAAGGCCGGTCTGCATCTCATCCCACAAGAATCTAACCTCTGCAAGGAAGTTTAATTTATTTCTCTTCAGATATCCATATTCTTCTAGAACCAATATTTCTGTTACTTTTTCTGTCCAAGCAGTGATCAATGGGGGGTTCTGGTTCTTCCAGTTTAGAGCCACTAATGCTTTTGCACCTGTCATCCCTAGATGTAATAATGTGCGTCTGAGCTTACAGGTGATGTCTGTGGTGTCATTGAGTAGGGCTAGGTTGGGTGTTTGTGTAAAGTCATCTGATAAGACTACTTTGTAGTGCCTCTCTATTTCTGCCCAGAATTGTGTAAGCTTCATGCAATTCCACCACATATGGAGGTAACTTCCTTTTTCCTCACACCCTCTCCAACATCTGTCACTGGCATTTGGGTATATAGAGTGTGACCTAGAAGGGGTAAGGTACCATCTCATAATTACTTTAAAATTCATTTCTATTAATTGTGGGGACGTAGAAATCTTTTTGGTGTGCCTAAAAATTCTTGTCCAGTCTTCTCTTGTCATGTCTAGGCCCAGCTCCTCCTGCCATTTGGAGGTGTATGTTGGTAGGGTTGCTGCTTGTACTGATTGTATGAGTCGCCTTGAGATGGAGAGGGTATGCGTATGCCTAATCTCTTCTGTGTTTGCACATAGTGTTTCATATGGGGTTAATTCCCTTAAAAATTCTTGCTTGTGTGGAGATGTGTGTATGAAGTGTGTTAGTTGAGAGTATTTCAGCCATGTGGCGTATCTGCCTTCCGAAATTTCTGTTAGACTTTCTCTTTTGTCCAGCCTCCCCTCTTTTATAAACTTCATTAATGGTGTTGTGTATCCCCATTCATGCAACCTTTGTTGGCCTCAGTCTAGTCCTCCTATTAGTTATGCGTTTATCGGTATAGGGAATAAGGGCGAAATGTGTTTCCGTCGTGTGAGAATATTATCCCATGTATCAAAGGTGTGTTTGTGTATAGCGAGGTCTGTACATTGGGGGGGTCTCAACTCTTTTGGTACCCAACAGAGTGTCCCTACCTCTGGGACTCTTAGGATATGAGAGTCTATTGCAACCCATGCCTTTGTTTCCCTTGATCTGTGCCAATCTAAAATCCTTTGCAGTGTGACTGCCTTGTGATAATCAGCTATGTGAGGTAGACCCAGTCCCCCATTCTCTATGACCCTGTACAAGTTCCCTCTATTTATTCTAGGTTTGCTCTTGTTCCAGACGAAAGAGTTAATTTGCTTTTGCAGCTGAGGCATATACCATTTTGGAATGGGGATGGGGAGAGCCTGGATAAGATATAATATTCTGGGCAGTGTCGTCATTTTAACACTTTGTATGCGTCCCCACCATGTGATTGGTTTTGTGGCCCAGGTGTGTAGATCTTTTTGAATGTTGTGTAACAGAGTGAGGTAATTATCATCAAATATGGTGGAGGAGAGTTGAATTCCTAGGTATTTGAGGGATTTTTTTGTGTCTTTAGGGGACAGGCGTTTGTTAGTGTGTGGAAGTCTTGTGGGTTTAGTGACACATTCATAATTTCTGATTTCTGAGTATTAACCAGGAACCCCGAGAACCGACCAAAATGGTCAATTTCTTTTAGAGTCGCTGGTACTGAAAGTTGGGGATCTGTTAATGTGAATAGCACGTCGTCTGCATATAGTGCAATTTTGAAATTGTGCGGGCCTATTTTGACTCTGTTAATCTTTTGATTTTGTCTGACGTGTGCTGCTAGTACCTCCATTGAGAGAATAAATAGGATTGGGGACAGGGGACACCCCTGTCTTGTCCCATTTCGAATGTCGAAGGGGACGGACAGCATTCCATTTGCTTTTACTTTTGCATTGGGTTGTGTGTATAGCTGAAATATGCGTGTTACCATCTTTGTACCGAATCCCATCTCTACTAATGTCTCTTTTAGAAATGCCCAATTGATTCTATTGAATGCTTTTTCTGCATCCGTGGCCATTAATATTGTAGGGGTCTGATTGAATTTAGCATATGTGGTGAGTGTGAGCGCCCTGATGATGATGTTATCCCTAGCTTCTCTGCCTGGGACGAATCCCACTTGGTCCGAATGAATAAGGTGAGATAATATTTTGTTGATTCGATTGGCTAGAATTTTGCCTAATATTTTAATATCAGAATTGAGGAGGGATATAGGTATGTAGCTGCTTGCTTCCGTCAAGGGTTTGTTGGGTTTGGGGATAACCGAGATATGGGCTGATAACATTTCCCGTGGGAATTGGTGGCCATCATCTAGTGCTTGAAAAAGCTTTAATAAGTGGGGGGCTAGAATATGCTTAAATGTTTTGTAATAAGAATTTGTGAAACCGTCCGGACCAGGGCTTTTGCCTGAAGGTAGGGACTTAATTGCTGTCAGGATTTCTACTGTGGTTATTGGAGATTCTAAATCTTCTTTAGTGTCACTTGGTATCTGAGGCAGATTTGCTTGCTCAATATACTCTTTCATATGTTTCCAATGTTCGGTAGAACCATTGGAATCTAGGTTGTAAAGCACTGTGTAATATGTACCAAAGTGGTTTGCTATTAGTTTGCTATCTAAGATCTCTTTCCCTTCCGCAGTCTCTAACTTATGGATTTGTGTCCTAGCTTTTTGTTCTTTTAATAACTTTGCCAATAGTGGCCCTGCTCTGTTCCCTTCGTAGAAATACATTTTTTGACTCCTATTGCTTTCCTCTGAGCTTCCTTTGTCAAGGTTACGTTTAGGTCTTTTCTGGTTTCTGTGAGGTGTTTCGTTAAGCCTAGATCTTTTGGGTTGTTTTTATGTGCTATTTCTAGCTGCCTCATCTCTTCTGTTAAAGCTTCTACTGTGCTGTTATATGTTTTCCTTCTAAATGCTACATGTTTTATACACTCCCCTCGTAGTACTGCCTTGTGAGCTTCCAACAAGGTGGTCGGGGTTACATCCTGTGACATATTAATGTGAAAGTATTCTTTCAGGGATTTGGTCAGGGCCTCTAATGTGGCGGGGTGTCTCAGTAAGGAGTCGTCCAGCCTCCATATAATAGGAGTAGTTGGGTGATTAGGCCGATGGAGGGTTACAAGTACAGCTGAGTGATCCGACCAAGGAGTCGGTTGTATGTCTGAATCTTTGACCATTGATAAGTGATTTCTATCTACCATTAAGTAGTCAATTCGTGTATATATAGACCATGGGTGTGAAAAGAAGGTAATATCGCTGAGTTGGATGTTGTGTGCGCCATATGTCTAATATGCCTAGCTTTGTCAGACAGTTATATGTTGCATTTGGCGGTCTTGAGCCTGGTGAGGTTCTTCCCGCGGAAGAATCTAATGTTGAGTCTAGGATTACATTCAGGTCCCCTCCTAGTATCAGAGTCCCTTTCTTGTTCTCTTCTACTAGTTTTGTCAATTGCTGAAAGAATTTATGTCTACCGCTGTTTGGCGCATATACATTGACCAAGGTCACTGGTCTATGAAATAATGTCCCTGTTATGATCAGAATTCGTCCTTCCTTATCTGTTACCTTATTCTGCAGGCTAAAGTGTAGGTTGCGATGTAAGAGAATTCCTACCCCGTTTTTTTTGGCTAAGGTGTGTGAGTTAAAATATCCTATCGGGTGATCCTTAGACCTAAATGTTGGCGACGCTTTGGTCAGGAAATGGGTCTCTTGTACAAATATTATAGAGTCTTTGTGTTTCTTGAAAGCTCTGAGTGCTATTGAGCGTTTGGTAGGTGAATTGAGACCTTTTGCCCCCTGCCCCCCCATGCTGTAGTAATAAGGTCTTTAATTTTCTGGTTCCACAAACATACACACACACATACATGCATAAATACACACATAGTCACATATATACATAAACACATACACACACACACACACACATAAACACCAATGGGTAAAACAGAAACACTAACCCCTGTAGTCAGAGACACTAGTGAGGCATCATGTCACACTCACATGATATCAGTGCAGGCAGTGGAAGGTCAAAGTTTTTTATTGGGGAAAAATAATAAAACAATTTTAAGCTGTGCCCCCACCTTCAGGGGCCCAGTCGCAGTTGCGACCTCTGCACCCCCTGTAGTTTTGCCACTGGCTTACCCCTCCCGAGTAGATGTCTCTTTTAAATATAGATATATAAGAGTTGAATATTCAATACCCATAACAGCAGCAGCTAATGTTCTGTGCCGACCCAAAATTGTTCTTTAATTTAAACAGGACAGGGTTCAGCAAAGTGAAACCATGTATAAGCAGACAAGGGAAGAAAAAAGGGAGAGAAAGAGAAGAAGGGGGGAGAGAAGAAAAAACAAAAAAAACAAAAAATCCTCTCTTCCTCTACACATGTCACCATTAGGGTGACCACATTTCCAAACTGCCATTCAGGGTCACCCCCCAAAAAAAAAGATTTTGATAACTTTTTTTTTTTTTTGGCAATTTTTGAAAGGGGGGAGGGGGGGAAACAACACATGCTTTAACTAAGTCACTTAGGGGGATATTTATCAAAGGTCCGCCAGACCTCGCTGAATGCGGAGAGCAATACGCTCTCCATATTCAGCATCAATTGGCCGCCAGCAGGGAGGTGTCAATCAACCCGATCGTACTTGATCGGGTTGATTTTTGGCTTGATAAATGGGCCCCTTAGAGCGGCATACTTTTATGTGCTACGTCACATATTTATTAGATTAGTTATTAGCCAAACCTATTTCTATATTATCACAAATTAATATATATTAAATGTTAAATACATTTGGAAAACAAAGGGTTAATCAGATCATTGTTTGTTTTTAAATGACAGTGGCAGGATGTTAATATATTAGGCATTAGACCTCACAAATGGCAATCTGTAATTACGTCTCTTGGAGCGGAAACTCAGTAGAAGGTGCATGGTGCATTTCAGTGTGTGTTTTTACGGAGTTAAATAAAGAATAGCTATTTTAATGCTTCAACACAATTCAGTGAGTCTTCTGATTTTGCACTTAAGGTTTTGTACATGCTCAAGCCAAGCATATTTAAAGTTCATAAAGAAAATATACTTCTATGAGTTCTATTTCTTACTCCTCTGTATCTGCTTATCTGCTGCTTATTCTGCAGCTTCTGCACTGCTGCTTTAATAACTGGTGCTGCTGCTATAATAACTGGTGCTGGTGGTCCGGTCAATGGTCAGATGCAGTGCTGAGTCTGACAGACTGACTGAGCTCTAGCACTGTGACTGCACAGTGCACACTCATCTCTCTACTCTGCTGATGACGAGTCTGCTCTGTCTCTCTCTCTCTGGACTGGATTCGTGCAGCGCGCGCCACCGCTGCTGGATGTTGACTCACTGACATATGTGACATTGTCCCAGTTCCACTAGCTGGTGCACAGACGCACTCGCCACGTCATTCCCCGGCAGAGTAGGAGGACTGTCTGTGTGAGTGACATATGGCCATGGCGGCCGCGGCACTCGCGCTGGCGGGCGGCTTTCCATTCCAGGACACGGAATAAAGGTGCCCAGGACCTGGGACAGAGCTGCAAAATGCGGGACTGTCCCGGGCAATCCGGGACACGTGGTCACCCTAGTCACCATCCATTTAAGGTCTAGCATTCACTGACCATTCAGCTGGTGATTTACCACTTTGTATCCAAATATCGAAAAAGTCAGTTTTCTTTAGAATAGCTATAAATTGTTGTTGTATCATTGGAGAAAAGGTTTTAATTGGACCTAACCCCTTGTGAACATACTTTTCCATTTTGTCCTCTGAGTTATTATCAATATGATATTGTTCTAGAATTATTAAATTAGACATGGCTGCTTTAAAGATTGGAAAGGTTGGGACATTTTTTGCTTTCCAATTTGTAAGACTTAAATTGTGTCCAATCAGAATTGCTGCATTAATTACATTGTATTGCTTATTCCTTTTTGGAGCACACATAAAAAATATATCCTGCATATCGACATTAAAATCTTGTTGCAAGTTTTTAGTTAACCAATAGCTCATCCTATTCAAGAATTGCCTAATTTTAGGACACCACCAGAAACAGTGTAAAATATCTGCTATTAAGCTATTGCATTTTGTACATTTATGCATATTTCCTGGGAACCATGTATTTAACTGAAGTGGCATTATATATACCCTATTTAAAAGCTTACACTGTGACTCCCGCCAGGAGACTATACACAATGCTTTTTTAACCAGCCTAAAATGTTCCTGGATCTGTTTGATCGTGGTGGATGGAAGATCATTTTTCCATCTGGCAGTAACTTTTCAAGGTGCAGTTGATCAGCGTGCTTTAATAAAAGGTTGTACATAAAGGAGATGGAGCATTTACCTTGTTTATAAATATTAATAACTGAGCTAATATTGCCTAAACTCCAATCTAGATTATAGTTGACATCCAGTTCTTTACAGTGTATAAAAGTACTGTCATGTTAGCTATGCGTTTAGGCATCTAAGATTTTGGAAGATGTATAAGTGCCTTTAAAGAGAACGGTGATACTATTGTGGTTTCCAACTGCAGATTGGTTACATTGGGGCCTATCTATCAAGCTCCGAATGGAGCTTGAGAGCCCGTGTTTCTGGCGAGTCTTCAGACTCGCCAGAAACACAAGTTATGGAGCAGCGGTCACAAAGACCGTTGCTCCATAACCCTGTTCACCTTCTCTGAGCAGGCGGACAGGAATTGCCACAATTCAACCCGATCGAGTACGATCGGGTTGATTGACACCCCCATTGGCCGCGAGTCTGCAGGGGGCGGCGTTGCACCAGCAGTTCTTGTGAGCTGCTGGTGCAATGCTGAATGTGGAGAGCGTATTGCTCTCTGCATTCAGCAATGTCTTGTGGACCTGATCCGCACTGTCAGATCAGGTCCACAAGACTTTTGTTAAATAGGCCTCATAGTCTTTTTCTGTTATCCAATCTAGGATATATTTAACTAAAAATGACAAATTATAATATCTTAAATTGGGGAAAGTTAAACCACCTGCTTCAAGATGTAAGCTTAATTTGTGGAGAGAGATTTGAATATTTTTTGTTTCCATATAAATTTTGCAGAGATCCTATTGAAAAGGGTAATTTCTTTAGCCCTAATTATATAAGGCAAATTTTAGAGAAGATACAATAATTGGCATTCTTAAAGTCCCCCACAGTGTTTGTCATTTACACCTCTTGCAGAAGTTTTTCCATGAATAAAGCACATTTTTTTTGTAAAGAAGTGCTTCCGCAAATTACTTCTGAATCTACTACCCTTCAGCTTGAGATCATGACCCCTTGTTTTTGAATTTTTCTTTTTATAAAAAATACTCACAGGCTCAGATTTGCTAAGACGCTTTATATACTTGAAAGTTACAATTATATCACCTCTTTCCCTTCTCTCCTCTAAGATATAGATATTTAGGTCATTAAGCCTCTCCTGGTAAGTTTTATTTTTTAGGCCATGTACCATTTTAGTAGCCCTCCTTTGCACAGATTCAAGTTTGTTTATATCCTTCTGGAGATATGGTCTGCAGAACTGCACACAATACTCAAGATGAAACCAAACTAATGATCTTTAAAGTAGCATTAGACCCTTACTATTTCTGCTGCAAATGCCTCTAACAATACAACCAAGCATTCTACTGGCCTTACTTGCTGCAATACTACATTGTTTACTAAATTTTAAATAATCTGAAATAATAATTCCCAAGTCCTGTTCCTCATTTGTAACAGTGAATAAAGTGTCATTGAGTCTGTAATTAACATTTTGATTTTTCTTCCCTAAATGCATAATTTTGCACTTTGCAGTGTTAAACTTTAGATACCAGTCATTTGTCTCTATTACAAATTTTTGTATCATCTGCCAACAGACATATTTTCCCCTGTAGCCTTTTGCTGATATTTCTGATAAACATTTTAAAGAAAACAGGCCCCAGAACTGACCCCTGATGAACACCACTTGTAATTCCCTTGGAATGTACTCCATTTACTAAGACACTCTGTTTTCTATCCTTAAGCCAGCATTCTACCCAGTTGACATTTTTTTAGTCTAGACAAAGTAGATACAGATTGTGAATTAGCTTGTTGTGTGGGGCATTGTCTAATGCTTTGCTGAAATCAAGATATGCTACATCATCTGCTCCACCCTTGTCTAATACCTTTGTTACATAATAACATAAATCAATTAGATTAGTCTGACATGATCTCCCTGAAGTAAAACCATTCTGATTTTGGTCCTCTAAATTGTTTGTCTTAATGTAATTCATAATTCTTTCTTTTAAGAGAATTTCCATTAATTTCCCTACTACTGAAGTTAAACTAGCTGGCCTGTAGTTACCAGATTGTTTCCTACTGCCCTTTTTATGAAGAGGTACTATATTCACTATTCTCAAATCATCTGGAGCAACTCATGTCAATAGTGATTAAACAGATCAGTTAATGGGGCAGCTAGCACAGATCGAAGTTCCTTTAAAACCCTTGGAGGAAAATTATCAGGACCCACTGAGTTGTTTACATTTATTTTTGATAAAGCCAATAAAACCTCATTCTCTTTAAAAAGATTAGTGCTAAGCTCATTTCCATTTCCATTACAGTATTGATTTATGACTGCCTTATATGTAGGAATGTTTTTTTATACTTATACAGTAATAGTAATTCATGACTTATGGGTAATTGATAATTTCATATAATTTTAAATAAGAGCACTCATATTACAAATTGAAAGTAAACGCAATCCCAAAAGCACAATCGCATTTTACGCTCATTTGTTTAGCGCAACTGAAAGCTTGGTAAATGGTAGTATGTTAAAAAACAAGTTTCACTGGACACAACATAAAAATACATTGAAAATTACAGTTACACTCATATAAACAATATCTGATAAAAATGATTCCTATAAATATCTACAAAAAGTTATAAGGGCTCAAAGGTATATGGTATAGGACAAGGTGTGTGACTAAAAAGGGCTATAATGTATATGACACGATGAGTCCACGGATCATCTAATTACTATTGGGAATATCACTCCTGCCCAGCAGGAGGCGGAAAAGAGCACCACAGCAAAGCTGTTGAATATCACCTCCCTTCCCTCCCACCCCAGTCATTCTCTTTGCCTATGTTAGAGCAAGGAAGTGGTAAAGTTTCTGGAGTTGAGAGCGATCTTCAATGCTCTTCTGGCCTGGCCCCAGTTAGCCTCGGCCCAGTTTATCAAGTTCCTGTCAGACAACATAACTTCAGTGGCTTACATTAATCATCAGGGAGAAACGCAGAGCTCCTTAGCTATGATAGAGGTAGCAAAGATAATTCGGTGGGTGGAGACCCACAATTGCTGTTTGTCGGCAATCCACATCCCAGGGTAACTAGGAGGCGGACATCCTGAGCAGACAGACTTTTCACCCGGGGCAGTGGGAACTCCATCCAGATGTGTTTTCCAGCCTGATTCTCAAATGGGGTCAGCCGGAATTGGATCTTATGGCATCTCAGCAGAATGACAAGCTTCTGAGGTATGGATCAAGGTCAAGGGACCCTCAGGCGGTATTTATAGATGCCCTGGCGGTACCTTGGAATTTCAGTCTTGCATACCTATTTCTTCCGTTCGCTCTTCTTCCTCGGGTCATTGCTCGAATCAAGCAGGAGAGGGCATTGGTGATCCTCATTGCACCGGCCTGGCCTCGCAGGATTTGGTATGCAGACCAGGTGGAAATGTCATCTCTTCCACCTTGGAGACTTCCGTTGAGGAAGGACCTTCTACTTCAAGGGCCCTTCCTTCATCCAAATCTAGTTTCTCTGAAGCTGAATCTAGTTTCTCTGAAGCTGAATCTAGTTTCTCTGATTCGGTCATTGAGACCATGATTCAGACTCGTAAACCTGTGACTAGAAAGATTTACCACAAGATATGGCGTAAATATCTATATTGGTGTGAATCCAAGTGCTACTCTTGGAGCAGAGTTAGGATTCCTGGAAATCTGTCATTTCTCCAAGAAGGGTTGGAGAAAGGATTATCGGCTAGTTCCCTAAAGGGTCAAATATCTGCCTTGTCTATTTTGTTACATAAACGTCTGGCAGACGTTCCAGACATGCAATCTTTTTGTCAGGCCTTGGTCAGGATCAGGCCTGTGTTCAAACCAGTTACTCCTCCCTGGAGTCTTAATTTAGTTCTTAAGGTTCTTCAAGGGGCTCCGTTTGAGCCCATGCATTCCTTAGATATTAAGTTGTTATCTTTGAAAGTTTTGTTTCTCGTGGCTATTTCATCTGCTCGTAGAGTGTCAGAGCTCTCAGCATTACAGTATGAATCACCTTACTTTATTTTTCATTCGGATAAGGTAGTTTTACGTAAAAAGTTAGGTTTTCTTCCTAAAGTAGTTTCTGACCGTAACATTAATCAGGAGATTGTTGTTCCCTCATTGCGTCCTAATCCTTCTCAGAAGGAACGGCTTCTGCACAATTTAGACGTGGTTCGTGCTCTAAAATTTTACTTACAGGCAACTAAGGATTTTCGTCAGTCTTCTGCTTTGTTTGTGTTTTTCTCAGGAAAACATAAGGGACAGAAATCTACGGCTACTTCTCTTTCTTTTTGGCTGAAGAGTATCATACGTTTTGCCTATGAATCTGCTGGACAGCAACCTCCAGAGAGAGTTACGGCTCATTCCACGAGGGCTGTTTCTTCCTCATGGACATTCAAAAATGAAGCTTCTGTAGATCAGATTTGCAAGGCTGCAAGTTGGTCCTGACACTTTTTCCTCGGCTGAGGCCGCTTTTGGGAGAAATGTTCTTCAATCAGTGGTGCCTTCCGTTTAGGTTCCCTGTCTTGTTCCTCCCTTATCATCTGTGTACTCTAGCTTGGGTATTGATTCACAAAAGTAATTAGATGATCCGTGGACTCATCGTGTCATTAAAAAGAAAAGAAAATTTTTGCTTACCTGATAAATTTATTTATTTTTTGACACAATGAGTCCACGGCCCACCCTGTTCTATAGACAGGTTGTTGGTTTGTTATAAACTTCAGACACCTCTGCACCTTGTTGCTTCCTTTCTCTCCTTTACTTCGGTCGAATGACTGGGGTGAGAGGGAAGGGAGGGGATATTTAACAGCTTTGCTGTGGTGCTACTATATTCCTAATAGTAATTAGATGATCCGTGGAGTAATCGTGTAAAAAAAGAAATAAATTTATCAGGTAAGCATAAATTTTCTTTTTTATCTGTATAAACCTATATATCTATTCCTATAGAAATATAGATATAGATTTATATTTTACATTAACATTATCAGATATATAGAAACATTTTTTTCGTTGTGAAGAAGATAGGAATGTAAAATATGCATAACACGCTTTGAGTCTAACGCACTGTTGGGTTAGCACACATGAAATATTAGTAAAATTAAATTGCATTCTTAAAATTTTAAATATAACATTTTAAACAATATTAATAATTATTAAGAATTATTATAGATACTGTACAATATTCTAAATAATGATGCTGAAATAAAAACAACAAAAGAAACCCATCAGAGAGATAGCAGAAACATCAGGAGTGGCCAAATAAACAATTTGGTACAATTGTAAAAAGAGGAACTGCACTAGTGAGTAACCGGAGGTCAGGACTAGGCTACGTGATATAACCCTTAAATGAGGTGAAGACAAAGCTTCAAAAAATATATCCTCATATATTTCTCAGTAGCCTCTGAGAAAGCCGTGCTAGCGGCGAAATGCGCATCAGGCGTATTTTCTATGTGTGAACCCTCAAATCTATAATTATGGAATACTTTAATTGATATATTTTTTTTGAAGCTTTGTCTTCACCTCATTTACGTGTTATATCATGTAGCCTAGTCCTGACCTCCGGTTACAGCATTGCATAGTTGAGAATAATTGTTGTGGGGTCAATCCCCTTTTTCTAGATAGTCTTGCTGCAATCCGTTAACCGTGAGGGCCTGGAGCTGGGCTCTATTATATTTTGTTTATTGTATTTTTGAGGTCACACATACATTTTGTATATACTCTTTTAACCTAAGTTTTAAACGTTTGTATCACCACAAACACTTTATGTGTCACACTCTTTTTTAGAATGATATTAGTAAAAGTTATGTTTTAATATATGCCCTCTGTCTGGCATTCATCTCTGCCCTGTCACCATTACTTTTCTGATAATATTAACCCTTTGAGTGCTGAGGTACTGTCACCTTTTTCTTGTTTATTCCTTTTTAACCAAGTATTAAGAATGATAATGTTATTTACGATTATGTTATTTTGTCCAGTTTCTTCGGAGTGCCTGAAAATAGGGGGACTATATATGAATTAAAACTGAAAGGCTGGACTTCATTCACGTCTTAATTGCTTCATCTAAAATCCATTTTTGTGGAGACAGAACTATGAAAAAGATGTTACTGTCCAAATACTTATGGACCTAACTGTATATTTGTGTATATGTATGTATGCATAAAGTGATTAATACTTACATTTCATGAAAATAGTATAGTACAGAACTAAATAAAGAGCTCCACTACATGAGGACTTTTTTGTGCACTATTAGCTTAGTGCTTGAGCGATATCCACCATACATTTTACTGTATGCCCCTTTGAATTTTAATATGTGAAGGATATAGTACCCCCACAATATCCAACATACAGATGTTTGAGTGCAATAGATTATCGCCTGAACAATAAAAAAATACTTTGGACTTGTAATATGAGTGCAAAATTAAAAGCACTGTTAACTGCGCTCAAGCAATGTAATCACACAATAGTGCTAATTGTTTTGCACTGCACAGAAACACACCCGCTGCATTTAACCATTACATGACCCACTCACAATCAAAAAAATAAGTACAACTATGGCCCTATATTCTAGATCCCCCAGATTCTAAGCAGCTCTAGTAACCTGAGAGGTTAAATGCCTAAAAAAAGTCTAAATCATTTATCTCCCCAAAATTACACCACATTTACAACCTCTTATACGGTGTGGGTATTATTTAACCCCTTATCTTTTTCTATGATATAGAGCACTGGACTTTAAATTAAAATGATTACATTAAAATTTACTACATTTCAATTGCTCGCACCTCGCACTTAACCTGCCCTCACCCCAATGCCCATAGCCACACTTTCAGCAACAATCAGTGCGACCCCTATCAAAATATACATATATACTCTCTGTTGCTGTTTGATTGACATTTTGAATTTAGCTATCTGTGTTATGAACCCACAAAATACTAATTGACTCCAGAAACTTGACGATCAGAGTTATGGCTTTTTTTCTAAAGGTTTATGTTTTCATGAAGGTAACACAATCCAGTTATGGATTAAAATTTATGTGGGAGAAACCATTAATTGTACCAAAGCACTCTTATATCTAGCTATATTATTACCTTGATGGTATTACATTTGTTTCTGATTATTACATTTAGAATATTACTAAAAAGATGGATTTATAACTTAATTAAATAAGTGTCAAGAAGCCAACAAATTATGAGCTTGGAAGTTATATATTGCAGTTCAAGTCCTGCTACATGAGACATTTTAGTGTTGCACAAGTATCCGCAGTCTCTGTGATAGAGTAACATTTTATAATAAATAATAGTCTAAATGACTTGAGGTAACTTTCAGAAAATTAAATTTCACCGATTAATATGAAAGGCAAAGCTACAGGGCTGTGCAGTGAGGAGATTTCTAACATATTCATTTTGAGAATTATATGTGGCCCAAAGCTGAAACCTCTCGAACTCAGGTACTATAAATCAGTCAATCAATCTAACAAAGGTGCATTCTAAAAGGGGGAAATCAATAATAAAACGTTAAACCACATTTGAAAGACATTGCAAAGCAGCTTTTATTGTAGTAAAATATATTGGGTTGAAAGCAGAATAACAGCATTTCTTAATAAAACTAAGCCCCCATTATAGATGAAAGAATGAACAAAAGTGTGTCATTATGCTATGTATTTCCTTATATATTAAAATAAGATTTCAATATTCTGGCTTGGAAATATACATTATAGCCATAGTTGTTAAACGCATATTCCACTGTAAAATAAATTGTAGAGATACAGCACCAGTGTAACATTTTAAGCAAGTCTCAGACATATTTTTTTTCTTTTTTTAACTGTCTTAAGCTTTTTAACTCTGGGTCTGGCACTACATGCCCTCAGTGCCAACCGCAAAACATATTTAGCAGACTGTGATGGCCACTGTAGAATTTTCCAGGACTTCTTCTGCATCCAAGCCTTGGTGGAATTTGAGGTATGCTTGGGGTATGCTTGGGATCATTTTCCTGTTAAAAGGTCTAATCACACCCAAGCTTCAGCCAGGGACGGACTTAGACCAACCAGGGCCCCTAGACAAAAAATAGGGAAGGGCCCCCCCCCAAAATCCAGGTTAGACCCCACATTCCAGGGCCCCGAAAGCAACAGACCTCCACTCCACTGATGCCCCCCCACTCCCACCTTAACTGTTTAGTTACTGGTAGTGCAGCCATTAGTGCTGTTTAAGCTCCCGTTCATGTCAACCGGCGCCCGTTCCAACTAACAACCACTGGTGTAGCTGTCAGTGCTGCAGCTGCGCTAGCTAACCCTTGAATAGAAGAAGGGCTGTAGGCGTTCCCTGTGTGTGTGACCCCATAATAAACTTTACCTGCCTACTCCCACTCGCTGATTCAGTCACAACTGCTAGTGTTTACTCTGCACTAGCTCATTTAACCAGCTGTGAATGAGTGTAGGCAGCACACCAGGGGCCCTTGTGACACCACTGGTGCCCCCCTCATGTGCCGGGCCCTCAATCCAGGTACTATCTGCCCAACTGCTCAGTCTGTCCCTGGTTATACTGTAACTGCTTAATTGCGTTTGGTCAGCTACACACTGATGATTATCTAAAAAATTAAAGGAAGGCAGACAGTGAAAAATATGTGGTATGGCAGGACTGCTTGCCAGGTCTATGCCAGAGACTGCTCTTACAATTAAATAGACAGGAATGAGCCTAGGAATAGGACCAGACCTGCACTGAGGGTTAATTGTTAATAAAATAAGAACTTATGTTTTTTTATATTCCAGATTGTGTGCTTTTTAATTAATAGGAGTTTTGGATGGAAAGGTATTTGAATACAAGTCAGCTGTACTGGATAGTTCATGTGGGGACTCCCTAGGAGGCTACTATGGTTGGTTGATTCAGGGAATCATTATTCCACTTGGGGGTCAGGTCCGTAGCTTTATTAAGGTGAGGAGTTGGGTCAGTTAGGTAGTGATTATTGCAGTGGGGGTATGAGTCAGGTAGCTTCTACTGCAGTTGAGAGGGAGAGTTCATCATTAGGGATAATTGTAGTGAGGCTAGGCCAGGCCACTATTAGTCTTTATTGCAGAGGGGGAGAATATTTGTCAGATCCTATCTGCCTCCTGTTGCTATTCCTTTAAATTTCCTCTTGCCTGCCTATAAAACCCCACAGTTTCACTGACACTTTGCTGGATTATTTTTCCTGTCTCTGACGTTTCAGAGTCTCAGTGAACCAATTCGGTTCTCACCTTACAGGAAGTCAGTTGCTTCTCTGGACTTCTCTCCTCGCAAGCCTTTGCGCAACTCCTAACACGCTGCCACTCTGCGTTCTCAGCCTGTCAGCTCTCTCTGCCTCCCTGCTCACACAGGCTGTCAGCACACGCTGCCACGTCATCAGCTACGGCCGCAATCGTTACCGCTCTCACACATCCTCAGAGCAGGGGTAAACTAAGCTGCATATACATCTAACAGTTGACGGTTAATCCTAACACCAACCTCAGGTCGTATACTTACAAATTGCTGATATCTATTTCTGTACATGAACGCTGTCATTCCTACACTCATATTTAAACTGCAGTAATTCCTCTCATATATTTTTTTGTGATTTCTACCATTTTCTCCACGCCTCTGCACAGTGTTACAGACTTCAGTGTCTGTCTACCACTATTGTATTTGGCATATATTAAACTCAGATTCTTTATCTGCAAACTCTCAGTTGTTTGTAGTTAAGGAACCTGAGACATTCTTATACCAGAGAATCAATTTCTACTATAAACAGTTTTTGTTTAAATATATTCTGATTGAGTTTGTAAGGTGTGATATAATAATCCAGCCTAAAGATTTAATTACTGGTGTTACAGTTATGGATATGACTGAGATATCAAATCAATTATCAGTGCTCACACAGCGTATGGATAATGTGACTCAATCAGTCAGGGAATTACAAGGTGAAACCCAGGTGTTAAAAGACTGTGTGAGAGATATGTATGCAGTTAAAACCACACAACCAGAACCTCAGGTTTCCTTGCCAGATAAATTCAGTGGTAACAGGGCTAATTTCAAAGAATTCAGAAATGCCTGTTTACTTCTGTTTGAACTCAAACCTAAAACTTATAACACTGACCGGTTAAAGGTTCTAACCATTATTTCTTATTTAAGGGCTGAGCCCCGTATTTGGGCTGATAGTCTATTTGAAAATCAAAATGCTATATTAGATTCACTACAAGATTTTTTAAAGGCATTTTCTTCTTTGTATGATGATCCTTTTAAGCAGGAATCCGCCGAAACATCACTTAGGGGCCTAAAACAAGGCAGACAGCCTGTGGAGAATTATATTTCTCAATTTAAAATATATGCCATTGAATCCAAATGGAATGAGGCTTCACTAAGACATCAATTTAGAATTGGACTCAGCGAGGAAATAAAGGATGAGTTATCCCGCACTGGAGTACCAACCAGGTTGGAGGATCTCTGTAGTCTCTGTACTACTATAGACAGACGTCTGCTTGAACGCAAACTTGAGAGATCTGGTACCTCATCAACGTACAAAAAGTACACACCCACTGCTCCCATTCCTAAGGAATCAGAAACACCTATGGAGATTGGGTTTATGCGTGATCCACTCTCTACTGAAGAGAAAAGTAGAAGGCGTGCTTTAAGATTGTGCATGTACTGTGCATCCCCAGAGCATGATGTGAACACCTGCCCTTTTTGAAAAAGACAAAACTTGGTAAGACAATCTCTAATTCTCTTAGCCTATCATTAAACAAAAAATCTAATACTCATATTACTTTGCCACTTATATTACAGTGGGATCTCCATCACATTGAAGTCGAGGCGTTAATCGATACCGGGGCTTCAGCAAGCTACATTGATTCAGAATTTGTTAAACTAAATAAAATTCCCTTCCTAGCAAAACAGGTTTCCGTCTCAATTAATTTAGTTGATGGATCATCTCTCTCTACAGGTCCTATAACTCATGAGACTATACCCTTACTACTCTGTATTAATTCACGTCACAGAGAAGTAATTAGTTTTGACATAATTCCTAGCCCACTATATCCTATCATTCTCGGCTTATCATGGTTGCAACTACACAAACCTGATTTTGACTGGCAACACTCGACTGTAAATCTATCTTCCACATATTGTACACAAACTTGTTATCCACTTGACAACATTTTACTTACCACTACTGAAAACATACCTACTGTATATCAAGACTTCCAAGATGTATTTAATAAAACTGAGGCACAGGTTCTTCCGCCACACAGGCCATACGACTGCCCCATTGACCTCCTTCCTGGTGCAACTATTCCTGTTGGTCACATATACCCATTGTCGAAACCTGAATTAGATCATTTGAAGTTATACCTACAAGAGAATTTAGCCAAAGGTTTTATAAGACCTTCAACCTCCCCAGCTGGGGCTGGTATTTTTTTCGTTAAAAATAAAGATCAGACACTCAGGCCTATAATAGATTATAGAGAGCTAAACAAAAGAACAAAGAAAAAACGTTATCCACTTCCACTTATACCCGAACTTATAGAGAGGTTACGCACTGCCAAGATCTTTACAAAATTGGATCTCAGGGGTGCTTACAACCTCATACGAATGAGGGCTGGGGACAAATGGTTGACGGCTTTTAGAGCCCGGTATGGCCATTACGAATACACTGTCATGCCATTCGGCCTTTGTAATGCTCCAGCAACATTTCAATGCTTTATTAACGACATTTTCCGTGACATTCTAGATAATTTTGTAGCTGTATATTTAGACGATATACTCATTTATTCAGACACTGAACAACAACATATCACCCATGTTAGGACTGTTTTAGCACGTTTAAGAGAACATAAATTGTATGCCAAGGTAGAAAAATGTTAGTTCCATAGTTCTAAGGTCACTTTTTTGGGATATGTCATTTCTAACTCTGGAATTATGATGGATGATTCAAAAATCCATGCAATAACCCAATGGCCAACTCCTAATACCAAGAAACAGGTACAACGGTTTCTTGGATTCGCCAACTTTTACCGTAAGTTTATTTGTAATTTTACACACACAGCCAGACCTCTTACTGACTTGACTAAACTGGGAAAGCCCTTTAAATGGACAGATGAATGTGAACAGGTCTTCCAAAAATTAAAAAAAGACTTCACTACAGCTCCCATACTGCAGTTCCCAGACACAAATAGACAGTTTATAGTTGAGGTTGATGCTTCGGATTATGCTCTGGGGGCAATCTTGTCGCAAAAAACAATTCTTACTGATAAAATGCATCCGGTTGCTTACCTGTCCAGATTACTTACGTCTGCTGAACGCAATTACGCTTTTGGGGAAAGAGAATTACTGGCGATCAAGATTGCATTTGAGCAGTGGAGACACCTACTTGAGGGTGCTACATGTCCTATTGTAGTAATAACGGATCATAAAACTTGTAGTACCTACAGCAAAATAGAACTTTGTCAGCCAGACAACTTCGCTGGAATCTCTACTTTTCTCGTTTCGACTTTATCATCACTTATCGTCCAGGTACTCGAAATGGTAAGGCTGATGCTCTCTCCAGAAGGGACTCCAGACCACTTACTCCGGAAGCACCATCTACTATTATTCCAAAATCCAAAATTCTAGGGTTACTTATAACCTCTCATCCCGATTTCCAAAACTCTCAAATCAATGATCCTTCCAAACCGCTTCAACTTCTTCATACAAAACAAAACGGGTTGTACTATTACAATAACTTATTATATATACCTCCTACTTGTAGGACTGAACTCCTTCACTCCTGTCATACCTCTCCTCTATCTGGACATTTAGGTTTTAGGAAAACATTGGATTTGCTTCACCGTCACTATTGGTGGCCAGCTATGACCACATCAGTTCAAAATTTCATCACCCAATGTACCACCTGTGCAACTTCGAAACCAAGTCATCAATTTCCAATAGGGTTGCTCCAATCATATCCGGTTCCAGAAACTCCTTGGTCTCATATTGCAATGGATTACATTGTCGACCTACCACCCTCCAATTGTTACACTTCAGTATTTGTAATAGTAGACCTGTTTACGAAAATGGCACATTTTGTCCCTGCAGTTGGTTTACCTACTGCTCAAGAGACCTGCGATATGTTCATTAAAGAAGTAGTCCGCCTACACGGACTCCCTACGGTGATTTTAACTGATAGGGGTTCACAAATTATAATTTCACACTTAACAGAGAAGAGCATATAATACTGTTGCTATCATTGAGTTGTATATTGTAGAGCCACTATTGAAAGATCGTCAACACACCAATGGCATTGAATTTTCTAAATATATATTTTTCTTACACCTAGATTACGAGTTTTGTGCTAAACAGGGTGGGAAACGAACGCAACAAAAGTTGCGTAATTTCACCATCCATAGCGCTGCCATTACACGTTACTGAAAAACCTCCTTGTGCGTGCGATATGATGGCGTTAAGTTACATACCGCACAAAATCCAAAGGCTGAGTTTACGTGCTCGTGCACGCTTTCCCCATAGACATCAATGGGGAGAGAGTGTTAGAAAAAACACCTGCGATCGTGGAATGAAAATTTTCCGTAACGCAACCCCATTGATGTCTATGGGGAAAAAAGTTACGTTTAAACCTAACACCCTAACATAAACCCCAAGTCTAAACACCCCTAATGTGCCGTTCCCGACATCGCCGACACCTAAATAAAGTTATTAACCCCTAATCTGCCGTCCCCGACATCGCCGACACTAATAAAAGCTATTAACCCCTAATCAGCTGCTCCCCGACATCGCAGACACTATAATAAAGTTATTAACCCCTAAACCTTCGGCCTCCCACATCTCTGCCACTAAATAAACCTATTAACCCCTAAACCGCCGCCCCCCACATCGCAAAACACTAAATTAAACTATTAACCCCTAAACCTTACACCCCCCCTAACATTAAATTAAAATTACAATATAACTCTATTTAAATAAATAAAAACTTACCTGTGAAATAAATATAAACCTAACATTAAACTATAAATTAACCTAACATAACTAATCTAATAAAATAAAAAATACTACCAATTAAAATATCTAAATTACAAATTTTAAAAAAATCTAACACTAAGAAAAAAATGTAAAAATCTAAATTCAGCTGCCAATTGTTTAATTCCGAGAGCGAGCGCTGAAAAAGCGATTTGAGTCCCACTGGGAGAAAGGCGCTATATAAATACTAGTTATTATTATTATTATTATTATTATTAATAAATTACAACTAAAAAAAAAAATCTAAAAAATCTAAGTTTACCAAAAACAATTAACACCAAAATCACAAAAAATAAAAAACACTAGGATTACAAAAAAATAGCGGAGCCATCCTGGAAGCCGAAGACATCCTGCGCGGAGCGTCCTCTTCATAAGGTAGCCGCTGTACACTGAAGTTGAATGCAAAGTAGCCGTTTCAAAATAGCGTATCTTGCAGTACTATTGGCTGATTTGATTCTTCAAATTCTAATCAGCCAATAGGATGAGAGCTTCTGAAATCCTATTGGCTGTTCAAAACAGCCAATAGGATGAGACCTACTGAAATCCTATTGGCTGATTTGAACAACTAATAGGATTTCAGTAGGTCTCATCCTACTGGCTGTTTTGAATAGCCAATAGGATTTCAGTAGGTCTCATCAGGGGCCTGATCCGATATGCAGCGTCGCCCGCAAAAGCCGGTGACGCCGAATTTTGCGCTTGTTTGGTATCCTATATACAGCGTAACCTAGAAGTTACGCTCGTATATTTCTGCCTTCACCCGTAGTTTTTTGGGCCATAGGCAGGTATACCAAACCTGCGCAGTTTGATATCCAATATACAGCGTAAGGACTTACGTGGCGAAAATGGAGAAATCTTACTCCATTTTCACCTCGCCACAAAATGCAGCCGTAGTAAGCCTTACGCTGTCTTTTGGAGCCCCGTAACTCCCTAAACTACCTGCAAAATAAAACCTAACACCTAACGCATGCGCAATGTCTATCTACCTGTCAACCGCAAAATGCTAAATAAAACCAAACACCTAACGCATGCGCAATGTCTATCTACCTGTCAACCGCGATCCCCCGCCGCAATCCCTAATAAAGTATTTAACCCCTAAACCGCCTCTCCCAGACCCCGCCACCACCTACATTAAAAGTATAACCCCCTAATGTGATCCCCCTACACCGTCGCCAGGTACATTACATACCCCCTAATGTGAGCCCCTTACACCGCCGCCATCTACCTTACCTACCCCCTAAAGTGAGCTCCTACCCCGCCGCCATCTATTTTAAAAATATTAACCCCTAATTTAATATTTTAATTAATAATATTAATAATATTAATATTAATTAGATTTATTTTAATAAGAATTTAGTTAAGGATGTTAGAGTTAGATAGGGTTATTAAACTTAATATATATATATAATATAATAACGATATTAACTATATTAACCCTAATATAATTAGGGTTAATATAGTTAATATATATAATAACGATATTAACTATATTAACCATAATTATATTAGGGTTAATATAGTTAATATAGTTATTATATTATATATATTAACTATATTAACCCTAATTATATTAGGGTTAATATAGTTAATATCGTTATTATATTATATATATTAACTATATTAACCCTAATTATATTAGGGTTAATATAGTTAATATCGTTATTATATTATATATATATTAAGTATAATAACCCTATCTAACTCTAACATCCTTAACTAAATTCTTATTAAAATAAATCTAATTAATATTAATATTATTATTTAAAATATTCCTATTTAAATATAAATACTTACCTATAAAATAAACCCTAAGATAGCTACAATGTAATTAATAATTACATTGTAGCTATTTTAGGGTTTATATTTATTTTACAGGTAACTTGGTATTTATTTTAACTAGGTACAATAGCTTTTAAATAGCTACCTAGTTAAAATAATTACCAATTTACCTGTAAAATAAATCCTAACCTAAGTTACAAATACACCTACACTATCAATAAATTAAATAAACTACAAATATCTAAACTAAAATACAATTAAATAAATTAAACTAAATTACAAAAACAAACACAAAATTACAAAAAATAAAAAAGACTACAAGATTTTTAACCTTATAGGCAGCGGCGGTGTAGGGGGATTGAATTAGGGGTTAATATTTTTAAAATAGATGGCGGTGGGGTCGGAGCTCACTTTAGGGGGTAGGTAAGGTAGATGGCGGCGTTGTAAGGGGCTCACTTTAGGGGGTAGGTAAGGTAGATGGCGGTGGGGTAGGGGTTCACTTTAGGGGGTAGGTAAGGTAGATGGCGGCGGGGTAGGGGATCACTTTAGGTGGTAGGTAAGGTAGATGGCGGCGGGGTAGGAGCTCACATTAGGGGTTTATAGATTTAATATAGCTGGCGGCGGGGTCCGGGAGTGGCGGTTTAGGGGTTAATAACTTTATTAGGTGGCGGCGGGGTCCGGGAGCGGCGGTTTAGGGGTTAATACATGTTTTATTGTTAGGATAGTGAGGGGGGATAGAGGGTTAGACGTGTCGGGCTATGTTTGGGAGGCGTGTTAGACAGTACGGGTGATTTTATAACTTAGTCAGGTTTTGTAGGCGCCGGCAGTTTCTAAAGTGCCGTAAGTCACTGGTGACTCCAGAAATTTGTACTTACGAAGATTTCTGGATATCGCTGGTTTGTACGGCACTTTAGCCTCTGATGGCGCCGTATTTGGGATAGCTCGAGTTACGAGCTGAAACTACGGGCGGCGGGGGTTCCCTCGCTTGCACAGCAAACTACGATCTTAATCGGATCGCGCCCCCTATTGGCTGTTTTGAACAGCCAATAGGATTTCACAAGCTCTCATCCTATTGGCTGATTTGAATTTGAAGAATCAAATCAGCCAATAGTAATGCAAGGTACGCCATTTTGAAATGGCTAATTTGCATTCAACTTCAGTGTACGGCGGCAATCATATGAAGAGGACGCTCCGCACAGGATGTCTTCGGCTTCCAGGATGGCTCCACTCCACGCCCCCGGGATGAATATAGAAGATGCCCCTGGGATGGATGAAGACCTTGCCACCTGGATGAAGACCTTGCCGCCTGGATAGAGATTGATGTCCGGACTTCAGAAACCCTGAGTAGATCTTCTGGGGTTAGTGTTATTTTTTTTTTTTTTTTTAATTTGTGTTTTTTTTTTTTTAGATTCAGACTTTGGGCTTTGAAAAAGAGCTAAATGCCCTTTTAAGGGCAATAAAAAAGAGCTGAATGCCCTTTTAAGGGCAATGCCCATACAAATGCCCCTTATGGGGCAATGGGTAGCTTAGATTTTTTGAGAGTTAGGTTTTTATTTTGGGGGGTTGGTTGGGTGGTGGGTTTTACTGTTGGGGGGGACTTTGTATTTTTTTTACAGGTAAAAGAGCTGATTTCTTTAGGGCAATGCCCTACAAAAGGCCCTTTTAAGGGCTATTGGTAGTTTATTGTAGGCTATGGGCTGTTTTTATTTTGGGGGGCTTTTTTATTTTTATAGGTCTATTAGATTAGGTGTAATTGTTACAATTTTTGATGATTCCGTTTCTATTTTGTAATCTTAGTGTTTTTTATTTTTGTGATTTTATTGTTAATTATTTTTGGTAAACTTAGATTTTTAAAAATTTTCGTAGGATTTTTTTTTAGTTGCAATTTAGATTTTAATTTTTTTTTCTTAGTGTTAGGTTTTTTTAAATTTGTAATTTAGATATTTTAATTGGTAGTATTTTTTATTTTATTAGATTAGTTATTTTATGTTAATTTATAGTTTAATGTTAGGTTTATATTTATTTCAAAGGTAAGTTTTTATTTATTTAAATAGAGTTATATTGTAATTTTAATTTAAAGTTAGGGGGGTGTTAGGTTTAGGGGTTAATAGTTTAATTTAGTGTTTTGCAACGTGGGGGCTGGCAGTTTAGGTGTTAATAGGTAGTTTATGGGTGTTAGTGTACTTTGTAACACTTAAGTTATGAGTTTTGTGAAACATTTTTGTTACATAAAGTCCATAACTACTGCTCTCATATGGTGTTATGGATCGTGTCGGTATAGGCTGTAACACAAGCATTTTAGCCTTACCGCACAACCTGTAATACCGGCGTTATGAAAATCCCACGCAAAAAAACATAATTTTTTTGAGTGCGGAATGGACGTTGAGTTACAGGCTAAAATGCTTGTGACACGACTTACAATAGCAGCGTTACTGCTTTTACGCTGAAATTGCTTTTTCAGCGTTAAAAGCCGCAACGCAAAACTCGTAATCTAGGTCTGTTTTACTTAAATATATACGATTATTAAATGCAGTATGTTAAACTATAACAAAAAAACGTATTAGCAAAGTAAGGTGGCAATGTTTACCATTAATAACACAATGATGATAAGAGAATGTTAGCACAAACAGTAATCTTATAAATTATTGTTTTAGTAGTTGTAGCATAGATTTCATTTTGCTACTGATACAGTTTCCCTTTGAATCTGTTATTATTGGTAGTTGTACATAAAGAGTCAAAAAGGTTGTTGGTTATAAATAAATCATTTTTAGTTAAACCATGAATACTGTTTAAACACTGAAACTGACTCACATATGTGCTCATGCCCTTTGTTGGCAACTGAATTTTATAGTACATGAGCAGTTATTGTACCGTGTTTAGGCAAGGGAATATCTGACTTAAAATTAAAACTGCCTTAGAGACAGCTAAATAATACAAACACTACATACAAGTGTATGTAAATGGAAAATTCTGCTACATACAGATGATTTATTAGTAATTTTAAAGGAAAGCAAAAGAATACTTTGCTATTTTATATAGTATGGCAATACTGCTTACTGGATTCATTTTTTGCCCTCAATTGAGTTGGAAGGCTTATTTTTGACAGCTTTCTCACAGCAGTTTGATTGGCTATTCTCACAAACAGAGACTGCTCTAAAAATTAAACAAACAGGAAGGAACCCTGGAATAGATCCAGTTTGGCAGAATTACTTACTTGAGACGTTGCCTCGCCAGGCACCACAAACTGCTCCTATGCTCATCCTGCTGCAGTGCTGCGGCTGCTGCCTCTAAATGTGCAGTTAAAATTGTGTGCGCACGGCGTGCTGTGAGTGGGTGTGTGGAGCTGAGCAGCCAGGAGACACAAGGTGATCATAATATGTGGACCCGATTCTGGACTACCTGGTCCACATATTGCAGGGTAGCACTTTGGTCTGCCAGTGCCAGGACTTTAAGTTGTCAGTAAGTGTCACTTACTTACTGGCTCCATCCTTCTCCAAGTCTCCACGATGAGGCTGAGATGCTGATGATGATGGCCACACGCACTAAGTCACACACTCCACCACCACCGGCCGCACATGTGAGAGCCCCCCCCCCCCCATCAAGAACAAAAAAAATCCAAAGCACCCTGCCCAAATAAATAAATATATTTGTATATATAGATTTAAAAAAATCAGTAATGCATGGGGGCGGGGCTCCCTAAGTAGCCAGGCCCTCAGCCAAGGGCCGATTTGCCTGACTTGTCAGTCCGCCCCTGGCTTCAGCTTCCTCACAGATGGCATGACGTTTTTCTCCTAGGATCCTGATACTTCAATTACTCCATCTTGCCTTCCATACACTGCAGTTTTCCAGTGGTAGAGGATGCAAAGCAGCCCAAGAGCATCACAGAGCCACCACCATGCTTAAAGGGACATAAAACAGGTTGAGATCTGTGCATATTCTAAAAGGGCTAATTCATTAAAAATAGTTTGCATAAAAAAAGGGTAAAAAATTGCTGGCAAATATTTTAAAATAAATTTCAAAATTAAGCAAAATGAATGACATAACTAAGCTGCCTGGAGCAGCCAACTCCACCCCCTTATCAGTGTTTAGACACAGGCATTGTATTTCAACTGACTGCACAGCTTCTAGGCATGCTCCAGCAGATAATCCCTATGTATTTTTGCATTCTGCAAAAACAATAATATAGATACAGCAATAGAAGGAAATGTGTGGGGGGAGTTAGAGCTTTACAATTCAGAAACTAAAAAGAATGGGTTAATGGTGAGGCACTGCAGTATAAATTTGCAGGTAAAGTAATTAAAGTACATATTATATACTTTTGTCTCTATCCCAACTTGTGTTTTAGTGTTCTTTTCAGCATATGCTTCATTCTTCTTCCTCCAGACATACCGCTGATCCATTGGGCTAAAAAGTTCCAGTTTTGTTTCATCGCTCCACAGAACAGAATCACACACACACACATATATATATATATATATATATATAATACTTTATTTTAATGTAAAATTTACAATTTTCAGATGCATTTTACAGCAAAATAAATAATGAATAATGGAATAAATATTGAAATAATGATGTTTTATTTTTTTATTATTATTTTTTTATTATCACACATTTATAAGATTACCATTATTGCTTAAATAAAGAAAAGAGTTGACTTAAAGGGACACTAAACCATGAAAAAAAGTAATCTTCAATTGCAAGTTTATTATAGATTACATATATTTGTAATAGGCTTTGTGTTTCCAATTAATACCATTTCTTATAAAATCAAGATTGAAAATTTAACAAATTCCAAACCCACCGCCAGCTAGTATTTTTCAATCTTCAAATCCGGACCGATAACCCAGGTTATCAAAATGGATGACAAATGCCGCTATGCGCATGCGCGATATTCAGTCCATAGTATACGTCACCAGCAGACCCTCTGTATCGGGTAAGAACTGAGCGCTGCGCTAAGAGAATCTCCCTAACAATAACGAGCATTAGGGTTAGAAATAAGCGCATGCGTCTGGTGACGAGATAGGATATGCGAGTCAAGGAACACAAAGCGCATGCGTCTGGTGACGACATAGTCACTTAATGATATGCATAAAATGGGAATCGGATTGGCGATTGTGTTTGGTAGTGCACGGCCCATATTAGAGGGTTGACTGTACTGACGTCATGCTCTAAATATAAATTATAATTTTCAAGTCTTCTGAAAAATCGTTTTACTGAAAAAATAGGTAAGATATGTTATATAAACGTTTGTTGTTTGAAAACGATAGTCAGGTTGGGCTGAAAATAATAAAGTTTTGGAATCCTTTAAGCATATTCATAATTTAAGGTGAACTTCCATAAGCATTGCAAATGTCACATATAAAAAAAGAGACCTGTCAGGTGTTAGAAACTAACGGAACAAAATATTCGAATGTATGTCTACGTTGGTCCATGAAACAAGTATCATATTCTACTACAAGCTAAATTCTACTTAGAACTAATACATAACATTTGTTTTCGTTAATGGATAATAACAGTAATAAACCAGAAATACAGACCAGTATTTTTTTAACTCATATAGGGCCAGATTACAAGTTTAATGCTAAATGACGCTTATGCTAAAGTGATATTTCTGTGGAACTGAGTAATGCCAGCACATGCTAATGTGCGCTGGTATTACAAGTGAGGTCCAATGTGAACATGACCTCACGTTCGCATTGCATGAGAGCAATGGGAGCCTCGTTCTCATGCCGTAAGACATGACACACTGTTCCCATAGGTGCTGTTTTTTTCTAACACCTGCCACTTTTAACCCCTAGAAATTGCTCTGTACATTTCTTTTCATAAACAAATAAAAGACAAGTGCAATCGGGTACTTTTACCGCAAGCTCCACTTGTAATCTAGCCCATAATTAGCAGACTTTATGAAGTATTATCTTCTAATAATTGAGAGAGAGAGAAAAGTAGTTAAGAAAATAATATAGGGTTGTAAAATGTAAATTACATTTTTGTGGTATGTTAACATTTATTACTGAGGCATGCAAGGTATTATTTGAAGACTCATAAGACAATAGTCTAGCAGGCACCCATCTCATTAGAGATGTTCTACATAAGTTGCAAAAACCATTATGTTATTTGTGCACAGTATAGCTGATTTTAAATGCATCACATTCTGAAATGCATTGGGTTAGGGCTCATGCATGGGGATTGCCTTGAAATGGGCAGGGAAGATTACATGTTTGACTAAAGTACTAAAAGAATCAATGTCATATATGTTTGGGGTTAGTGTACATGTATTTTCTATTTTTATTTGAAAACTGTTGATAAACAGCAGAAGGTAATGTACCAGATTAGAATTTTCACAATTTATTCAATATTACAGGAAGTATACAAAATGTAATTTGGGGTGAAGATTATGATAGTCTCTGAATTTGCTATGAATAATTTGCCTTTACAATTAGTTTGTTCAACAGGAGCAAAAATATATTATAAGCTTATGCTGCAGTGCATAGCAAAAGAAGATTATTCTCGTCATTGTTTAGAGAACTGACTTCCAAGAATGACATAGGAATGGGTGAGGCAGAATGGACCAATGAGACTGATGATTCTAGAGAAGACTTTTAGTGAATTTAGCTATAAAGGAATCTTGTACTAACTTGTCATGCATAGAAAAGGACAGATGTTAAACACATTTTGTTTCTTGAAAAGCTGAAATGAAAAAATGTGACATACGTATCTGATATTTAGGTATTTATTGCTCACTGGCTGATAAAAACAACTCCCACAGAAAAGGTTGGTTTATACTACACAGGACCATCCATTTAACAAAAACTAAAAAAAAAAATGTAATACATTTTGAAATAGGTTTTTCAGATTGAACAGTTTTTGAGTATGCAGTCCCCATGTTTCAAGTGTGAAAAAAAATATTATATCACAAATAATATTACCGTATACAAGATTTAGGATAGTGTGCCTACTTTAATTTGTATTTGTGTCTCTGTAAGATAAAACTACCACCAACATTCCTTGTAATTAAGTAGGATTGGGGAGGAGGAAAAGTGTACACAATCAAATGAGACAGTAAACATTTATTTTAAAAAATCACTGTCTAAGTATAGGAGTATATTTTGGATGTCTGAAGCAAATTTTTTTTTAAAAAAAAAGCAATCTCATGAAACTGATTAAAAAAAATAAAAAAAATAAAAAAATAGCTGTCTTACATGCAAACCCACTGCTCCTTTAAAGGGGCATTAAACACCCTAGGATATTAAAGGGAAACTGAACCCAATTTTTTTCTTTTGTGATTCAGATACAGGTATACCTCACTTTACAGTGCTTCACTTTACAGCGTTTCGCTAATACAGCGCTTTGTGGAGCTGAAGTTCATCCTCCAGTGATTTTGAAACAGTGCTGTAATCTGTTTTACATAGGTGGTGCTCAAGTAGGCGATTTGGTGCACTGGTTAGAGGTTGGAATTTAGCACATTCGCAGGGCATATGAGATTCAGAAGGGCCAGAGCTCTATAGTATAAGGTCATAATGAGTAACCTTAGGCTTCTAAGCCTACGATTATGGGTAATAGACTATTTCACACGATATATGTATAGTTCAACGGACCGGACAGCACAGTGTGTTTTGCTTTGTTTGTTTTTTGTTTGTCTTTTCTTTCCTTTTTTCGTGTTATTTACTTACATGCACTGAATACTTACCAATTTCATGTCAACTGCGCTGTGTGCGAACAGCCTTTAATAGCGGTAAATGTCAATAACTTTGTAACAATACCAAATGCATATGTGCAATGTTTATTTCTTATAAAATAAAATTATTTTTGAAAAAAAAAAAAAAGAAAAGAAAGTTGCTTAAAATTGCATACTCTATCTGAATCACGAAAGAAAAAATTGGGTTCAGTGTCCCTTTAATTTAAATTGTTTAATTAAATGCAGTAAAACAACTTTGCAATTACTTTCATTATTTATTTTGTTCTCCTTTCCTGTAACTTAATTCTGAATACTGTGGGTTTACCAATTCCTGTTAAACATGGAAGTGCAGACACAGTTATATTACACACAGTCATTGGTTGCACACTCTAGTACAGCCATTTTTAACCATTCCTAATTGGCCTCAGTGTAACCTAAGTTACAATATAGTGGCACCCACTGCTTTATGACCATTAACTTTTCCCTTAGTTTTTTAACAACTAATATAAGGACAGATTACAAGTTTTGCGTTAGAGGCTATGTGGTGCTAACGAGCAGTTTTCTCTTACCGCTCACTTACCTGCAGCGCTGGTATTACAGGTTTTTACAAACCTGGCGTTAAAAGACAAGAAGTGAGCGTTGAGCAAAATTCTGCTCCTTACCGCACTCCAATACCAGCGCTGCTTAAGTCAGCGGTGAGCTGGTCGTACGTGCTTGTGCACGATTTCCCCATAGGAATCAATGGGGAGAGCCGGCTGAGAAAAAGTCTAACACCTGCAAAAAAGCAGCCTAAAACTCACTAACACAGTCCCATTGATTCCTATGGGGAAATAAAATGTATGTTTACACCTAACACCCTAACATAAACCCTGAATCTAAACACCCCTAATCGTACACTTATTAACCCCTAATCTGCCGCCCCCGACATCGCCAACACCTACATTATACTTATTAACCCCTAATCTGCCGCTCCGGACACCGCCACCACCTACATTATATGTATTAACCTCTAATCTGATGCCCCCAACATTGCCAACACCTACATTATATTTATTAACCCCTAATGTGCCGCCCCCAATGTCGCTGCAACCTACCTACACTTATTGACCCCTAATCTGCCGCCCCCAACGTCGCTGCCACTATAATAAACATATTAACCCCTAAACCGCCACACTCCTGTCTTGCAAACATTAGTTAAATATTATTAACCCCTAATCTGCCGTCCCTAACATCACCGCCACCTACCTACATTTAGTAGCCCCTAATCTGCCACCCCCAACATCGTCGCCACTATACTAAATGTATTAACCCCTAAACCTAAATCTAAACCTAACCCTGACACCCCCTAACTTAAATAAAATTACAATAAATCTAAATAAAACTTCCTATCATTACCTAAATAATTCCTATTTAAAACTAAATACTTACCTATAAAATAAACCAGTATAAATAGTTTAGGCTAGGTTTTTTTTTTATTATGGGGGGGCTTTTTTTATTTTGATAGGGCTATTAGATTAGGTGTAATTAGTTTAAATATCTTGCAATTTGTTTATTATTTTCTGTAATTTAGTGGGGTTTTTTTTTGTACTTTAGCTTATTTAATTTAATGTATTTAATTGTTTTTAATTTAGTAAATTTATTTAATTATAGTGTAGTGTTAGGTGTTATTGTAACTTAGGTTAGGTTTTATTTTACAGGTACTTTTGTATTTATTTTAGCTAGGTAGTCATTAAATAGTTAATAACTATTTAGTAACTATTCTACCTAGTTAAAATAAATACAAACTTGCCTGTAAAATAAAAATAAACCCTAAGCTAGCTACAATGTAAATATTAGTTATATTGTAGCTAGCTTAGAGTTTATTTTATAGGTAAGTATTTAGTTTTAAATAGGAATTATTTAGTTATTAATAGTAAGTTTTATTTAGATTTATTTAAATTATATTTAAGTTAGGGGGTGTTAGAGTTAGACTTAGGTTTAGGGATTAATAAATTTAGAATAGTGGCGGCAACGTTGGGGACCGCAGATTAGGGGTTAATAAGTGTAGGTAGGTTGTGGCGACATTGGAGGCAGCAGATTAGGGGTTAATAAAAATAATGTAGGTGTCGGCGATGTTGGGGGCAGCAGATTAGGGGTTTATAAGTATAATGTAGGTGGCGGCGATGTCCGGAGCGGCAGATTAGGGGTTAATAAGTATAATGTAGGTGGCGACGATGTTAGGAACGGCAGATTAGGGGTTAATAATATTTAACTAGTGTTTGCGAGGAGGGAGTGCGGTGGTTTAGGGGTTAATATGTTTATTATAGTGGCGGCGATGTCTGGAGCGGCAGATTAGGGGTTAAAAATTAAATTTTAGTGTTTGCGATGCAGGAGGACCGCGGTTTAGGGGTTAATAGGTAGTTTATGGATGTTAGTGTACTTTTTAGCACTTTAGTTATGAGTTTTATGTTACAGCGTTGTACCATAAAACTCTTAACTACTGACTTTAAAATGCGTTAGGGATCTTGGAGGTAGAGGGTGTACCGCTCACTTTTTGGCCTCCCAGGACAGACTCGTAATACCAGCGCTATGGAAGTCCCATAGAAAAAAGACTTTACGAAGTTTACGTAAGTCGTTTTGCAATAAGGCCAAAGAAGTGTGCGGTGCCCCTAAACCTGCAAGACTCGTAATAGCAGCAGTAGTGAAAAAGCAGCGTTAGGACCTGTTAACGCTGCTTTTTCAGCCTAACGCACAACTCGTAATCTAGACGATAATTTTTAGAAATACATGTACAAATTATTCTCAGGCTAATCTTTGCTCTGAATACATAATTCAAGCAATGCTTTATTTAGTGTTTATTGCTCCTTTAAAAGTCATGATATGGACACTTCAAAGCCAGTCTTTTTCCATATATTAAACTTTAATAGATATCACAAAATAGTAAACCCCCTCTTTCAGCTCATCTTCAATCTAACAGAAAAAAATCAAAGGGCTACAATATATGACTGTTCAAAGTGATATCTAATTCTTTTGGATCATATCCATAAAAGAGATACTTGAACAATACTAGAATAATACATTTGGCACACAATGTAAAGGATACAGACTACACACTCTTGTTATTTGCTTGATCTAGTTTATTCTTTCATTCCTGACAGTTAATCCACCATTGCAATATTAGTTTATATTTTATGTCAACTTTAACTATTACTATATGTACAGTTACAGCCTAGATTAATTAAACAATCTTTCCATTACCTATGTTATCAAGTGGAGTTGGTTCACCAAAGCACAAATAAGCTCTCTGAAATCTTAGGCCTAGATTTGGAGTTTGGCGGTAGTCGTGAAAACCAGCGTTAGAGGCTCCTAACGCTGGTTTTAGGCTACCGCCGGTATTTGGAGTCAGTCATAAAAGGGTCTAACGCTCACTTTTCAGCCGCGACTTTTCCATACCGCAGATCCCCTTACGTCATTTGCGTATCCTGGCCTAGATTTAGAGTTTGGCGGTAGCCATGAAAACCAGCGTTAGAGGCTCCTAACGCTGGTTTTAGGCTACCGCCGGTATTTGGAGTCAGTCAAAAAAGGGTCTAACGCTCACTTTTCAGCCGCAACTTTTCCATACCGCAGATCCCCTTACGTCAATTGCGTATCCTATCTTTTCAATGGGATCTTTCTAACTCCGGTATTTAGAGTCGTGGCTGAAGTGAGCGTTATAAATCTAACGACAAAACTCCAGCCGCAGAAAAAAGTCAGTAGTTAAGAGCTTTCTGGGCTAACGCCGGTTCATAAAGCTCTTAACTACTGTGCCCTAAAGTACACTAACACCCATAAACTACCTATGTACCCCTAAACCGAGGCCCCCCCACATCGCCGACACTCGATTAATTTTTTTTAACCCCTAATCTGCCGACCGCCACCTACGTTATCCTTATGTACCCCTAATCTGCTGCCCCTAACACCGCCGACCCCTATATTATATTTATTAACCCCTAATCTGCCCCCCACAACGTCGCCGCCAGCTACCTACACTTATTAACCCCTAATCTGCCGTCCGCACGCCGCCGCCAGATACATTATAGCTATGTACCCCTAATCTGCTGCCCCTAACACCGCCGACCCCTATATTATATTTATTAACCCCTAACCTGCCCCCCACAACGTCGCCGCCAGCTACCTACAATAATTAACCCCTAATCTGCCGACCGCCACCTACGTTATACTTATGTACCCCTAATCTGCTGCCCCTAACACCGCCGACCCCTATATTATATTTATTAACCCCTAATCTGCCCCCCACAACGTCGCCTCCACCTGCCTACACTTATTAACCCCTAATCTGCCGAGTGGACCGCACCGCTATTATAATAAAGTTATTAACCCCTAATCCGCCTCACTAACCCTATAATAAATAGTATTAACCCCTAATCTGCCCTCCCTAACATCGCAGACACCTAACTTCAAACATTAACCCCTAATCTGCTGACTGGAGCTCACCACTATTCTAATAAATGTATTAACCCCTAAAGCTAAGTCTAACCCTAACACTAACACCCCCCTAAGTTAAATATAATTTAAATCTAACGAAATAAATTAACTCTTATTAAATAAATTATTCCTATTTAAAGCTAAATACTTACCTGTAAAATAAATCCTAATATAGCTACAATATAAATTATAATTATATTATAGCTATTTTAGAATTTATATTTATTTTACAGGTAACTTTGTATTTATTTTAACCAGGTACAATAGCTAAAATAGTTAAAATAATTACAAAATTACCTGTAAAATAAATCCTAACCTAAGTTACAATTAAACCTAACACTACACTATCAATAAATTAATTAAATAAAATACCTACAATGACCTACAATTAAACCTAACACTACACTATCAATAAATTAATTAAATACAATATCTACAAATAAATACAATGAAATAAACTAACTAAAGTACAAAAAATAAAAAAGAACTAAGTTACAAAAAATAAAAAAATATTTACAAGCATAAGAAAAATATTACAACAATTTTAAACGAATTACACCTACTCTAAGCCCGCTAATAAAATAACAAAGACCCCAAAATAAAAAAATGCCCTACCCTATTCTAAATTACTAAAGTTCAAAGCTCTTTTACCTTACCAGCCCTGAACAGGGCCCTTTGCGGGGCATGCCCCAAAGAATTCAGCTATTTTGCCTGTAAAAAAAACACATACAATAACCCCCCCAACATTACAACCCACCACCCACATACCCCTAATCTAACCCAAACCCCCCTTAAATAAACCTAACACTAAGCCCCTGAAGATCTTCCTACCTTGTCTTCACCTCACTGGGTATCACACCGATCTGTCCTGGCTCCGATATCTTCATCTAAGCCCAAGCGGGGGCTAGACATCCATCATCCGACGGCTGATGGGGGGCTTTGTTATTTTATTAGGGGGCTTAGAGTAGGTGTAATTAGTTTAAAATTGTTGTAATTTTTTTCTTATGTTTGTAAATATTTTTTTATTTTTTGTAACTTAGTTCTTTTTTATTTTTTGTACTTTAGTTAGTTTATTTCATTGTAGTTATTTGTAGGTATTGTATTTAATTAATTTATTGATAGTGTAGTGTTAGGTTTAATTGTAGGTAATTGTAGGTATTTTATTTAATTAATTTATTGATAGTGTAGTGTTAGGTTTAATTGTAACTTAGGTTAGGATTTATTTTACAGGTAATTTTGTAATTATTTTAACTAGGTAGCTATTAAATAGTTCTTAACTATTTAATAGCTATTGTACCTGGTTAAAATAAATACAAAGTTACCTGTAAAATAAATATTAATCCTAAAATAGCTATAATATAATTATAATTTATATTGTAGCTATATTATGATTTATTTTACAGGTAAGTATTTAGCTTTAAATAGGAATAATTTATTTAATAAGAGTTAATTAATTTCGTTAGATTTAAATTATATTTAACTTAGGGGGGTGTTAGTGTTAGGGTTAGACTTAGCTTTAGGGGTTAATACATTTATTAGAATAGCGGTGAGCTCCAGTCGGCAGATTAGGGGTTAATGTTTGAAGTTAGGTGTCGGCGATGTTAGGGAGGGCAGATTAGGGGTTAATACTATTTATTATAGGGTTATTGAGGCGGGAGTGAGGCGGATTAGGGGTTAATTACTTTATTATAATAGCGGTGCGGTCCGGTCGGCAGATTAGGGGTTAATAAGTGTAGGCAGGTGGAGGCGACGTTGTGGGCGGCAGATTAGGGGTTAATAAATATAATATAGGGGTCGGCGGTGTTAGGGACAGCAGATTAGTGGTACATAGGGATAATGTAAGTAGCGGCGGTTTACGGAGCAGCAGATTAGGGGTTAATAATAATATGCAGGGGTCAGCGATAGCGGGGGCAGCAGAATAGGGGTTAATAAGTGTAAGGTTAGGGGTGTTTAGACTCGGGGTACATGTTAGAGTGTTAGGTGCAGACATAGGAAGTGTTTCCCCATAGCAAACAATGGGGCTGCGTTAGGAGCTGAACACGGCTTTTTTGCAGGTGTTAGGTTTTTTTTAATGTCCAAGAAATAGCTATATTTATACCTGAACAAACAATAAAGTTATTTTCTATGTATTTGTTAAACAAAGAACGGATATATGATATTTTCCCATAAATTAATGTGTATTTGTATTTCTAGAAATCATGATATGCCTATCTCATGTTTTTTAGTTTTTTGAAATGATTATTAATGCTAAAATTTATACATATATCTTTGCACATACTATATATATATATATATATATATTTATATATATATATATGTGTGTGTGTTATGTCAGAAATCTTTTGCAAACATATTTACATGTCCTAAATTCCTTTTTTTATTCTAAACATTGTTGTCTTTCATATCTCTATGCTTATTTATACCACTATATGTATATAGTATACATTTATTAATATTCTGAGCAGAAATTATTGAGAATATAATGTAATCATGGTATCATATGTATTTATTTGCAATCAATGAATATTTTAAGAGCTGGGACAGTTTTCTCTCTTCACCTGTGTAACCCCTCCTAATTGCAGTCTAGTTTTAAACACCACCCCTACACAGTTGTAAAAAAATGGGCTGGCATATAAGATGACATTTATTAATGAAAATGAAATTCAAGAGAAGGAAGAAAAAACACTGAAAATAGCATGACAGTAAAGATGTGATTTAATTTCTGCTGTATCTGATTCATGACAGTTTAATGTTAGGTAGACTATCCCTTTGACCTATCAGCTTAAGATTATATTGAATCAAACATCATTCGAATTTTAAAATTATTTTCTAAAATATTACACTGTGTGTCCTAATGTCCAAATCAATGTTTAACTTTAATACTAATTTCGCATATGCATACTTTCAAAGTATAATACACAATGTAACAAATGGCACTTACAAGTTCTGATAAATGATCAATGACACAAGTATAGAGCAATTTGATTTGTTAGTGATAGTAGAAAATGTATATTTAAATCAGATTGGCTGATGTCATAAAGCATGTGATTATGCATTTCCCAATCAAAAGTGGTGGAAAATTTCACTAGTTTGTTGGTTGTTTTTTAGTATTGCGTCAAATTTGGTGTGGAAGTGTTGCGTCAAATTTGGTGTGAAGTGGAGAGCTGGATTTGTACATGCCTTAAACATGGTGTAAATAGATTTTTCAAAGAAAAAAAAAAGGTAGTTAGCTATATTATGTTATGTATTTATTTCATTTTTATGTCTATATCTACTAGTGCACCAAATTTGGAGCAATACTTGCACCAAATTTGGAGCAATACTTTGCACCAAATTTGGAGCAATACATTGTCCCCTTGCTTTGTAATGAGAGACAAAGATGTAACATAATCCATAAGTAGTAATGTATATTTAATTTTTATCCCTTTATCTACTAGTGCACCAAATCTGTTGAATGTTTGATAAATTGGCAAGAGGGTCAAATGGAGTCGAATGTGATGGCGGGTGATCAGTATTCCGCTCGAATAACACAAGCATCGATCTGCGTCGGATTGATATCGCAGGAGCGTATATTACGTTACACATTCCAACATTTGAACGATCTTGACGCTTTGTTAACTACGGCTGATCAAATTTGTGTCAAATTTGATGCGGACTTCCAGCGCAATATCAGTTAAAGCTTTGATAAATTGGCCACAGAGTCTGAACAACTCTCCAGTAAGGAAAGTCCCTCCAATTCCTCTATTATCTGACTAACTCTGGTTAGTTCTAATAGTTTTCAATTTAGTAAGGCTAAAATCTGAAACTAAATCATGAAAACACAGCTGTAAAAATATACAGTGACTACAATTATCTGATATGAGTCCAGCAGAGCCAGACTGGGAACAAAAATGGGCACGGGCATTTTAAGTCAAACCAGCCAACTCCCATCCCCACATTCTGTTGTTGAACCATACCCATAAACTGAAAAGTATAATGTACTAGTTTAATTTACAAACATTTATTAACAAGTTTGTAACACCCTCCTGACACTATATTTTGTTTATTGGTTGTCATTAAATATTACATTGAAATGCAATTAAAAAACAAACAAAAAAACAGATGCCATTAAAGTTCATGTTTAAAGGGATAGTCTGCACAAAATTTTTTATTGTTTAAAAAGATAGATAATGGGGGCGAATTATCAAGCTCCGAATGGAGCTTGATGCCCCTGTTTCCGTGAGAACCTTCATAACTTATCCGCTGCCTCTGAGGCTGCGGTCTTTAATTCGCCCGATCCTATACAATCGGGCTGATTGATATTTTTTGCTAGCGGCCGATAGGCCGCAAATCTGCAAGGGTGGCATTGTACAAGCAGTTCACCAGCATTTATCGATGTGCGGCGAACATGATACGGTACATCGTATCATGTCCATTTGCACTTTAGTAAACGGGCCCCAATACCTTTACTACCCATTCCCCAGCTTTGCACAACCAACAATGTTAGATTAATATACTTTAAAATATTTAAGCCTCTAAATGTCTACCTGTTTCAAAGGCTCTATTGACAGCCTCTTAATCACATGTTTTTGTATTTTCTTTTCACAACAAGAGACTGATAGTTCATGTGGGCCATATAGATAACAATCACCTAGATTACAAGTTTTGCGCTATAGACGGTGCAAAACGAGCGCAACAAAAGTTGCATTATTTCACACTCCATAGCACTGCCATTATGAGTTTTTGAAAAGCCGCCTTGTGCATGCGATATGGTTGCGTTGAGCTCCATACTGCACAAAATACTGCAAAGTACTGCTTTGACGTGCTCGTGCACGCTTTCCCCATAGAGATCAATGGGGAGTGAGTGTTAGAAAAAAACCTGCGATCGAGGGAATGAAAAGCTCCGTAACACAGCCACATTGAAGTGTCCCTTTTGTCCATCCAGGCATTAAACAACAGGCCCTCCCAAGGATTTTCTGGATCTGCGCTGGCGGTTATCAGTGAGCTGGACCACTGCTAAGTTCCAGTCTGCTTCAATAGCACCGGTGGGTGCGCTCTGTTTGTGAGTATACTCTATCTCCTGCATTTGTATATACCTGGTTTGGTGGTACTAGGCCATGCTGGCGCCTCTGTTCCTTTCTTTTTCAAGATTATGATATTTCAGGATGACTTTCCTATGACAGAGTGCTGCCACATCTTTTTGGAGTCTCATCTATTATTGGTTTCATGGACTTTCTTTTGTATTATTATATGTCTTAACAATTGATTGTTTCTTGTGATTGTTTTTGTGATTTGGGGTTTTTGTACTCAGGAGGCGCCCCCTATGGGTGTGGTATACGTCTGAGTACACCACACTCTACATATATTTTGCAAAAGGAAGTACCCTGTGCCCACAGTCTGTGAGATGGTTTGACCCTCTATTACTGTATATAGTGATACTATTTAACCCACCAGTACTGTATATAGTGAGTTAGTGACACAGTCTGTAATCTGCCGGTGAGATGGCTAGCCTGACCCTTTATAAAGTGACCACAGTAGTCAGTGACATGGTCCAGACACCCCGTACTGTATATAGTGGCACTGTATAGTGACACTGTTTACCCCCCCCGCCCCCCCATGCTGTAGTAACAAGGTCTGTAATTTGCTGGTTCCACAAACATAAACACACACACATACATACATGTATAAATACACACACAGTCACATACATACACACACACACACATACATGTATAAATACACACACACACAGTCACATACATACACACACACACACATACATGTATAAATACACACACAGTCACATACTTACACACACACACATACATGTATAAATACACACACACATTCACATACATACACACATACACACACACATACATGTATAAATACACACACACAGTCACATACATACACACATACACACACACATACACACACACATAAACACCAATGGGTAAAACAGAAACACTAACCCCTGTAGTCAGAGACAGAGACACTAGTGAAGCATCACGTCATACTCACATGATATCAGTGCAGGCAGTAGCAGGTCAACGTTTTGTGAACTCTGCAGCCCCTGTAGTTCCGCTCTTGACTAAAACCTAACATTACAAAAATAAAAAAACACTAAAATTACAAAAAATTAAAAACTACCATTACAAAAAATAACAAACAAAATTATCCAAAGCAATACAAATTATTCCTATTCTAATACCCTGTTTTAAAAAAAAAAAAAAACACCCCAAAATAAAAATCCCTAATCTATAATAAACTACCAAGGGCCCTTAAAAGGGCCTTTTGTAGGCCCGTAAACATGCCTTTTGTAGGGCATTGTCCTAAAGAAATCAGCTCTTTTACTAAAAAAGAAAAACAAACACCCCCTAACAGTATACAAACCCCCACCTCCCAAACTCACAAAATAAAAATATAGTTAAACCTAATCTATCCATTGCCCTGAAAAGGGCATTTGTATGGGCATTGCCCTTAAAAGGGCATTCAGCTCTTTTGCTGCCCATTAAAAATAAAAAAATGGCTATTCTAAAAAAAAAAAACCAACCCAAAAAGACCCCCCCCCCCCCACAAAATAACAAACAAATTATTTAAAATAATAAAAATTATTCCTATTCTTATACCCCGCTTTTTAAAAAAACAAAAAAACAAAATAAAAGAACCCTAATCTATAATAAACTACAAATAGGCCTTAAAATGGCCTTTTGTAAGGCATTGCCCTAAAGAAATCAGCTCTTTTTACTGTTGGGGGGGTGTTTGTATTTTTTTTACAGGTAAAAGAGCTGATTTCTTTAGGGCAATGCCCCACTAAACGGCCTTTTAAGGGCTATTGGTAGTTTAGTTTAGGCGAGGTTTTTTTATTTTGGGGGGGCTTTTTTTATTTGATAGGGCTATTAGATTAGGTGTAATTAGATTAAATATTTGATCATTTCTTTTTAAATTTGTGTAATTTAGTGTTTTTTGTTGTTGTAATTTAGTTAATTGTATTTAATTAATGTAATTTATTTAATTGTAGTGTAAGGTTAGGTGTTAGTGTAACTCAGGTTAGGTTTTATTTTACAGGTAAATTTGTATTTATTTTAGCTAGGTAGTTAATAAATAGTTAATAACTATTTACTAACTAGTCTACCTAGTTAAAATAAATACAAACTTGCCTGTGAAATAAAAATAAAACCTAAGATAGCTACAATGTAACTATTAGTTATATTGTATCTAGCTTAGGGTTTATTTTATAGGTAAGTATTTAGTCTTAAATAGAAATTAGTTAAGTAATGATAGTAAGTTTTATTTAGATTTATTTTAATTATATTAAAGTTAGTGGGTGTTAGAGTTACATTAGGGTTACACTTAGGGGGTGCGATCAAATATACGGTGCAGGTTTCGGCGCAAGCGTGGGAATCTGTGCCATCTGTAAATTCACCTTGCACATCGGGGTATTACATAAACCCCGCCGGCAGTTCATAAAGTGCTGTAAGTCTGATAAACTAGCGATGTCCAGAAATGAGCTTAAATACAGATTTCTGGAGTCGCCAGTGACTAACGGCACTTTAGAAACTGCGGGCGCCTAAGAAAAGTAAAGAAAATAACAAATCTCCCGTAAAAGTCTAACACGCCTCCCAAAAATAAGCCCGACACGTAAAACCCCTATATCTGCAATCCCCCCTCATTACTAATATTAAATGTATTAACCCCTAGACCGACAACTCCCACAACGCAATATGCCTATTTAAACTATTAACCCCTATATCCACCATCAAATCCACACTGCAAGTAATAACTCAGTTATTAACCCCTAAATCCGTCAACCCCAACATCGCAAACTACCTATTAAAACCATTAACCCCTAATCCGCCATTAACCCACAACGCAATAAACCTAATCAAGTATTAACCCCTAAATCGCCCTAGCCCACAACGCAATAAACCTAATCAAGTATTAACCCCTAAACCGCCATAGCCCACAACGCAATAAACCTAACCCCTAACCTAACCCCCCAACCTAACCCCCTAAATGAACTAAAATTAGCTAATTTACAAAATACTAATGTTACTATTAAATTTTAAAAAAATCTAACACTACTTAAAAAATAAAAATAAACTAAGTATAAATTAAAGGGGCAGTCTAATCAAAATTCTGGAGTAGACTGTCCCTTTAAGCAAGAATTACAGAAAATAATAACATCTAAGATTACAGAAAATAAATAAAATTACAAAATTTTAAATAAATTACACCAAATCCCTATCGGCTAGATTTAGAGTTTTGTCGGTAACGACCCGCGTATCTCACGCTGGCTTTTTTCTGGCCGCACCTTTAAAATAACTCTGGTATTGAGAGTCCACAGAATGGCTGCGTTAGGCTCCAAAAAAGGAGCGTAGAGCATATTTAACGCAACTTCAACTCTCGATACCAGAGTTGCTTACGGACGCGGCCAGCCTCAAAAACGTGCTCGTGCACGATTCCCCCATAGGAAACAATGGGGCTGTTTGAGCTGAAAAAAAACCTAACACCTGCAAAAAAGCCGCGTTCAGCTCCTAACGCAGCACCATTGTTTCCTATGGGGAAACACTCCCTACAACTGCACCTAACACTCTGACATGTACCCCAAGTCTAAACACCCCTAACCTTACACTTATTAAACCCTATTCTGCCGCCCCCGCTATCGCTGACCCCTGTATATTATTCTTAACCCCTAATCTGCCGCTCCGTAAACCGCCGCTACTTACATTATCCCTATGTACCCCTAATCTGCTGCCCCTAACACCGCCGACCCCTATATTATATTTATTAACCCCTAATCTGCCGAGCGGACCGCACCGCTATTATAATAAAGTTATTAACCCCTAATCCGCCTCACTAACCTTATAATAAATAGTATTAACCCCTAATCTGCCCTCCCTAACATCGCCGACACCTAACTTCAATTATTAACCCCTAATCTGCCGACTGGAGCTCACCGCTATTCTAATAAATGTATTAACCCCTAAAGCTAAGTCTAACCCTAACACTAACACCCCCCTAAGTTAAATATAATTTTAATCTAACGAAATTAATTAACTCTTCTTAAATAAATTATTCCTATTTAAAGCTAAATACTTACCTGTAAAATAAATCCTAATATAGCTACAATATAAATTATAATTATATTATAGCTATTTTAGGATTAATATTTATTTTACAGGTAACTTTGTATTTATTTTAACCAGGTACAATAGCTATTAAATAGTTAAGAACTATTTAATAGCTAAAATAGTTAAAATAATTACAAATTTACCTTTAAAATAAATCCTAACCTAAGTTACAATTAAACCTAACACTACACTATCAATAAATAAATTAAATGCCTATAATTATCTACAATTAAACCTAACACTACACTATCAATAAATAAATTAAATACAATTCCTACAAATAAATACAATGAAATAAACTAACTAAAGTACAAAAAATAAAAAAGAACTAAGTTACAAAAAATAAAAAATATTTACAAACATTAGAAAAATATTACAACAATTTTAAACTAATTACACCTACTCTAAGCCCCCTAATAAAATAACAAATCCTCCCAAAATAAAAAAATGCCCTACCCTATTCTAAATTATTAAAGTTCAAAGCTCTTTTACCTTACCAGCCCTGAACAGGGCCCTTTGCGGGGCATGCCCCAAGAAGTTCAGTTCTTTTGCCTGTAAAAAAAAACATACAATACCCCCCCCCAACATTACAACCCACCACCCACATACCCCTAATCTAACCCAAACCCCCCTTAAATAAACCTAACACTAAGCCCCTGAAGATCTTCCTACCTTATCTTCACAATACCAGGTTCACCGATCGATCCAGAAGAGCTCCTCCGATGTCCTGATCCAAGCCCAAGCGGGGGGCTGAAGAGGTCCATGATCCGGCTGAAGTCATCATCCAAGCGGGAGCTGAAGAGGTCCATGATCCGGCTGAAGTCTTCATCCAAGCGGGAGATGAAGAGGTCCATGATCCGGATGAAGTCTTCTATCAACGGCATCTTCAATCTTATTTCTTCGGGAGCCATCATCTTCCATCCGACGCGGAACATCCTCTTCTCCCGACGCCTACTAGCCGAATGACGGTTCCTTTAAATGACGTCATCCAAGATGGCTTCCCTCGAATTCCGATTGGCTGATAGGATTCTATCAGCCAATCGGAATTAAGGTAGGAATATTCTGATTGGCTGATGGAATCAGCCAATCAGAATCAAGTTCAATCTGATTGGCTGATTCAATCAGCCAATCAGATTGAGCTTGCATTCTATTGGCTGTTCCGATCAGCCAATAGAATGCGAGCTCAATCTGATTGGCTGATCGGATCAGCCAATCGGATTGAACTTGATTCTGATTGGCTGATTCCATCAGCCAATCAGAATTTTCCTACCTTAATTCCGATTGGCTGATAGAATCCTATCAGCCAATCGGAATTCAAGGGACGCCATCTTGGATGACGTCATTTAAAGGAACCGTCATTCAGCTAGTAGGCGTCGGGAGAAGAGGATGTTCCGCGTCGGATGGAAGATGATGGCTCCCGAAGAAATAAGATTGAAGATGCCGTTGATAGAAGACTTCATCCGGATCCTGGACCTCTTCAGCTCCCGCTTGGATGAAGACTTCAGCCGGATCATGGACCTCTTCATCTCCCGCTTGGATGATGACTTCAGCCGGATCATGGACCTCTTCAGCCCCCCGCTTGGGCTTGGATCAGGACATCGGAGGAGCTCTTCTGGATCGATCGGTGAACCTGGTATGGTGAAGATAAGGTAGGAAGATCTTCAGGGGCTTAGTGTTAGGTTTATTTAAGGGGGGTTTTGGTTAGATTAGGGGTATGTGGGTGGTGGGTTGTAATGTTGAGGGGGGTATTGTATGTTTTTTTTTACAGGCAAAAGAGCTGAACTTCTTGGGGCATGCCCCGCAAAGGGCCCTGTTCAGGGCTGGTAAGGTAAAAGAGCTTTGAACTTTAGTAATTTAGAATAGGGTAGGGCATTTTTTTATTTTGGGGGGCTTTGTTATTTTATTAGGGGGTTTAGAGTAAGTGTAATTAGTTTAAAATTGTTGTAATATTTTTCTTATGTTTGTAAATATTTTTTTATTTTTTGTAACTTAGTATTTTTTTATTTTTTGTACTTTAGTTAGTTTATTTCATTGTAGTTATTTGTAGGTATGGTATTTAATTAATTTATTGATAGTGTAGTGTTAGGTTTAATTTTAGGTAATTGTAGGTATTTTATTTAATTAATTTATTGATAGTGTAGTGTTAGGTTTAATTGTAGGTAATTGTAGGTATTTTATTTAATTAATTTATTGATAGTGTAGTGTTAGGTTTAATTGTAACTTAGGTTAGGATTTATTTTACAGGTAATTTTGTAATTATTTTAACTAGGTAGCTATTAAATAGTTCTTAACTATTTAATAGCTATTGTACCTGGTTAAAATAAATACAAAGTTATCTGTAAAATAAATATAAATCCTAAAATAGCTATAATATAATTATAATTTATATTGTAGCTATATTAGGATTTATTTTACAGGTAAGTATTTAGCTTTAAATAGGAATAATTTATTTAATAAGAGTTAATTAATTTCGTTAGATTTAAATTATATTTAACTTAGGGGGGGTGTTAGTGTTAGGGTTAGACTTAGCTTTAGGGGTTAATACATTTATTAGAATAGCGGTGAGCTCCGGTCGGCAGATTAGGGGTTAATGTTTGAAGTTAGGTGTCGGCGATGTTAGGGAGGGCAGATTAGGGGTTAATACTATTTATTATAGGGTTAGTGAGGCGGATTAGGGGTTAATAACTTTATTATAATAGCGGTGCGGTCCGGTCGGCAGATTAGGGGTTAATAAGTGTAGGCAGGTGGAGGCGACGTTGAGGGCGGCAGATTAGGGGTTAATAAATTTAATATAGGGGTTGGCGGTGTTAGGGGCAGCAGATTAGGGGTACATAGCTATATTGTATGTGGCGGCGCTTTGCAGTCGGCAGATTAGGGGTTAATTATTGTAGGTAGCTGGCGGCGACGTTGTGGGGGGCAGGTTAGGGGTTAATAAATATAATACAGGGGTCGGCGGTGTTAGGGGCAGCAGATTAGGGGTACATAAGTATAACGTAGGTGGCGGTCGGCAGATTAGGGGTTAAAAAAATGTAATCGAGTGTCGGCGATGTGGGGGGACCTCGGTTTAGGGGTACATAGGTAATTTATGGGTGTTAGTGTACTTTAGAGCACAGTAGTTAAGAGCTTTATGAACCGGCGTTAGCCCAGAAAGCTCTTAACTACTGACTTTTTTCTGCGGCTGGAGTTTTGTCATTAGATTTCTAACGCTCACTTCAGACACGACTCTAAATACCGGAGTTAGAAAGATCCCATTGAAAAGATAGGATACGCAAATGACGTAAGGGGATCTGCGGTATGGAAAAGTCGCGGCTGAAAAGTGAGTGTTAGACCCTTTTTTGACTGACTCCAAATACCGGCGGTAGCCTAAAACCAGCGTTAGGAGCCTCTAATGCTGGTTTTCACGGCTACCGCCAAACTCCAAATCTAGGCCTATGAAAATAAAAAAGCCCCCCCAAAATAAAAACACCCCTAATCTAATAAACTACCAGTAGCCCTTAAAAGGACTTTTTGCAGGGCATTGCCCCAAGATAATCAGCTCTTTTGCACAAAAAATACACACAGCCCCCCTACCAGTAAACCCCCCACCTACCAAACCCCCCCAAAAAATACTAACACTGAAAACGCTAAACTACCCGTTGCCCTGAAAAGGGCATTTGTTTAGCATTGCACTTAAAAGGGCATTCAGCTCTTTTGCTGCCCACCCTATCTAAATAAAATGAATCCCCCCAAAACCCCTTAAAAACCCTAAGTCTAACCCCCAAGTGGTCCTCACCTGTCCTGAAGGTCCTGTTCCAGGCGGTGAAGTCTTCTTCCAAGCAGCGACCTCTTCTTTCTTCTGAAGACCGGCGACTCTGGAACGGAAGACCGGCAACCGCGGAGCCATGGAGCATGGAGGATCCTCTTCATACGATCTCCGCCGTACACTGAATAGGAATTTAAGGTACGCAATTAAAAATGGCGTCTCTTGAATTCCTATTGGCTGATTTGAGCCTTCAAATTCAAATCAGCCAATCAGATGAGAGCTACTGAAATCCTATTGTCTGTTCAAATCAGCCAATAGGATAAGAGCTACCTATTCAGTGTACGGTGGAGATCGTATGAAGAGCATCCTCCACGCTCCATGGCTCCCCAGTCGCCGATCTTCACTTCCAGAGTCGCCGTTCTTCAGTTCCAGAGTCGCCGGTCTTCAACTCTGCCCTCCGCTCCACGCCAGCTGGTTCCTAGAAGAAGAAAGAAGAGGTCACCGCTTGGAAGAAGACTTCACCGCTTGGAACAGGACCTTCTCCGCTGGACTTCAGGACAGGTGAGGACCACTTGGGGGTTAGACTTAGGGTTTTTTAAGGGTTTTTTGGGGGGATTTATTTTATTTAGATAGGGTGGGCAATGCCCAACAAATGCCCTTTTCAGGGCAATGGGTAGTTTAGCGTTTTTAGTGTTAGTTTTTTTGGGGGGTTTGGTGGGTTGGGGGGTTTACTGGTAGGGGGGGCTGTGTGTATTTTTTGTGCAAAAGAGCTGATTATCTTGGGGCAATGCCCGGCAAAAAGCCCTTTTAAGGGCTACTGGTAGTTTTTATGTTTTTATTTTGGGGGGGCTTTTTTATTTACATAGGGATTAGGTGTAATTTATTTAAAATGTTGTAATTTTATTTATTATTTTCTGTAATCTTAGATTTTATTATTTTCTGTAATTCTTGCTTAAACGGACAGTCTACTTCAGAATTTGGATTAGACTGCCCCTTTAATTTATACTTAGTTTATTTTTATTTTTTAAGTAGTGCTAGTTTGTGCGGTTGACAGGTAGATAGACATTGCAGATGCGTTAGGATTTTATTTTTGCAGGCATTTTCAGGAGTTACGGTGCTCCCATACTCAGCGCAAGGCTTGCTGCGGCTGCCTTTTATGGCGAGCTAAAAATGGAGTAAGATTTCTCAATTTTCTCCACGTAAGTCCTTGTGCTGGATATTGGATACCGATTTGCGACGTGGTTCTATGTTAGCTTATGGGAGTAATAATTGCGGGCGACAGGTGACATATATGCGCACAACTTGTATGCTACGCAGTATATGTAATACCAAAATCGCGTAAAATCTGGCGGCGGAGGATTTTGCGTAAAATTCATAACTACTGCTCTCAGATGGTGGTACGGATCTTGCTGGTATAGGCTGGAACGCAAGTTTTTTAGCCTCACCGCAAAACTCGTAATGGCAGCACTATGGGAATCCCATGAAAAAACGTAATTTTTTATAGTGCAGGCTGACGTTGCGTTACAGGCTAAAAGGCTTGCTGTACAGCTATACCGTCAAGACTCGTAATGGCTGCGTTGCTGTTTTAACGCTGAAATGACCATTTCAGCGTTAAAACACAAACGCAAAACTCGTAATCTAGGTGAATGTGTTCACGCCCGGGAAGTTATTTAAGAGTTAGCACAACACAGTACTAAATGCAACTAAATAGATTGTAAATACTCACAGTCATGTCATCAGGGGGCTGTCAGAAGATGCTTAGATACAAGGTAATCAAAGAGGTAAAACGTATATTAATATAACTGTGTTGGTTGTGCAAAACTGTGGAATGGGTAATAAAGGGATTATCTATATTTTAAAACAAAAATTCTATTGTAGTCTGTCCCTTTAAATAAAGAATAATCACTTATTGCTCATCAGCCTGTGTAGTTACAGTCTCTCAAAATAACAGGGCTGGTAGAGTTGCCCTGACCCGGATCAGGTGAAAGGTAGGACACGGCTGACCCTACATCATTCACAAATAATAATGCTGGTGACTGAGTGAGACTAAACCAACTGGCCCCAGCCTACAGGGCAAATGCCCTGCTTGCATTATGCTCAGTCCGGGCTTGGAGTCCAGTTAAGTATAAATATTACAGAATGAGAAATACTGTCTCACTGTTTCGCTTATTCCATTTTAATATAAATATATGATTTACTTATTAAAGTACATTTATGTCTTAAGTTAGATTCATGTACTACACAACCCCAAACCCCCAAACTACTGGATTAATAAAGATAATAAATTACTGTAGATTTATTTTCATTCTAATTGTTTAAAAGGCATGGTTATAAGACAAGTTTCTTGCACACTATTATTCATAAATGTTTAATTAAACAATGTACAGACAATGGGCTTGATTGAGCACAAAATAAATAACTGTCAGCTAGATTACGAGTTTTGAGCGCTATAGGGAAATTAACGACCGCCACAAAAGCAGCAGTATTTAACCTCCCTATAGCGCTGCTATTACAGGTTTTGTAAAACCAGGCTTGCGCGGGCGATATGGTTGCGTTGAGCTCCATACCTCACCCAAATACCCGTAGATATCAATGGAGAGAGTTGACTAAAAAAAAGCTTAACACCTGCGATAGCGGAAACAAAAGCTCTGTAACGCAGCCCTATTGATGTCTATGGGGAAAGAAAAAGTTACGTTTAAACCTAACACCCTAACATAAAAACCACGTCTAAACACCCCATATCTGCTGCCCCTAACATCGCTGCAACCTACATAATGTTATTAACCCCTAATCTGATGACCCTAACATCGCCGCCACCTAAATAAAACTATTAACCCCAAATCTGCCGCTCCCGATATCGCTGCCACCTACATTACAGTTATTAACCCCTAATCTGCCCCCCCAATGTCGCTGCCACTATACTAAAGTTATTAACCCCTATACCTCTGGCCTCCCACATCACTAACACTAAATAAATATATTAACCCCTAAACCTAACCCTAACGTAACCCTAAGCATAACCCTAACCCTAACGTAACCCTAAACCTAAATCTAACCCTAACCCCCTAACTTAAATATAATTAAAATAAATCTAAATTAAACTTACAATTATTACCTAAATAATTCCTATTTAAAACTAAATACTTACCTGTAAAAAAAAACTAATAGCTATATTGTAGCTAGTTTAGGTTTTATTTTTATTTCACAGGTAAGTTTGTATTTATTTTAACTAGGTAGACTAGTTAGTAACTAGTTATTAACTATTTACTAACTACCTAGTTAAAATAAATACAAACTTACCTGTAAAATAAAATCTAACCTGCCTAACACTAAAACCTAACATTACAATAAAATAAAATAAATTAAATTAATAAAATACAATTATCTTAATTTAAATTACACAAAATAAAAACAAAATTATCAAAAATAAAAACGAATTACTCCTAATCTAATAGCCCTATCAAAATAAAAAAACCCCACCCAAAATAAAAAAAACCCCTAGCCTACACTAAACTGCCAATGGCCCTTAAAAGGGCCTTTTGCACGGAATTGCCCCAAAGAAATCAGCTCTTTTACCTGTAAAAAAAATTACAAACACCCCCCAACAGTAAAACCCACCACCTACCCAACCAAACCCCCTAAATAAACCTAAGATAACCATTGCCCTGAAAAGGGCATTTGGATGGGCATTGACCTTAAAAGGGCATTTAGCTCTTTTACTTTGCCCAAACCCTAAGCTAAAAATAAAACCCACCTTAAAAAAACCTAACACTAACCCCCAACGATCCACTTACAGTTTTCTAAGACCAGACATCCATCCTCATCCAGGCGACAGAAGTCTTCATCCTAGCGGGCAGAAGTCTTCATCCAGACGGCATCTTCTATCTTTATACATCCAGTGCGGATCAGGTCCATCTTCAAGACATCCGGCGCGGAGCATTCTCTTCTTACGATCGTCGCTGTAAAATGAAGTTTCCCTTTAAGTAAGGTCATCCAAGATGGCGTCCCTTACATTCCGATAGGCTGATAGAATTCTATCAGCCAATAGGAATTAAAGGGGAAAAAATCCTATTGGCTGTTGCAATCAGATTAGGAGTTAATATTTTTATTTTAGTGTTTGCGATGCGGGAGGGCCTCGGTTTAGGGGTTAATAGGTATTTTATGGGTGTTAGTGTACTTTGTGACAGTTTGTGAACCCCGTTTCCTCAGGCTTGTACTCAGCCTGAGGAAACGGGGTTCGCCCGAGAAACGCGTTGCTATTGCACTCTCTGTGGGGAGATTGTTATTCACACACCCAGCTGTAAATTGTGATACCTTTGGTATTTTTATTGTGTATAATAAAATACTGATCTTTTACTTTTACATCAGTCTGGTGTGGTTGTGATAGTCTCCATTTCAGTAACCTTAGGGCAGTTCAGCCCTCCTTCTTGCTCCACTGCAGCGCCAGCTGAGAGAAAAATCATACTGGGAATACCGGCCAGAGGACACACAAGCAGAGAACTCCAGCGCTGACTGTATCCGTTGTGGACCTGTTACACAGCTAGCTGGTTTGCTGTAGAAACATCAGCCTGTCCCTGCTGGCACATCAGAGTGCCGCTCCGTTTGTGAGTACCCTTAATCTGCTGCTGATTGTTTTTTCTTGTCTTTATTGACCTACACATGTGGCGCCTCTGTTTTTGTTTTTATCTTACCTTTATTATATCATAGCTAGGTCAAATAAAGATACAGGATATAATAAAGGTCTTTTAAAAGAATTGGACAGTGCTGCTGGTTTGGACTCTTAACACAGCTTAACACAGAGCTTTCCAAACTTTTCATGTTGGTGACACACTTTTTAGACAATCATCATTTCGCGACACATTAATTCCGAAGTACTAGCAAACCGGAGGTTAAACTAACTAACGTTATAAGAGATACGGACACATACATTCTGTAAATTATATAATAACGAAATATATTTACAAGTAACAGTATGTAAGTATTTGCAGGAATTAAAAAATTAGTTTAATAACACCAATAACTACTTACCATTTTAATGGGATGTATGAGGTTGATAGGATGAACACAGTTTCTGAATATTTAGTGGAATATTAGATAAAGACATTTGCATTTCATCATCAAGCATTTTTAAGCTTCCACTTCCAGTGTTTGTCATCGTTGAAAAGGATACTTCACAAATTTATGTAGTAGAAAGCTGCAGAATAATTTTGAATGCTTTTTTAGCTATGTTTGGGTGTATGTTTTGGAAGCTGTGCTCGCCCGGGTGATTGGGGTGATTGGGAGCACACTGAATCTGAGGCTTCTGGCCTTCACTGAGCCTCCACATGATTGGCTAAGATGGCAGACGGCACTCTCAGTGCAGTCCCAGTCCAGGACCTCTAGGGCAGCGGTCGCCAACCAGTGGTCCATGGACCACTGGTGGTCCACGAGAAGATGTTGGTGGTCCCTGACACCATCAAGCAGAAATTAATTTTCTCTGATGGTGTCACCCTGGCCGCGCCGCAACTCCCTACAGTGCCTGGCTGGACATCAGTGAAAGCCGGAGGAGAAGTTAAATTACAATCTCCCGGCGCACTTGCGTAGCTAGATTGTATATTTAACTCCTCCTGCCCGGTGCACTGTTCAGAGAGGTTGATATAGTCTTGTCTTGAAACAGTGGAATTATAGTATATAAAAAAGAAAATCTTAAAAAAAAATTGCTCTCAATTGTTTTCTTCCCTTTACCTGTGTCTTTATAGTAGTTTACCTAATTCCTTCAGATGGACTTACATCACTGTTTGTCTTCCTCCCCTCCATTTTTTATTTTTTATTTTTTATTAAATAGTAATTCTTTTCATTCTAATAATTTTCCAGCACACAAATCCATTCCACCTGAATTCCATTAATTACCATCCAGCAGATCAGCCATATCTCACCAGTATTATAGTAATTGCCAGTAACATCAGTCGTGGTTAGCTCACATCCATATTGAGATTTGAGAGCTTTCTGATATAAACTTAATTTATGACTCCAATGTCTGTCAATGATCATAAGTAGTTTTGAACAATTCCTAACTGCCTCTGTTTGCAACTCAAAAGTTGGCACTCACCCTTCATCTGTCATTCGGAAGTATTCTCTTAGTTCTGCCATTCAGTTAGTTAATTCAAAAAAATTCTTCTTAAAAAAGTGTAAATATATACTTAATGTAAACTTAGCTATGGTTATACTAGTTATGTACAGTATGTGTGTGTGTGTGTGTATAGATATATATACTGTATATAATATATATATATATATATATATATATATATATATATATATATACACACACACTATAGAGGTTTGTACCTTTTTAAAAAAAATAATAATAATGTTAGTGGTCCACGGGATTCCAAATTGTGAGTTTAGTGGTCCTTGAGGTCCGAAAGGTTGGCGACCCCTGCTCTAGGGGACTCCTCAACTCAGCACTGCCGAGAGTTGGGGGTGGTTTAACTCCTTGCTCCGTTCTTCTCAATCTAGTCTACACTCCACATTCTTCTTCTTCCACACACCTCACCCTACCACTCTGACACCGCCAGTCACATTAGAAGAGCTCCTTTAGGAAGTTCCAGGGAAGGACCAAGGGAGGCAGCTGCAAGTAAGGGAGCTCCACAGTGTCCTTCTGTAAAATGTTTTGCATTTTGTGTGACACACCTACACACTGCCGTCAAAACACTAATGTGTCGCGGCACACAGTTTGGAAAGCACTGCTTTAACGGGTAGTGCTCGTATTACAAGTTCAAAATGTTAGCGCTAACCTGATGCACGTAAAAAGCCGAATTTAGAATAACAAATACATAGAACATATTCCCTTATGTGAAGAACATTGGAATGTGAAGTATAACACTTTATTAAATATGAATATTGCATAAATATGCTTTTACATGTTCTCATCTACTTAACTGCAAAGGGCTCCAATGCACTTGCATATACTGTATGTCTGTGTGTACATATGTATTTATGTGTGTATATATGTCTGTAAATACAAATATATACATATAAATATTTAAATACATATTTACACATATAAACACACATACATATATGTATACACATTATATAAACATACATATACATCTTTAGACACCTGAGATCTCATATCTTTGAGTCCTTATAATTTTTTTGTGCAATATTTTTTAAATAATTTTTATGAGATAGTGTTATTATGAGTGTAACTGTACTTTGTTATTTATTTTTGATGGTTTTTGAGACATTTTGTTATTTCGCAAAACAGTTAACCAGAGCTCTGACAACGCACTAACCCGACAAGAGTTAACTTCACTACTGGAGAATAACAGAATACATCATATAAACCAATGAAAGAGGCATATATGTGCAGCCACCAATCAGCATCTAGATCCCAGCAATGCATTGCTGCTCTTTAGTAAATCTAGGTATGCTTATTTAACAAAGAATACATAGAAAATGAATCAATTTAGATGATAGAAGTAAAATAAAAAGATGTTTCAAACTATCACCTAGATTACGAGTTTTGCGTTAGCCTTTAAAAGCAGCGTTGAGAGGTCCCAACGCTGCTTTTAAACGCCTGCTGGTATTACGAGTCTGGCAGGTACAGGTGTACCTCTCACTTTTATTCCGCGACTCGAGCTTACCGTAAATCCCCTTACGTAATTTGCGTATCCTATCTTTTCAATGGGATTTGCATAACGCTGGTATTACGAGTCGTGGAGAAAGTGAGCGGTAGACCCCCTCCAGTCAAGACTCCAACCGCATTTAAAAGTCAGTAGTTAAAGTGATGGTCAAGTATGACTAACTACATCGTGCGATCCTAATAGAACTACAAAAATAATGTGACTTTGATTCATCATTTCGCAATATTCATTATACTTTGTGCGATATCTTATATTATTTTCCTACCTTACTAATATCCATCCTCCTCCCGTCGATCGTCCGCCATTGTTTTTTCAGCGGTCATGTGTTTGTATTCTCCAATGACAGTACAGGCCACTCGGGGAATCAGCTCTAAGTCAATACACGCTTATTCAATTCTGCGCATGCCCTAGCTCTGGAATCGCATCCTAACCTCTGTCAATGTATTGAATACAGATTTCTAACGCATGCGTATACAGCATAATGAAGGCTGTAATGCCAGGGCAGTGACTTGGGGAGGGGCGGGTAGATCTGTCGCTGGGAGGAAGCAAATTCAAGGAAGTTAGTCATGGGGAGGAGCAATGATCGTAACGAGTAAGCACATAAAATAAGTATATATATATTTTGAAATAACATTAGGTACAGTTAATATATGCGATTTTGATTAAAAATACATGTGGATTCATGGGGAGTGTCCGTACAGCGTTCATGGTAGGACGCACATTCTGTGAGCTCTGATAGAATCTTCATTAATCCGCCGTTTTTGGAGACCTTACAGCGACCCATTTATCACCATACTGCAGGGCAAATCTGCCTTGTCTTCAGGGGTAATATTTTAGCTTGGATCCGCTGTTTTTATGAACTTGGAGCTGCAGATCGGAAAGATAAGGCCTAGGGCGGCGGCCCACTATTAAGCCACAACTCCCCCCCCGGCTTCTCCGGGTTACCAGTGCTGGCAGATATTATCTGCCTTACTGAAAGCTACACTCACAATACCGGACAAAACAATCTCTTACTAACAAGATCACAGACCAACCACCAAGAAACTCTCAACTTTTATTCAATTGGAGGGGTTCAATATGGCGTCCGCATGGGAGATGAACTCACTGTCAGTATTGGATCAACGCTTTGCTAGAATAGAGCACCTGCTACTCAACCTATACCAAAAATCCCTGCCTAGGGCTTTTCTGGAGCATGCCGAACCATTTACACAGAGGACGCCTGAGGGGGACTATGAAATTGGCGCTGCAAATGTCAATAGCCAGACAGCGCAACCTGCCTTAAGGAAAGCGCATTTTCCCCCACACAGACTTCCCACTGAACCTGAGGCATGGGGACCGGGTACAAGCACCCAGGAAGATCTGGTTACATACCCCTCAGAGCGTTTGAATATCTCAGTACCGAGCGTTGCAGCGCTGCCCAGCCCCAGGAAATAGCATACAGTAACTCGGGTTACTTCTACAGGAAGCAGCGGCACATCGGAGGTCACAGCCGAACTAGAGTCTCACTACTTAATTGGCACAGCTTACCCCCAGGCTACAGATGATACACTCGGGACAATGACAACCTTTGTGATAGAAGCGACTCTGGCCCCCTTTATTAACGCACGCAACCATGTTTTCTCAGAGGGGATCACTTTAAGAAGCCAGCTGGACTTTCTTGTGGATACCGCTCCTGGGACAAGACGCATATCTAACACTGTAAGTTGTACTGATACCCTGCTTATGGGACTATGCTGCGGAGAGATCAGGAAGTTGGGGACCCCCCATTCATATTGGCTTAATGTCCCTATCGTATTAATTTATGCCGCACGGTCAAATGACAAGGAGGGCATAAGATAACAGAATGAACTCAGACTGACATTTTTTTTAATTTTTTTTATTTATCTTTTTATTGAGGTTCTGGAGAAGTCATACATGAAATAAACAAAAAAACAAAACACAATGTCATGAAATACAAGAACAATATTAAGTAACACAGGACTTTTCTGAGATTACAATGCTAGGGCTTAATATACCATGGTAATGACTACCAGTCTACTAGCCTCCCGGATGACACAAGAGGCCACTCATGGGCCTCATCAATACATATAAAACCCTAGAAAGGGGCTATATCTAGGAGAGAGACCACTTTTGGATCTCTGCATGAGAACCTCTCTTATATATGTTTAATAAAGACTCATGTAGAAATACAGGGAAATGTGTTATAAAACCAGAAAGAAAAAAATGAATTTTAGATTCAAATATAACAGGGTGGTATAGAACACGGTTATATAATATGGCTAGAGTTCTGCCATTTGTGTCACTTTAGTAGGAGATTTGCAACAGATATGGTTTTAGCAAGTAGAGCTGCGCTCAGGTCTTAAAATTGTAATTATGAGATAATATGACACAGGGGGGAGCCCTTACTATTATGATAAGGGATAGGAATATATTTAGTGTCTACTTGGAAACTTTAAAATGGAATATAGCGGAATATGAACAGTAGGTTAAATAGATATTATAAACTGTAACCTGACCATTCATGAGGATAATATGGGTTTGTCTAGATGAAAATTTCAGCAATGGCAGTTGTGAGTACTAAAACAGTGAGGTTAGAGGGAGTCGCTCCGCCATCTCGGCCGCCGACAACAGAGCACCCTCTCACCTTGAGGAGCTAAAGTAAATAAACATGTATAGCCTAATAATTTCGCTATGGCATAGATTATGGTTGGGGGAGATTATTATTTATATCTACAGCCACAGAGGTGGGTAGTAAATAGACACAGATAAGAGGAGCTTTATGTAGCAATGGATGGATTGAAGGTATGGCTGTGAACAGCAACAAGGCCCCTTAAATTACATAGGTCCATACAGTTTAAAACCAACCAAGTGACCAATAAAATTTAGTGCTATACACCTGCAAGACTCCCCACTAGTCATGTAGAGAATGTTGTGGAGCAATATGCTAGTGTAAGACAACAAGGTGGATATTTCACAACAAAAGATGTATTGAGCAACAAAAAACACCAGAGTCAAAATGACACATAAACATTATCGGCACGAAAAGCATGCCATTAGACCACAACAAGTAACTAGTGATTAGACAGTATCTTAAGCATCGTTCAACTGTGTGGGCACCGGTATAAGACTATCACATTAGGGCCTCATGGAAAGCTAAGAGTATTATATATACAAATAAATAAGTACTGATAAACATTTAGCATACCATCGTGTGGTGTTATAGAATGCGGGGCAGTTTATGCGCAATAGTAAAAGATCTTAATGCGATCCCACACAACATAAAGGCATATATAAAACTATAACCAGAGGATCACAATCACAGTCTCACAACAAGCTGTTACAGTTCAAGCATGAAAGTCCCACATGATATAGTGAACAGTGTCAGTGTCCCAGCTTATTATGCGGTTACCGGCTCTGTATTGCCTCCACTCCGGCTACATCAGTCTCAAGGAGCAATCCGGTGCGGTCCGCCAGGATCCCAGCTTAAGTCCAGCAGAGTTGTCAGGGACCCCCTGGGGATACACTTCACAAGTAGCTGCGGCGAGGTATAGGTTGACCAGAATGCATTAGCCTCTGCTTCTGTCGGCGGGTATGCAATTTGCATCTGAATGAGAATAGGGCTCCGTCCAACTCCTCTAGGTGATACCACATGTAGGTCTCGTTTCAGGATGTTCCTCGGTTGAGCTAGAGTTGGAGCAAGTCTCATAATTTCAGCCTCCCGAGCTAAGGACAAAGCAGTGGAGGTCCCCGTGCAACTCCCCACGTGTTCCGCCACTTCTGCAGACCCTGCATTAACTTTTCCCTTGAAGGTACCGGAGGCGAGTGGCGTGCGCTGGGGCCCCAGAACGCCACCACCCCCCCCTTCCACAAAGACAGGCTCAGGTCTAGGCAACTGTAGGTCCGGGCTATTGCTGTAGCCATTTAATGAGCAGTTCAGTGCGGCTGTTAGAGCAGCGGGGTGATCAGCAAGCAAATCGCGCAGCTCTTCCCAAAAATAAAAGGGTATCTCCATACTAGGTGTATAGTAGTAATCCTTAGGCAGGCAGATGAAACACTGTGGTTTTTGCACTTTCTGGCAATTAGCACTTTGTGCTACCTAACGACAAGGCCCGAAGTGCCTCGCCGGGGGGTGTTGAAAAAGGCCTCAACCTTCTATTTGGCTCCGGGCACTCAAAACTGCATGTACCAAGTTAATTTTAGGCTCATCAGGTGCAGGTTCTTAAGTGAGTTGAAGATCTGTCTAGGAAGCTAATGTATGAGCTATTTGGTGATTTTTTTCGGTCAAAAATAGGCAGAATGCAGGAGCAGTGTGGAAATATGCAGCCTATCATGGCTGCCACCCGGAAGTTCCCCCCCTCAGACTGCCATTTTGCCCTCTCTCTCCCACTGCACTTTCAAATGTTTTTTTTTTTTGACAGTCTGTATTTTAATACTTATGTAGGGTTTGAGGGGGCATGATAAGATTAGTTCTAACTTGGGGAACAATGGTTAAAAGGTATAGTTGTGTGTTTACTGACATAATGTTCACAATACGTTAATCAGTGTCTTATCTCTTGACTAGAGCTTAACATATACCCATAGACACATGTAACAGACCTGCGTCTCTCTAAAAGACTCAATATGCGATAATTTCAGCCTCATCCCTCAACTGATTTTAGTTTTAGTTTTGATAAACATTCTCCTCTATACAAATAATTCTTTACATTAGCCGGTCATGTTTACTTAGCAAATAAGAATGCAGGCACTTTCATCAAATTAGATTCCTGGTTTGCAGCTTTTGACTCTGTTATAGTTATAAATATATTTCCCACCCTAAGTTACACTTGATCCTCTCAATAGGGAACACACCTCACAATCTTGGTACCTCTAGTCCATCTATACTCAGTAAGTTCTGTGATGGGAACCGGTGTTCTTTGTTATGTTTACTTTTCTTTCTATTGTTTTATTCTATATAATGACCCTTTGCTTAACATAATAAATGCAACTCAAAGGTCCAAGAGTGACCGAGATAAATTAAAAAGGGGAAAATGGGGTCTAGCATATAGTTAGTACAGTTATGCTTTCTTCAGCCATTTTAAGGATTTTGTTATGTGATGGTAACTCATATGATAATGTAAAGAATGTTTATCTTTTTATCTGTACCGTCTTCAAAAACTAAATAAAGCTCTTTTGAACCCCAAAAAAAAAAAAAAAATACATGTGGATTCGAATTGTAATGAGCAATAGTGTAAAATTGACCATCACTTTAAGAGTTTTATGGGCTAACGCCGTAACATAAAACTCTTAACTAAAGTGATAAAAAGTACACTAACACCCATAAACTACCTATTAACCCCTAAACCGAGCCCCCCCCCCACACCACAAACACTTAAATAAATGTTTTAACCCCTAAGCTGCCGACCGGACATCGCCGCCACTTTGATAAATATATTAACCCCTAAACCGCCGCACTCCTGCTTCGCAAAAACTAGTTACATTTTATTAACCCCTAATCTGCCGTCCCTAACATCGTCAACACCTACCTACATGTATTAACCCCTAATCTGCCGCCCCCCAACGTCGCTGCTACTATATTACATTTATTAACCCCTAAACCTAAGTCTAACCTTAAGTCTAACTCCCCTAACTTAAATATAATTTAAATAAAATGAAATAAAATTACTACAATTAAATAAATGATTCCTATTTAAAAATAAATACTTAGCTATAAAATAAACCCTAAGATAGCTACAATATAACTAATAGTTACATTGTAGCTAGCTTAGATTTTTTTTTATTTTACAGGCAACTTTTTATTTTTTTTAACTAGGTACAATAGTTATTAAATAGTTATTAACTATTTAATAACTACCTAGCTAAAATAAAAACAAAAGTACCTGTAAAATAAATCCTAACCTAAATTACAATTACACCTAATACTACACTATAATTAAATTAATTTACTAAATTACCTACAATTAACTACAATTAAATAAAATAAACTAAAGTACGAAACCCCCCCACTAAATTACAGAAAAAATAAAATAATTACAACACAATACAATACCCCCCAACATTAAAACCCACCACCCACACACCCAACCCTACTCTAAAACCCACCCAATCCCCCCTTAATAAAATCTACCACTAACCCCTTGAAGATCACCCTACCGTGAGACGTCTTCACCCAGCTGGGCACAAGTGGTCCTCCAGAGGGGCAGAAGTCTTCATCTGATCCGGGCAGAAGAGGACCTCCAGACGGGCAAAAGTCTTCATCCAGGTGGCATCTTCTATCTTCATCCATCCGGAACGGGTCCATCTTGAAGCCAGCCGATGACGAGCATCCATCCAGACCGACGACTACACGATGAATGACGGTTCCTTTAAATGACGTCATCCAAGATGGCATCCCTTGAATTCTGATTGGCTGATAGAATTCTATCAGCCAATCGGAATTAAGATTGGAACAGCCAATAGAATGCGAGCTCAATCCTATTGGCTGATTGGATCAGCCAATAGGATTGAACTTCAATCCTATTGGCTGATTGCATCAGTCAATACGATTTTTCCTACCTTAATTCCGATTGGCTGATAGAATCCTATCAGCCAATCGGAATTCAAGGGATGCCATCTTGGATGATGTAATTTAAAGGAACCATCATTCGTCATGTAGTCGTCGGTCTGGATGGATGCTCCGCGTTGGCTGGCTTCAAGATGGACCCGCTCTGCTCCAGATGGATGAAGATAGAAGATGCCGTCTGGATAAAAGACTTCTGCCCGTCTGGAGGTCCTCTTCTGCCCGGATCAGATGAAGACTTCTGCCCCTCTGGAGGACCACTTGTGCCCGGCTGAGTGAAGACGTCTCACGGTAGGGTGTTCTTCAAGGGGTTAGTGTTAGGTTTTATTAAGGGGGTATTGGGTGGGTTTTAGAGTAGGGTTGGGTGTGTGGGTGGTGGGTTTTAATGTTGGGGGGTATTGTATTTTGTTTTCCAGGTAAAAGAGCTGATTACTTTGGGGCAATGCCCCGCAAAAGGCCCTTTTAAGGGCTATTTGTAATTTAGTATAGGGTAGGGATTTTTTTTATTTTGGGGGGCTTTTTTATTTTATTAGGGGGATTAGATTAGGTGTAATTAGTTTTAAATTCTTGTAATTATTTTATTTTTTCTGTAATTTAGTGTTTTTTTTTCCCTGTACTTTAGTTTATTTTATTTAATTGTAGTTAATTGTAGGTCATTTAGTAAATTAATGTAATTATAGCGTAGTGTTAGGTGTAATTGTAACTTAGGTTAGGGTTTATTTATTTTTATTTTTTTTCACTTCTAATCCCCTTTAATTTTCCATATTTTAAATGAAAATCAGAAAGCTCAAGGTTAGGGTTTATTTTACAGGTAAATTTGTATTTATTTTAACTAGGAAGTTATTAAATAGTTAATAACTATTTAATAACTATTGTACCTAGGTAAAATAAATACAAAGTTGCCTGTAAAATAAAAATAAACCCTGAGATAGCTACAATGTAACTATTAGTTATATTGTAGCTATCTTAGGGTTTATTTTATAGGTAAGTATTTAGTTTTAAATAGGAATTATTTATTTAATTGTAGTAATTTTTTTCCGATGTATTTAAATTATATTTAAGTTAGGTGGGGTTAGGGTTAGACTTAGGTTTAGGGGTTAATAACTTTATTATAGTGGCAGCGACATTGGCGACGGCAGATTAGGGGTTAATAAATTTAGTTAGGTGGGGGCGACATTGGGGGTGGCAGAGTAGGGGTTAATAAATAAAAAGTAGGTGTCGGCGATGTTGGGTGCAGCAGATTAGAGGTTCATAGGGATAATGTAGGTGGCGGCGGTGTCCGGAGTGGCAGATTAGGGGTTAATCAATATAATGCAGGTGTCGGCGATGTCGGGGGGCGGCAGATTGGCGACGGCAGATTAGGGGTTAATAAATTTAGTTAGGTTGGGGCGACATTGGGGTCGGCAGAGTAGGGGTTAATAAATAAAAAGTAGGTGTCGGCGATGTTGGGTGCAGCAGATTAGAGGTTCATAGGGATAATGTAGGTGGCGGCGGTGTCCGGAGTGGCAGATTAGGGGTTAATCAATATAATGCAGGTGTCGGCGATGTCGGGGGCGGCAGATTAGGGGTTAATAAGTGTAATATTAGGGGTGTTTAGACTCTGGGTTCATGTTAGGGTGTTAGGTGTAGACATAACTTTTGTTTCCCATAGGAATCAATGGGCTGCGTTAGAAGCTGAATGCTGCTTTTTTGCAGGTGTTAGGTTTTTTTTCAGTCGATTCTGCCCCATTGATTCCTATGGGGAAATCGTGCACAAGCACGTTTTGCCAGCTCACCGCTACCGTAAGCAACGCTAGTATTGAGGTGAGATGTGGAGCTAAATTTTGCTCTATGCTCACTTTTTTGTGGCTAACGCCGGTTTTAAAAAAAAACGTAATACCAGTGTTGTCTTAAGTGAGTGGTGAGAAAAAACTGCTCGTTAGCAATGCACCCCTGTTACCGCAAAACTCGTAATCTCGGTGTATATGCTCTATTTGAATCATGAAAGAAAAATTTGGGGTTTCATGTCCCTTTAATGTATACAACACATACTGCTCATTCAGGTATTATACGCATATAAAGATTTGTTCTCATCTCCCTGTTAAGCACAGCACCATCCCATTTGTATTTCAAATATTGAGGAATACCTATTTTCTGTGACATCTTTAAATGCGTGCCAGGCTTTCAGGCCCTGATGATCAAAAGTGCTATGAGGCGGCGAAATATTCCAAAGGATCCGCCGCTATGTCAAGTGATCCTGTCAAAACATTCCAAGCTCCCGACATAGCAGCATCGCTGAGAGGCATTTACTATACATGCCATTGGTCGGCGATGCTGGCTATAGATAGCACCCAGCATCGCTGTCTATATTGGTGATGTATAATAAAGGATTCCTGGAAATATAACTGCCAAGCCAAACCACTAATGCTAATACCCCTAAACCGAAGTTCCCCCACGATTGCAAACTAAAACTACATTAATAAATATCTAAACCGCCACATACCCACTGCAAATACCTATCCTCTTGATCCCTAAACCGCTACATACCCACCGCAAGTACCTATCCTATTAACCCCTATACCGCCACATACCTACCGCAAGTACCTATTGTTACAGAAGCATTAGTTATTTTGTTGTGAAGAGCTTATTTCCCAGCAGCAATGCCTGAACCAGCAAGCCAGCGCCTAAGAAGGGCTCCAAGAAAACCGTAACAAGTTTCATTTCATAAAGAGTTAACTCTTTTTTTTCAGCTTTTAGAAACTATTGTCTAATCACCTCTGGAGCCAGACTGCTAATTGATAAGATGAACTTGTAAACTTGTTATCTTAAGTACTGTAATCCTATTGTGGCCTGTCAAAGGACAGTGCTCTCTATCTAAATGTTTGATGGGGGATTTTGTGCTTCCCCCCCTCTCCCCCTGGGAGTGCCCTGTGTGCATGTAACCTTAATAAAAAGCAGGCTGGGCATCCCAGTCCTGAGTTCTTGTTTTGACCCTCAATCGCAGCGTTGACTCGTTTTTGTGGGCAGAAGGGTATCCTAGCTGTACTGCAGCTAAGGGAGATTATTCTATATTTGCGAGACTCATATAGAATACTATGGAAAGCAGCTTCTCCCCTCTTTAGCAATAGGGATCCAGGCTACTAAGCGGTCCATCTCTCAGCGAGACTAAGGGTAACCGTAACATTTGGCGGCAGCGGCGGGATTTTCCTGGATTTCCTAGGAGAGGTACAGAACGGATGGAGAGCGCTTACGAAAAATTGAAGCGTACAACCCTAAAGGATTTACTTGAAAGCAGAGGGGGGTACGCCAGCAACCGGCCGAGGAGAGAGCTGATCGCAGAATTGACCGAACTGGATCAGAGCTTCACAATGGCGGAAACACCGACCACGATTAGTGACGAAAAAACCAGGATTGTTCGGGAAAGGCTCTCATTATACGGGCCGAACCCCTCCATGGAATTGGTACAGCAGTTGATGGCGGAGGCGGACGAGGATATACGAGAGACTCGAGCCCACGAACTCAACCTAGCGAACGCACACCGCAATGCTGAAACCCCGCAGGTAATCATCCCTGTCGAAAATGCTGGGAGGCCCAAGATACCCTATGCGGCATTTCGACCCTTCCTAGAGAGCGAGACAGGGATTGATGAATATTTGGCGGACTTCGAAAGGCAATGTGCCCTGCACCAGATTCCCAACAGAGAGTGGCCCACGATATTGTCTGGGAAACTATCCGGGCGAGCCCTGGAAGCCTTTCGTACTCTGGGTGCTGAGGAAGTGACACAGTATGAGCTAGTTAAGGAGACACTGTTGCGACGGTACGCTGTAACTCCGGACACGTATCGCCGACAGTTTCGGGGCACGGAAAAGAAGCCTAACGATACCCATATGGAATGGGCGCACCGAATGCGGAGAGCGGCAAATCACTGGCTGAGCGGAAGTAAAGCGGTGACTGGGGAGGAAATTTTACAATTGTTTCTCTTAGAACATTTTTATAATGGCATGGAACAGCAAGGGAAGGAATGGCTGCGAGACAGGCGGCCTTCTACCTTAGAAGAAGCAGCCAAATTGGCCGATGAACATTATGACTCCCGTCTTCACGAACCCATGAACTACCGAGCTCCAGCACGGGTCGAACCCAGAGAGGTTTACCGTGCACCCCCTCGTGCTGAATTCCGAGCCCCGGTGCCCACAGGGCCCATCCGACACTCAGGACCACCCAATAACAGCTCTGAGCGTCCCAGACCGACTTGCCACCGATGCAAGCAACCAGGGCATTTCATGGCTAGCTGCCCCCTTAATACGCACCAGACACCCAGGAATTACAATTACCCCTCTGGGTCCTATCGTCCGGCCCGGGCCCTCTGTGTTAACCAAGAGGCCCCTATGGAGGGATATGTGGGGCCGCTTCACGAGGCAGACCCTGTATATGCTGCCTCAGATAACCGCCAGCACCATCGGCAGAGGGTATGGCTCGAGGGGCGATCTACCGAGGGATTGCGAGACACAGGGGCTACTATCACGCTGGTACAGAGTCATTTGGTGCCAGAGCACAAGCGATCCGGACAGACTGTGGCCGTTAGAGTGGCGGGGGGGGATGTGTACAAAATTCCAACAGCTAAAGTGCATCTTGATTGGGGAGCGGGAAAGGGGGCTGTGAACGTGGGCCTAATGGATAATTTACCTGCCGAAGTACTACTGGGCAACGATTTGGGCCCCATGACTTCTGCCTATGCTCCAGTATGCAACAACGAGGCGGACCCAGTGACTACACGGGCCCAAGCCCGGACGGAGCGAGAGCTTTCACCAGTGCGGGAGACACAGGTAAGACCTACCCCGACCTTGCCTGACAGGTTAGGCCCCATACCCTGGGACACCCCAGATGCTTTCGAGGCAGAGTCTAAGACTGACCCGACCTTACAAAAGTACCGGGAACGAGCAGAGACCGGAGGGGGCGGGGCAGATAACGAAACATTCTTATGGGAAAAAGGGAAACTATACCGCTGGACAGAGAAAAGGGGACAGCGTAGGCGACAGCTGGTAGTGCCCCACAAATACCGTCAAGAAATCCTCAAAATAGGCCACGACATCCCCTTAGCAGGCCACCTAGCCGTTACCCGTACCCTACACCGCATTACTCACACGTTCTTTTGGCCAGGGGTGCACGCTGACGTTAGAACTTACTGTAACACCTGCGATGTGTGTCAACGAGTAGGAAGGCGAGGCGATCACCCTAAAGCCCAGCTAGTAAATATGCCCATTGTAGAGGAACCCTTCAGCCGGGTTGCTATTGACCTAGTGGGACCACTGGCTACCCCTAGTCCCTCCGGTAAGCGATACATTCTTACCGTAGTGGACTACGCTACCAGGTACCCAGAGGCTGTCGCCCTATCCAACATACAAGCGGATACGGTAGCGAATGCACTAGTACAGGTGTTCTCCCGGGTAGGATTTCCAAAAGAAATCCTATCCGACCGAGGCACCCAATTTACGGCTGAATTGACCCAACAACTCTGGCAGGTTTGCAAAATTAAGTCCCTCCTAAGCTCCCCATACCACCCCCAGACGAACGGGCTGTGTGAGAGGTTCAATGGGACCCTCAAGCAAATGCTCAAGACGTTCACTCAGGAATACCGAGACTGGGAACGCTTCCTGCCGCACCTCCTATTTGCTTATCGGGAGGTACCCCAGGAAACGACAGGGTTCTCTCCCTTCGAGTTGCTCTACGGAAGAAAGGTACGGGGACCCCTAAACCTGATCCGGGAGCACTGGGAGGGAGAGATGGAGGCTGACGGTGTCCCAATTGTGCCATACGTGCTGGAACTCAGGGACCGAATGGAGCAATTAGCCAAATCCGTGCGGGCTAATCTCCAGTTGGCCCAGAGAAGACAGAAAGTATGGTACGATCGGGGGGCCCGAAAGAGAATCTTCACCATAGGACAAAAGGTGTTAGTACTTAAGCCGGTGAAGACAGACAAATTGCAGGCGTCCTGGCAGGGTCCCTACCAGATCGTAGAGAAAAGGGGAGACACCACTTATGTGATAGCTAGCTGCCACGACAACAATCTTAGAAAGACATTCCATGTAAACATGCTCAAGGAATATTTTGAGCGACCAGAGAACGTGACGGCCGTATGTTGTTCCCCTCAGGAAGACCCCGACAGTTTACCCATTCCAGACCTATTAGAAAAGAGCCTCCCCACAGGTATAGTGGCGCAGGTTCAGATAGGGGACCGACTTAGCCCCACTGAAAGGGAGCAGCTCAACCAACTCCTCCAGTCCAAACACCTCACCTTCTCCCCGAAGCCAGGGTACACTACTTTAACCACCCACCAGGTAGATACTCCGGGACAAGCTCCCTTGCGCCAGGCTCCGTACCGAATCCCCGAAGCAGTTAGGACAGGAATGAAGAAGGAGATCGATGAGATGCTCCAGCTCAGGGTAATTGAGCCCTCCGATAGTCCCTGGGCCTCCCCAGTTGTCTTGGTGCCCAAGAAAGATGGGACCACCCGGTTCTGCGTAGACTATCGGAGGCTCAATGAAAATACCGTGACGGACACTTACCCTATGCCCAGGGTAGACGAGCTACTCGATCGTATAGCCAGGGGAAATTACCTGACCACTATTGACCTCTGCAAAGGTTACTGGCAGATTCCCCTGGCCCCGGAGGCTATCCCCAAGTCGGCATTCGTCACCCCATTCGGCTTATATCAGTTTAGGGTAATGCCGTTTGGGATGAAGAATGCCCCAGCTACATTCCAGCGCTTGGTGGATAGGCTCCTGGATGGCTTCCAGAGTTTTGCTTGCGCCTACCTGGACGACATAGCGATCCACAGTGAGTCCTGGGAGGACCACTTAGCTCATGTGGGAATGGTTCTGGATCAGATCCGGGCTGCTGGCCTGACTCTGAAGCCAGAAAAATGCCACTTTGGGATGGCCGAGGTACAGTACCTGGGTCACCGGGTGGGGTGTGGAAAGCAGCGACCAGAGCCGGCCAAAATAGAAGCTGTCGCCAATTGGCCCACCCCCATCACTAAGACTCAGGTCCTAGCCTTCCTGGGCACGGCAGGGTACTATAGACGGTTCGTACCAGACTACAGCACACTTGCCAAACCCCTGACTGACTTGACCAAAAAGAACTTACCTCGACAGGTCCTGTGGTCTCCCCACTGTGAAACAGCTTTCCAGGCTCTCAAAAATGCTCTAATTAACGCTCCTGTCTTGGCGGCCCCAGCCCTTAACAAACGTTTTATCGTCCATACAGATGCTTCCATGTTCGGGCTGGGAGCTGTCCTCAGCCAAGTAGGCGAAGATGGAGGGGAGCATCCAGTTGCCTACATCAGCCGGAAGCTCCTGCCCCGCGAAGTCAGCTATGCAGCGGTCGAAAAGGAGTGTTTGGCTTTGGTGTGGGCATTAAAGAAATTGACTCCCTATTTATATGGTCAGGAGTTCACTCTGGTCACCGACCATAACCCGTTGGTGTGGCTGAACCGGGTCTCTGGAGATAACGGCAGGCTATTACGTTGGAGCTTATCGTTGCAAACCTTCAATTTCACCATTACTTACAGACCTGGGAAACAGAATGGCAACGCCGACGGGTTGTCCAGACAAACCGACCTCAGCCCCGCATAACCAGCGGTCTGGACAGCCTTAGTCTGCCCCGAAAAGGGGTCAGACCGTGTCTGCCAGAGTGTTCCACAGAAAGGGAGCAATGTTACAGAAGCATTAGTTATTTTGTTGTGAAGAGCTTATTTCCCAGCAGCAATGCCTGAACCAGCAAGCCAGCGCCTAAGAAGGGCTCCAAGAAAACCGTAACAAGTTTCATTTCATAAAGAGTTAACTCTTTTTTTTCAGCTTTTAGAAACTATTGTCTAATCACCTCTGGAGCCAGACTGCTAATTGATAAGATGAACTTGTAAACTTGTTATCTTAAGTACTGTAATCCTATTGTGGCCTGTCAAAGGACAGTGCTCTCTATCTAAATGTTTGATGGGGGATTTTGTGCTTCCCCCCCTCTCCCCCTGGGAGTGCCCTGTGTGCATGTAACCTTAATAAAAAGCAGGCTGGGCATCCCAGTCCTGAGTTCTTGTTTTGACCCTCAATCGCAGCGTTGACTCGTTTTTGTGGGCAGAAGGGTATCCTAGCTGTACTGCAGCTAAGGGAGATTATTCTATATTTGCGAGACTCATATAGAATACTATGGAAAGCAGCTTCTCCCCTCTTTAGCAATAGGGATCCAGGCTACTAAGCGGTCCATCTCTCAGCGAGACTAAGGGTAACCGTAACACCTATCCTATTAACCCCTATACCACCACATACCCACTGCAAGTACTAAACTATTAACCCCTACCACCATACCTCAGACGCAAACTAACCTAACACCTAACCCCCATCTAAACTAAACCCCCTATGTTACAAAAAAATAAAAATAAATCCAAGTTACAAAAAAATAAAATTTAAACCTAAACCACCACAACTCCAATTAAAATGTAACCCAACTCTACCTAACCCTCCCTCTAAACTAACCCCCCTCTATACTAAACCCCCCTCTAAACTACAAAGTCGGATCAAGAGGAGCCGGATTTCCCATTGGTCAGTACAACTTTTGGAGTTAGGGCTTTTTTTGGGGTGGGATTTTATTTTTAATAATAGGCTCTTTTATTTTTACTTTTATTTTCTAGGATAGGTTTTTAGCTAAATTGTTATTTTGGGGGGTGGGATGTTACTGGTATTGTATATTGGTTTTTTTTTAAAATTGATTTTTTTAATGTAAAAGAGCTGATATCACTTTAGGGCAATGCCTTTTAAAGGCTATTATAATTTATTTTAGTGTTAGGGTTTAGGTTTTGGGTGGGTTTTTTATTTTATGGGGCATGTAGATCAGTGTTAGGTATAATGGTGGGTTTTGTTATTATTTTTTGTAACTCTTGTATTTCAAATATTGGGAATACTTGTTTAAGGGTGCTACCTTTTGTGAGGAATGGGGGGCTCTTTAATTGCAGTCCCCATTCCTCCCAAGGGGAGCACCCCCAAACAAGTGGTATCCCTAGGTGCCTCATCAAATTGCCAATAACATACTAAAAGGGCGACTTGATCCCCTGCACCCTGCTCGATTGGCATCTCTTTTAAGAATCGGTCTTCTGGGGCTCAATTCTGGTCCAGCGCTGAGTTCCAGGAGCCTGGCTAGGCCTGTGAGGTTTTGCCAGCCCTCCTGCAGTTGGTTGCCAGCGTTTTAGTGCAACTTTGTGACACATTATTTAAACTTTGATTATAACTTTAGTGACATAGCTTCATAGTTATAATGGGGAGATTTATTATTTAGTATAGTTTATTATAGTGAGTTATTTTTTGACAGTAGTAGTATGTGGGAGTTAGCTGGGGCGTTCCAGGGGTGTGTAGGTTAGGCGTGATGTAAGTGTAGGTGGTCAGGGGGAGTTAGCTGGGTGCTGCAGAGGGAGTGTAGGTTAACTATGATGTAGGTGGTCAGTGGGAAGTAGCGAGACGAATCAAGGTGAGTGTAGCTTCGGCTTGATGTAGATATAGGCGTTCAGGAGGAGTTAGCGGGGCGTGCTACTGGGAGTAGCCTGCTCTTTGATTCGGACACATCGACACAAGATTGATATGTTTGAATCAGTGAAGTGATGGTTGCGAGGAGGGTAGCTGCCGTGTTTGTCTCTCCAGCTATCAGCTGTCAAGACTACATCACCTGAGGTAGAGTAGGTGTAATTAAACTTAGGTCCCCACGGCAATATTTGGAGTGTGCCTACACAGAAACTATTTTTAGTTTCAGTGAGCACACTGTCTGTGCAGTGTAGGCACACTTCAAATACCGCCCCCCCTGGCCGCAGCAAATTGCCAACAATGAGATGTAGACGATGTGGGTTGTGACATCACTCTCCAATTGACTTCTATGGGAGAGACATCGCCGCTCGTCGGCATTGCTCAGACACACCCCATTTCTTGTAATATCTCGACAGACCATTGGACTGCGAGGCCAACGAGGCCAGTGAGGCAGTTTCTCTATATCGATGTTTTGAATATCGGGGCCTTAACCCTTTAAGGACACAGCTTTCTGTTTGCTCAATTGTTTTATGACGGAAAAATTCCGTCATATGTCCTTAAGAGGTTAAACTCCTGTGCTGTGCACAAATTGAATATGAATAGAGGCAGCGAGTCTCTTAGAATTAGACTTAGCACAAAAATGATTTGATTAACCAACTTTATTACATGCAGAGCCATTCTACAGCATATTTTATGGCCTCTAAATTTTATTATCTGAATAATGATTATTGCTAATTTTCCAGTTAATAATAACAGTAAAAAAAAACAAGTTTTTACAGTGTGTGTCAATTTTGATTTAAAAAAAAAACATATTTTGACCACTCATAGAATCCATACACTGAACAGAAAGTCCTTCTTAGATGTTTGTACACATAGAGGCCTATTTATCAAGCTGTCAACCACAAATATGCTGGAATTCCGCAGCGTAATTGTGGCGAGCCTGATTCGCCCTATTTATCAAAGCCTACAGACCGTCAAAAGTTAAAATTTGTGATGTAACATACGATCCGCCGGTCTCAGTCCGACACAGATCGATGCTTACATCATTACAGATGTTCCGAATACAAATTCGGCAATATCTGACAACTTTTGCAAGTTAACAAACTTCTAACAGGTATGCTCGCCACTATTCCGTCCCAGCGTACCTGGTTTTTAATCCGCCACCCTGGAGGCCTCGGATGCCATAGGAACCAATGGGAGTCTGAAAGCAGCAAAAGTTTATGTACGCTGCTGCCCGATATCCCATTGATTTCTATGGTAGAAAACAAATTATGTTTACACCTAACACCCTAACATAAGCCCAGAGACTAAATACCCCTAATCTGCCGCCCCCGACATCGCCACCACCTACATGATGTTATTAACGAGAAGGGAAGGAACCAGTGGCACTTCTAATAGGAGGAAGAGTAATAATTAACCCCTTGATTCAGAATATAATATGCAAACTTAGTTATATTATTCAGTGATAGGAGACTTGGGTGCAATGTAGTGGAGAGACTCTAAACAAATTGACAAGAGAGGTTGGACCAACCTATTCTTGAAAAAGACTATATAAACAATGATACTATCCTCTGAGGGAATATTGTGTAAAAAGTCAGACAAAAATTGCAGATAGGGCTAGAATTAGACACAATCTAATCAGTGTTATGGGCCAATACTTTATAGAATCGGATTTATGAGCAGGACTTCATGCAAATGATTTTTACACATCACTAGCTCCTACGATTATTTGTGGCCAAATGTTTTTTAACACACAGATAACTGGGGTACAACCCAGATTTTCCATTCATTTGGTACTTAACATACATTGACCAGTATTCACTTGGTGATCATATGTCCATAGCCCCTTTGCAATTTTAAGGTACTAATCCATTACATTTGTTACATTACCAGCAGCTCCTACGGGGAGCACTTATGGTTTCATTATATTAAATTGCAAGAGCTGTATATACTCTACCCCGCACTTATTTACTAAGGCCTAGATTTAGAGGTGGTTTTTACCGCCCTGGTGGAGAGCTGGTTTTTACCGCCCTCTGGTATTTCGAGTCAGTCATTAAAGGGTCTAACGTTCACTTTTCAGCCGCGACTTTTCCATACCGCAGATCCCCTTACGTCGATTGCTTATCCTATCTTTTCAATGGGATCTTTCTAACTCCTTTATTTAGAGTCGTGGCTGAAGTGAGCGTTAGAAATCTAACGACAAAACTCCAGCCGCAGAAAAAAGTCAGTAGTTAAGAGCTTTCTGGGCTAACGCCGGTTTATAAAGCTCTTAACTACTGTGCTCTAAAGTACACTAACACCCATAAACTACCTATGCACCCCTAAACCGAGGTCCCCCCACATCGCCGCCACTCGATTACATTTTTTTAACCCCTAATCTGCCGACCGCCACCTACGTTATCCTTATGTACCCCTAATCTGCTGCCCCTAACACCGCCGACCCCTATATTATATTTATTAACCCCTAACCTGCCCCCCACAACATCGCCGCCAGCTACCTACAATAATTAACCCCTAATCTGCCGACCGCCACCTACGTTATCCTTATGTACCCCTAATCTGCTGCCCCTAACACCGCCGACCCCTATATTATATTTATTAGCCCCTAATCTGCCCCCCTCAACGTCGCCTCCATCTGCCTACACTTATTAACCCCTAATCTGCCGAGCGGACCGCACCGCTATTATAATAAAGTTATTAACCCCTAATCCGCCTCACTAACCCTATAATAAATAGTATTAACCCCTAATCTGCCCTCCCTAACATCGCCGACACCTAACTTCAAACATTAACCCCTAATCTGCCGACTGAAGCTCACCGCTATTCTAATAAATGTATTAACCCCTAAAGCTAAGTCTAACCCTTACACTAACACCCCCCTAAGTTAAATATAATTTAAATCTAATGAAATAAATTAACTCTTATTAAATAAATTATTCCTATTTAAAGCTAAATACTTACCTGTAAAATAAATCCTAATATAGCTACAATATAAAGTATAATTATATTGTAGCTATTTTAGGATTTATATTTATTTTACAGGTAACTTTGTATTTATTTTAACCAGGTACAATAGCTATTAAATAGTTAAGAACTATTTAATAGCTAAAATAGTTAAAATAATTACAAAATTACCTGTAAAATAAATCCTAACCTAAGTTACAATTAAATCTAACACTACACTATCAATACATTAATTAAATACAATATCTACAAATAAATACAATGAAATAAACTAACTAAAGTGCAAAAAATAAAAAAGAACTAAGTTACAAAAAATAAAAAAATATTTACAAACATCAGAAAAATATTACAACAATTTTAAACTAATTACACCTACTCTAAGCCCCCTAATAAAATAACAAAGACCCCCAAAATAAAAAAATGCCCTACCCTATTCTAAATTACAAAAGTTCAAAGCTCTTTTACCTTACCAGCCCTGAACAGGGCCCTTTGCGGGGCATGCCCCAAAGAATTCAGCTCTTTTGCCTGTAAAAAAAACACATACAATACCCCCCCCCAACATTACAACCCACCACCCACATACCCCTAATCTAACCCAAACCCCCCTTAAATAAACCTAACACTAAGCCCCTGAAGATCTTCCTACCTTATCTTCACCATACCAGGTTCACCGATCGATCCAGAAGAGCTCCTCCGATGTCTTGATCCAAGCCCAAGAGGGGGGCTGAAGAGGTCCATGATCCGGCTGAAGTCTTCATCCAAGCGGGAGCTGAAGAGGTCCATGATCCAGCTGAAGTCTTCTATCAACGGCATCTTCAATCTTCTTTCTTCCGGATCCATGTTCATCCCACCGACGCTGAACATCCATCTTCACCGACGACTTCCCGACGAATGACGGTTCCTTTAAGGGACGTCATCCAAGATGGCGTCCCTCGAATTCCGATTGGCTGATAGGATTCTATCAGCCAATCAGAATTAAGGTAGGAAAATTCTGATTGGCTGATAGAATCAGCCAATCAGAATCAAGTTCAATCCTATTGGCTGATCCGATCAGCCAATCAGATTGAGCTCGCATTCTATTGGCTGATCGGAACAGCCAATAGAATGCGAGCTCAATCTGATTGGATGATTGAATCAGCCAATCGGATTGAACTTGATTCTGATTGGCTGATTCCATCAGCCAATCAGAATTTTCCTACCTTTATTCCGATTGGCTGATAGAATCCTATCAGCCAATCGGAATTCGAGGGACGCCATCTTGGATGACGTCCCTTAAAGGAACCGTCATTCGTCGGGAAGTCGTCGGTGAAGATGGATGTTCCGCGTCGGCGGGATGAACATGGATCCGGAAGAAAGAAGATTGAAGATGCCGTTGATAGAAGACTTCAGCCGGATCATGGACCTCTTCAGCTTCCGCTTGGATGAAGACTTCAGCCGGATCATGGACATCTTCAGCCCCCCGCTTGGGCTTGGATCAAGACATCGGAGGAGCTCTTCTGGATCGATCGGTGAACCTGGTATGGTGAAGATAAGGTAGGAAGATCTTCAGGGGCTTAGTGTTAGGTTTATTTAAGGGGGGTTTGGGTTAGATTAGGGGTATGTGGGTGGTGGGTTGTAATGTTGGGGGGGGGTATTGTATGTGTTTTTTTACAGGCAAAAGAGCTGAATTCTTTGGGGCATGCCTCGCAAAGGGCCCTGTTCAGGGCTGGTAAGGTAAAAGAGCTTTAAACTTTTGTAATTTAGAATAGGGTAGGGCATTTTTTTTTATTTTGGGGGTCTTTGTTATTTTATTAGGGGGCTTAGAGTAGGTGTAATTAGTTTAAAATTGTTGTAATATTTTTCTGATGTTTGTAAATATTTTTTTATTTTTTGTAACAGTTCTTTTTTATTTTTTGTACTTTAGTTAGTTTATTTCATTGTATTTATTTGTAGATATTGTATTTAATTAATGTATTGATAGTGTAGTGTTAGGTTTAATTGTAGGTAATTGTAGGTATTTTATTTAATTAATTTATTGATAGTGTAGTGTTAGGTTTAATTGTAACTTAGGTTAGGATTTATTTTACAGGTAATTTTGTAATTATTTTAACTATTTTGGCTATTAAATAGTTCTTAACTATTTAATAGCTATTGTACCTGGTTAAAATAAATACAAAGTTACCTGTAAAATAAATATAAATCCTAAAATAGCTATAATATAATTATAATTTATATTGTAGCTATATTAGGATTTATTTTACAGGTAAGTATTTAGCTTTAAATAGGAATAATTTATTTAATAAGAGTTAATTTATTTCGTTAGATTTAAATTATATTTAAGTTAGGGGGGTGTTAGTGTTAGGGTTAGACTTAGCTTTAGGGGTTAATACATTTATTAGAATAGCGGTGAGCTCCAGTTGGCAGATTAGGGGTTAATGTTTGAAGTTAGGTGTCGGCGATGTTAGGGAGGGCAGATTAGGGGTTAATACTATTTATTATAGGGTTAGTGAGGCGGATTAGGGGTTAATAACTTTATTATAATAGCGGTGCGGTGCGGTCCGCTCGGCAGATTAGGGGTTAATAAGTGTAGGCAGGTGGAGGCGATGTTGTGGGGGGCAGATTAGGGGTTAATAAATATAATATAGGGGTCGGCGGTGTTAGGGACAGCAGATTAGGGGTACATAGGGATAATGTAAGTAGCGGCGGTTTACGGAGCGGCAGATTAGGGGTTAATAATAATATGCAGGGGTCAGCAATAGCGGGGGCGGCAGAATAGGGGTTAATAAGTGTAAGGTTAGGGGTGTTTAGACTCGGGGTACATGTTAGAGTGTTAGGTGCAGACGTAGGAAGTGTTTCCCAATAGCAAACAATGGGGCTGCGTTAGGAGCTGAACGCGGCTTTTTTGCAGGTGTTAGTTTTTTTTTCAGCTCAAACAGCCCCATTGTTTTCTATGGGGGAATCGTGCACGAGCAAGTTTTTTAAGCTGGCCGCGTCCGTAAGCACCGCTGGTATCGAGAGTTGAAGTTGCGTTAAATATGCTATACGCTCCTTTTTTGGAGCCTAACGCAGCCATTCTGTGAACTCTCAATACCAGTGGTATTTAAAAGGTGCGGCCAGAAAAAAGCACGCGTAGCTAACGCACCCCTTTGGCCGCAGAACTCAAAATCTAGTCGGAAGTTTATTAATTCTTGGCTCCTAAGTGTGTTTTTAAGTGTGTTTTCCAATTTTAAATATGCTCTTAATAAAGGTTAAATTTTATGGTAACTTTAGATTGTGTCTAATTCCATCCCTATCTGCACTTTTTGTCTGACTTTTTACACAATATTCCCTCGGAGGATAGTATCATTGCTTTGTAACCCCGTGAGTGCAGTTTATGTAGTCTTTTTCAAGAATAGGTTGATCCAACCTCTCTTTTCAATTTGTTATGATGTTATTAACCCCTATCCCGCCGCTCCCCGACACTGCCGCAACTAAATAAATGTATTAGCCCCTATCCCGCTGCTCCCGGACCCCACCGCAACTAACTAAATGTTTTATCCCCTATCCCGCCGCTACCGGACCCCACCGCAACTAAATAAATATAATAACCCCTATCCCGCCGCTACCCGACCCCACCGCAATGGAATAAATGTATTAACCCCTATCCCCTAAAGTTATTAACCCCTAAACCGCCGCTCCCGGACCCCGCCGCAACTAAATAAGCGTATTAACCCCTAAACCCCTGGCCTCCCATATCACTACCACTTACTAAACCTATTAACCCTTAAACCGCCAGCCCCCCACATCGCCATAAACTAAATTAAGCTATTAACCCCTAAACCTAACAACTCGCTAACTTTACATTAAATATTAACTCATCCCTATCTAATAAATTTAAACTTACCTTTAGAATTAAAATAAACTATATTAAACTATTAATTAACCTACCTTAACTATTATCCTACAATTACATTAAATTACATTAAACTATATTAAACTATTCATTAACCTACCCTATTATACTACAATTACATTAAACTATATTAAACTATTAATTAACCTACCCTATTATACTAAAATTACATTAAATTACATTAAACTATATTAAACTATTCATTAACCTACCCTTTTACAATAAAATTATATTAAACTAACAATTAAAATAACTATATTACATATTTAAACACCTAACCCTACTCAAATTATTTAAACCTACTATTAAAAATTGCTAAGTTACAAAAAAATAACAACAAAGTTACACAAAATAAAAAATAAATTATCAAATATTTAAACTAATTACACCTAATCTAATAGCCCTACCAAAATAAAAAGCCCCCTCAAAATAAAAAAAACCCTAGCCTACAATAAACTACCAATGGCCCTTAAAAGGGCCTTTTGCGGGGCATTGCCCCAAAGAAATCAGCTCTTTTACCTGTAAAAAAATATACAAATACCCCTGCAACAGTAAAACCCACCACCCACACAACCAACCCCCAAAATAAAATCCTATCTAAAAAACCTAAGCTCCCCATTGCCCTGAAAAGGGCATTTGGATGGGCATTGCCCTTAAAAGGGCATTTAGCTATTTTTCTGCCCAAAGTCCCTAACCTAAAATTAAAACCCACCCAATAAACCCTTAAAAAAAACCTAACACTAACCCCTGAATATCCACTTACAGTTTTTGAAGACCCAACATCCATCCTCAGTGAAGCGGCAGAAGTCCTCAGCGAAGCCGACAGAAGTCTTCATCCAAGCAGGCCGAAGTCTTCATCCAAGCCGGCAGAAGTCTTCATCCAGACGGCATCTTCTATCTTCATCCATCCGGCGCGGAGCGGCTCCATCTTCAAGACATCCGGCGTGGAGCATCCTCTTCTTTCGACGTCTTCTGAAGAATGAAGTTTCCCTTTAAATGACGTCATCCAAGATGGCGTCCCTTACATTTCAATTGGCTGATAGAATTCTATCAGCCAATTGGAATTAAGGTGGAAAAAATCCTATTGGCTGTTGCAATCAGCAAATAGGATTGAGCTTTCATCCTATTGGCTGATCCAATCAGCCAATAGGATTGAGCTTGCATTCTATTGGATGATTGGAATAGTTTTTTTAAAGGGTTTATTGGGTGGGTTTTAATTTTAGGTTAGGGACTTTGGGCGGAAAAAGAGCTAAATTGCCTTTTAAGGGCAATGCCCATCCAAATGCCCTTTTCAGGGCAATGGGGAGCTTAGGTTCTTTAGATAGGATTTTATTTGGGGGGTTGTTTGTGTGGGTGGTGGGTTTTACTGTTGGGGGGTATTTGTATATATTTTTACAGGTAAAAGAGCTGATTTCTTTGGGGCAATGCCCTGCAAAAGGCCCTTTTATGGGCCATTTGTAGTTTATTTTAGGCTAGAGTTTTTTTTTATTTTGGGGGGGCGTTTTTATTTTGATAGGGCTATTAGATTATTTGTAATTAGTTTAAATATTTGATAATTTATTTTTTATTTTGTGTAACAGTGTTTTTTATTTTGTGTAACTTAGTGTTTTTTATTTTGTGTAACTTAGTTGTTATTTTTTTGTAACTTAGTAATTTTTAATAGTAGATTAAATAATTTGAGTAGGATTAGGTGTTTAAATATGTAATATAGTTATTTTAATTGTTACTTTAATGTAATTTTAGTATAATAGGGTAGGTTAATGAATAGTTTAATATAGTTTAATGTAATTTTAGTATAATAGGGTAGGTTAATGAATAGTTTAATATGGTTTAATGTAATTTAATATAATTGTAGGATAATAGTTAGGGTAGGTTAATGAATAGTTTAATATAGTTTATTTTAATTCTAATGGTAAGTTTAAATTTATTATAAGATAGGGATGAGTTAATATTTAATGTAAAGTTAGCGGGTTGTTAGGTTTAGGGGTTAATAGCTTAATTTAGTTTATGGCGATGTGGGGGGCTGGCGGTTTAGGGGTTAATAGGTTTAGTAAGTGGTAGTGATGTGGGAGGCCATGGGTTTAGGGGTTAATACATTTATTTAGTTGCGGTGGGCTCCGGGAGCAGCGGGATAGGGGTTAATACCTTTATTAAAGTTTCGGCGGGGTCCGGGAGCGGCGGGATAGGGGTTAGTAACTTTATTAAAGTTCTGGTGGGCTCCGGGAGCAGTGGGATGGGGGTTAATAACTTTATTTAGTTGCGGCGGGATAGGGGTTAAGCATTTTAGTATAGTGGCGGTGTTTAGTGACAGGATATAAATAAAGTTGGGAAAAAGCCGAATAGCAGCGAGATCGATGACTGCTAGTTAACAACAGTCCGCTGCTCATCGCCCTGTACTTGGTGCGCAACTTTTTGACAGCTTTTTTTAATAAATAAGGAGAGCGTATGCAGGTCCGCAGCCTCGATATTAGGCGATGTTAGGCGAGCGTATTGGTGCCGGCGAATGCAGCTCAGTTGACGGCTTGATAAATAGGCCTCATTAAGTCTTTAGGGTTGTTTGTACATGACTATTGTGCTACTGGAGTATAATTTACTCTGTAGTTAAAGGGGTATGAAACCCAAAATGTTTCTTTTGTGATTCAGACAGAGCATACAATTTTTTTTAAAAAAAGTTTCCAATTGACTTCTGTTATCAGATTATATTAATTCCCATGGTATTCTTTGTTGAAGAGATACTCAGATAGGTGTCTCGAGCACTACATGGCAGGAAATAGAGAACAAAGAAAATTGGATGATAGAAGTAAATTCGAAAGTTGATTACAATTGCATGCTCTATCTGAATCATGAAAGAAAAGTTTTGAGTTTTGGGTCCCTTTAAATGGACATAGAAGTTTATAGCATGCTGGGACTATAAAGTTGCAGCAAAGTATTGCAAGACACTTTTGAATTCCAAATAAAAAAAATAAATCTGCATTGCTTGGCATTGCTTGGCATTGCTTGGCATTGCTTGCATGCAAGGGCACTGATTGACGGTTTACTCTGGGAATGGCACATACTACTAACCTATGTCCCAGTAAATCCTGTTCAACCCTTATTTAGCCTTTGATTTAGTTACATGTCACATCCATTATGTGTTTGAACCGCATTACTTTATTAGTTGCTAAGTCTTCCTGTTTTAAAGCTAAACCCCCCCCATAAAGTTACCTCATTATTCCTTGTTTTTGAGAACCAATTAAACATTTTGTAAGTAATGTTGAATACCTTTATTAGGATGTTTCTTTGCATTATCTACTTTAAGTATTGACTTGTTATTTATTTCAAACTTACATCTCTCATAAATCTATTAGGCAGATCCACCTTACTTTTTCAGAATTTTTAGTGATTGCAAATCCCTATATATAATTAAAGTAAAAATGTGAGCATATCATTTATGGTATATAACAAGATGATGGTATTAAGGGACTACTAAACACAATAGAATTGCATACTCAATAAATGCATAATAAAAGGACAATGCAAAAGCACTTTGTTTGAATTTCAAGTGAGTAGTAGATTTTTTTTCTTGCAAACATCAAAGTAATGCACATATTCTTTCCTAGTGCATCATGTGAAAGCCTTCAGCCAATCACAAAATGCATAGAAGTATATCCTGTGAAGTGAATCTTGCACTTTCTCAGTAGCATCTGTGCATACAAATGATTGTGCACATTTAGATAATGGCAGTGAATTGGGAAATTTTCTAAAATTGTGTGCTCTATCTGAATCATGAAAGGTTAATTTTGACTTGACTGTCCCTTTAAAGCTCCTTGATTACCCATATTGTACCGCAGTTGTAATAAAAATGATTAATATTTTTCTATAATTGCCCATGAGCAAATTTTGAAGCTTGTATATATGCATAAATATTCCCTGAAATAGAGTAAAAGTCAAGGTGTGCCACAAGCATCCCTTTTTATGATTTAAAATATAATAAAACCTTAAAGTCTTGACACACCTTTTCGTAAAATTAACGTGTTATTGCTCTGTAATTGTGCCAAGTTGGCTTCAATTAAAATCTGTGCCCTCAAGATTAAGGCATGTAAAACAGAGACAGCTACAGTACAAGCTTCCGGTGAGAAGTGCCATTAAAAAATATGAGTTAGATTGCCATCTGGTGGTAAAAGGGAGGAACATCTCCAGGAAAATTGAACATGATCTAAGCTAATAGTGTATATTGCTCCAATATCAAGAAATAGAGTTTCACACTCAGTGGCCAGGTTTCACTGAGGTATTTCCAGTCTCCCTATCATTAGAACCCTTATCACACTCAACAGCTTTGCCAGTTTCTAATAAGCTGAGTGACTGATCGCTTAATTATTATGATAGTGGTGTGTTTTAGTGGATCAGCTGCACAGAACTGTAAAGCTGAAGTGGTTAAAAATATCTCTAATTGACTTTAGTATTATGTGATTACTTTTAACATAGTATTTGCTTTTATAACACCCACTGGTTTTTTTTCTTCAGAAAACTAAAGCTAAATACATGGTCAGTCATAAAATAATATTTATAGCACCAACCACACTGTGAGTTTTAGAAAAATGCATTGATAATTTATTTCTATTGACTATGTCAGGGTTTGCCAACTGGTGGTCCATTGGTCAAAAGTTGACTTCTATATTAGTTTCTGCGGCCCCAGGGAAAATGTAGAACTAAATATTTTTGCCATCATTTTTGTGTGCCCAGGAAAAAGCCGAACAACAAAATATGAGCTTAAGGGATATCTGATTGTTGGACAAACTGAAATGAGCCATCTGAAGGTGAGAACAGCAGATAGAGGGTGCCCTGCAACATTGTGTGAGGAAATTGTCCCTCACTGGACTATGGTGATGTAACTCACAGTTCTAAATTACTCCAGACAATGTTGCTTGTACATCAGTGATTTTAATAAAGGAAAAGGAAGTCAACATAAAAATTTAATGACTCAAAAATAGTGTAAAATTAAAAAACATAGACAAATGTACTTCTCTTGGTATCCTTTTATTAAACTTAACTCTCTAATTGGATCCATTAGATACCAGGTAAGCTCTGGAGCGTGCACCTATCTTAAGAACTATATGGCAGCAGCTTTTGCAACAATTTGTGTAACAATATTATATATATATATATATATATATATATATATATATATATATATATATATATATATATATATATCACTATAGACATGTGCATTACCTCAGTATTTACTCATGGATAGCATGAAATTTAATACTAGAAGTTGGAATTTATTTTATTATTTGTACGCTTTATCTGACTCTTGCTGCTTGGTATCTGATATGCAGGATATGTTTATTTCTCATAGAGTCATAGCTCTATATTTTAAAGGTGAGCTGCTCCATGTATATAAAATAATACTTTTGCATGACCATTTGTAATGTATACAAGGATAGTGCAGTTGTTCAACTAAGTAGCAGCACCAATTGGTCAAATGTCCAAAATATTTATTGGGACATCACATAAACAATCAACACAACGTTTCGGTCCAACTGACCTTAATCATGTTGCACTTGGCTATTTGTTTGGTGCTGCTACTTTGTTGAACATTTGTTTCGTTTGGGGTATATGCAGAACCCCTGTAGCGAGCACTGGGTGTCAGTAAGTGCTGGGCATTTTCTCTTTCTGTAAAGGTATAGTGCAGCCATTTTGTATCAGAACTGATGCTGCTCTTTTGCATTTGTATGTATGACACTTAGTTTAGGGGATAATGGTAATTAATTTGCAATCATAGGGAAATACCTAGTACCTTGGATACAAATGATAGTGGTGTGTTTAACAATGTTGTGTTTATTAATCTGAGTTTGCAGGGGTACTTACTGGTACTGATTACCACCACCACTGCCATCTCATAACAGGTAATATTTGTAATAATCATGTTAATACTCTAGTTTTCACAAGAGGCTGCTGCAAACAGAGACAGATTTATAATTAGACAGAGTAGGCATGCAGTTACAGGCGCACTCCATAGAGGGGCTACTCTCTGCCTATTATAATTACTAGCTTAATAATCAGCTTAAAATTACCTTCCTGAAACCACTGTAGTGAGAGCTGGAAAAAAACTAGGCACTAACGACAAATTGAATCCATGATCCGATTGGTTGTGCATCCGGTGACCTCACAGAGACACGGACCAATCAGATTATGCAATAACAGCCGAGGGCAGATAGGCTCCAGAGAGTTCTAATCAAAGCCTCGGGCGCCTCAAACTGCATCTGGGAACCTAAGCATGGGTCCCACCCTCCACAATGTCCTTTTAAAGGTTTTCGAACAGACTGGACTGTTATCCGACGGGCATTTGTCTGTCAGATTATTATCTGTCGCACACACATTCTGTCCGAGAACCTTTAAAATCACGTTGTGGGGGGTGGGTGGGACGGGTGGGTGGGACCCATGCTTAGATTCCCAGAGGTGGTTGCGAAGCCCGAGGCTGTGATTAGAACAGAACTCTCTGGAGCGTATCTGCCCTCGGCCGTTATTCCATAATCTGATTGGTCCGTGTCTCTGTGACCTACAAATCAGTTAGTGCCTAGTTTTTTCCAGCTCTCACTACAGTGGTTTCAGGTCACCGGATGCACACAAAAAATTGGATAATGGATTCAATTTGTCGCTAGCGCCTCGTGGAAAAATGGTAATACCTAGTTCCTGTTCAGCTATGGAACCTTTGATGTCAGAGCTAGCTGCTTCCTGCACTTTCTATCATTTGTTAGCAGCAGCCATATTCCTACTCTTACTAGGGTTGCCAGGTGTCCGCCACAAAAATACTGAACACCCAAGAAAACAACTGCGGGGGGGGGGGGGGGGAATGGGGCGGTGGAGTTTGAGGTGACATTATATATATATATATATATATATATAATATGTATAATATATATATATAATATATATATATATATAAATATATAAAATATGTATTATATATATATAATATATATATATATAATATTTATTATATATATATATATATATAATATTTATTATATATATAAAATATTTATTATATATATATAATATATATATATTATATATATATATAATATATATATATATATATATAATTACTTATAGAATTTGTTGCATCAAGGTCACCAGAGCAAAGGCGCAAATGAAAATAAAGAATAAAGTTCTGTTCCCCAGTAGGTCCCTGCTGGCTGAGGGGTCCGCAACTCACCAGGTCTTACCTGGTCAGTGTCACACACAGTGAAGTGACAGATTGCTGCTGCTGACTGAGTGAACGGCATGCAGACTCAGAACGCACTCAGCAGCCAGCTAACAGCACAGCCCGGTCTTCTCAATGACGTGATGTCACGTGCACGGCGTGATCACGTGACGTCAGTCCGACAGACTCTATGTCACTGCAAGCTGCGCGGTTGTGCCCACTAGGAGTCCGGCTCTAGCTGAGCTAATAGCAGCCAACTAACAGGCTAGATTGGGTGCCGGACTGCTGGTTGGGAGTGGGACACAGCCTGGTAGGGGTAGTGGAACTCTGGGAGGGAACTTTTTAACGGAGGCGGATCATCACAAATAAAATAAAAAAAATTGAGTGTGACTGTCTTAGAGAGGCTTGTCCGTTTTTTTTGTATTTGTATTACCGGGCAGCAACTGAAAATACCGGACTGTCCAGTCAAATACCGGACAGCTGGCAACCCTAACTCTTACATCACAAGTGACTTAGGTGGATGTGAACTAGCTGCTACCCACAATATGGTGGCTTCATGTAGGTAACTATAAGCACATTATTATTTCTAAAAAATAATTTATGTTCTAGTAGGGTGTGCACCATATCATTGATGCTATTACATGTTAAAGAATATAATATGAATTTTTGTAGCTCCCACAAATAGAAGTCTGTAACTATATGGACAGCTGTGTTGCTAGTTGGTAATGTGTCTGCATAATTTAATATATAAAAATAATTTATGTTCTAATAGGCCCTACGCTATATTATTGATGCTATTATATGTTGAAGATTATGATATGAATTTAGCCCAACAAATAGAAGTCTGTAACTATAAGCACAGCTTCTAGTTGGTAATGTGTCTGCATAATTTACTATATCTGTATTCTTTTTTTTTTCAATGCTTTATTTATTCCATTGCAACTTACAGTGAAAGTTCAACCATAAATACAAAACCATTGGAAACAATTACATGCATTTTCATCAGAATATAGTATATCCATATGTCTCATCACCTCAGTCGCATTGGGCTTTTTTTTTTTTTTATTTCCCCCCCCCTCTTTTCCTCCAGTCTCCTTAACCTCAGAGTCTCACCATCGCCTTTCTCTCGCCCTCACCTCCTTTTGTTGGGCCCAAGGTATAATGTGAGCTATGTTACTGCCTCTACTTATTCACTATCTATCCTCCACTGTTACTGATTTGGTGTCCCCGTGCTTAGAAGGTTTCTTTCTATTATAACCACATTCAATCTACCTTCCTTTCCTCACCTCTCATCAGGTTTCTCTTCTAGCCTTCCTAATACTTAGCTCCTGTTTTATGCTGATACAAGAACCTGATTCCAGCTGCACCGGGTGTACACTCCTTCCCCTGGTCCACATTCCAATCCTGTCCATCCAAACCAGTCTTGGCCGCCTCTCCTCCAGTCACCGCCCCCAGAATCTTCCCCTCTCCCTCCCCCCATGCAGATCCCTGCATCATTTATCTGATTTTGTTTTAAGTAAAAATATTCCATTGTCCCCTCAATTGTGCGTTTAATATGTATTCTGTATCTTTAAAGGGATAAATGACCTGTCTCTGATGTAGGATATCTAATGTGTTAATGAGTGGTTCCCATTTGGTCATAAACTTTTTTGTTCTCTTTGTGATGTCCCCCTGAGTGTCTACTTGTTCGCATATCATCTGTTTCCTCAATCCTTCCTTAAATTGAGCTAAGTTTGGTGGCGCCTGTGCTAGACATTGTTTGAGAATCAGTTTCCTAGCGTGTAGGATTACATTATGTATGTAATTTCTGTGCTTTCGAATCTTTGCCTGTGTGTGTAAGAATATCACCATTTCAGGTGTTAAACTGACTTTTTCTCCTGTACTCATCTCCAGCCATCTTTGTGTCATACCCCAAAATTTTGCAAGTTTTGGGCATTGCCATATCATGTGTGTTATGTTTGGGTTGGCATTCGAACACTTTGGGCACAAGCCTGATGTGTCTTGTTGCCACTTTTGAAATAGCTTTGGCGTTATATATGCATTGTGGAGCAATTTAATATGGGATTCTCTTATTTCATTTGACAGTGTAGCCTCCCTCACCTTTGCGAAACTTTGTTCAATACAAGTGTCAGTGAGGTCCTGCCCTATAAGTGAGTTCCAGGTGTTCCTGAGGTGTGTCAAATTGGCTTTGTTCACTTTTTTCTGGAGGACTTTGTATGTATGAGAAATGGATGTTAGCCCCCCCTGTGTTAATGACAGCAGTCTGTATATGTCGCAGCCAGCATCTGGCATCTTCTCAGATCTCAACAGGTTCTGCACATAGTGCCTCGCCTGGAGATAGGCAAAATGGTGGCTATTCGGTAAGCCATAATCTCTTTGTAAGTCCCCAAACGGTCGGATTGTTGTTCCATCTACAGAGAGGATGTGTTTAAGAGATGTCACCCCCCGCTCCCCCCACAGTTTAAATGATTTTGTGGTAAACCCAGCCGGGAAGTCCGGGTTACCTCCCAGCGGCAAGAATATTGTATGGCTCGATGAGACCCCAAGGGCCCTACAGACCTTTCTCCACACTTCTATCGGGCTGCTGAACATTGTCACCCCTCCCAGAATGCTGTCTACTTGCGCATGGGTCATATGTGGTAACATCTTGAGTGACCACGGTTTAATGTATTCTGCCTCCAGTTTGCTATTGGTAAAGCGTCCCCCATCTGTCAACCAGTCCATCACGTATTTGGTCACCGCTGCCCAATTATAGTGCTCTATGTTTGGTAGTCCGAAGCCCCCAACCTCTGGCCCACATGTCATCTTTTGATAGCTAATTCTATGCTTTTTCCCCCTCCAAACAAAGTGTAGTATATCTCTATTTAATGTCTTGAGGTCTTGTTTGTGCAGGATTTCTGGGAGCATCTGTAGGGTATAGAGTAGTTTGGGGAATAAAATCATTTTGATCAGCCCTACCCTTCCTGGTAAGGATATTGGTAATGTGTGCCAGGTCCCTAACATTTGTTTCATGTTTTTCAGTAATGGTTTATGATTGACTCCATACCACTGGGCTGGATCTCTGGTCAGCGTGATACCTAGGTATTTAAAGGTGTGGGTGATTACTTTAAACTCATCCTCTAGGGGTGTGTCAGGGTTTTTGTTCAGCAGCCAAAGTAATTCAGATTTGTCCTTGTCCTGAGATCTCACTAAATTCAGCGATAGTTTTAGTTATAGTGGGGATGTTTCGCCTGGGGTCTCTGATATATAACACCATGTCATCGGCAAAAAGTGATAAGTGATTGACCACCCCACCCATCTCCAGGCCCGGCGTTTCTTTCCTTATTTTAATTGCCAAAGGCTCCAGTGCTAGATCGAAAAGGAGCGGGGACAAGGGGCATCCCTGCCTCGTGTCCCTCTTAAGGAGGAACGTTTCGGAGGGTGTCCCATTTACCAGGATAGCTGCATGAGGTTTACTGTAAATGGCTTTAATGGCTTCCATGAAGGGTCCCCTTATCCCAAATCTCCCCATAGTATTGTATAGGTGGTCCCACAATATTTTATCAAATGCCTTCTCGGCGTCTACTAATATCAAACAGGCCTCTTCCTTATCCAAGTGTTTACCTTCCCTGCCCTGATTCCAATAGTGTGTAAGCAGTAGCTGTAATTTTCTCATATTTTTAACTGCCGACCTACCCTTTACGAACCCAGTTTGATCTTCATGGACTAATAGCGGGAGTAATTCTGCTAATCTATTCACAAGTAATTTGGTAAATATCTTGTAGTCCGAATTTAAAAGGGATATCGGCCTGTAGGATTGGGCTAATAGAGGGTCCCTATCTGGTTTGGGGAGCACTGTGATGTTGGCTTCAGTGAACCTATTGGACAAATCGGCTTTCCCTTCCAAAATTGCATTGAATAGTAATGCTAGTGTTTCTACTGCCTCAGCTTTGATCATTTTGTAGAATTCCCCGGGTAACCCATCTGGTCCCGGGGCCTTCTCTAGTGGAAGTGTTTCAATTACTTTAGTTATCTCTGATGGCTGAATACGAGCATTCAGTAACTGCAGTTGGTCCTCATCTAATTGCGGGAGTGCCAAATCCTCCCAGAACTTTGCTTTTTTGTCTGGGTCTACTTCTTGGGAGTTATATAGGTTTGAATAGTAGTCTTGGAATACTTTCTGTATTCCTATGTCTGATGTAAGTATGCCGTCTCTACCTTGAATTGCTGCTATGGTGTTTGATTTTTTATCTAGTTTAGTGAGTCTAGCTAATAGTTTCCCTGTGCGGTTCCCGTAGCGATAGTATTTTGCCTGTGAACGGTTTTGGGCAGAAACTGATGTCTGTATTAGGTATGTGTCTCTAAGGCCTTTAACCTCCTTGTATCTAACTCTATTTTGTTCTGTTGGGTTCCTCAAGTACCGATTCCTGGCGTTTAGTATCTGTCTTAATAGGAGGTTTCCTCGCATTCTGCGTTTTTTCTTTATTTTAGCTGCATATGCTATTACCACCCCCCTCAACACCGCCTTCGCCGATTCCCAGAATAAGGAGATATCATTGATGTGTTGGGCATTTAGTTCTTTATAAACCAACCAATCCCCCAGTAGGTGTTTGTGTAGATTGAGGTCGTGGAAGAGGTGTGTAGGGAATCTCCATCTAAGTGTCTGCCTATGGGGTGTATCAGTGTCTATGAGTAGTGAGACTGGGGCATGATCTGAGATGGTTATCGGGTCTATCTTAATATCTGTTATGCGTGGGCAAAGGGAATTAGTGACCAGAAAATAGTCAATGCGTGACAGTGTCGTTTTAGCTGGATGTAGGCAAGTGTAGTCTCTGGCCTCCGGATTTCTGTCCCTCCAAATATCTACCAAAGAGAGTGTTTTTCTGAAGTGGTTAAGCATACGTGTTTCCCCTTTGGAGCCTTGCCATTGTACTGTACGTCGTGTGGAGTACTGTGGGTTACAGAACCTATCTGCTGGTGTATGCGGTGCAATATTATAGTCACCCCCCATCACTATGGGAAGGTCTGAGAATTGTAGAAGTTTGGTCTGCAGTCCAGTCAGGAATGTTTTCTTGTCTGTGTGCGGTCCATATATTCCGCACAGTACCACATGTAAGCTGCCTATTTTGATCTTAACTATGAGGTATCTCCCCTCTGTGTCCGCTACAGTTTGTGAAACCGAGTAGTCCAGGCCATTACGGAAAAGTATTGCCACACCTCTGGCCCTCTTCCCCTCATACGGTGTGTACAAAACCTCCCCCACCCATCCCTGTTTGAGTTTCTGGTGCTCTTTTTGGGAAAGATGGGTCTCCTCCAATATAGCTACATCAGTTCTTTTAATGTTTAAATGCCTTAAAATAGTTTTCCTTTTTATTGGGGGAGGTAATCCCCCCCACATTCCAAGTTATGAGCTTCATGTGATCCTGAGGTATGAAAGTGTCTTATGTAGACTAGGTAAGTGTTATCTAAGGCCTCTAAGCATGTATATCGTGTATGGGGTACCTTACAGAATTTATCCGTGTGTCTCGGTTTCCCTGCTGTTATAGTCTTGCAGGTCCTCTGCCCCTATTTCCCCGTGCGGTTTCCAGAGGAGAGGCGGCTTTGCTCTTTCTCTAGTATGAAAAAACAGTTAGTGCTCAAGATAAACAAAACACAGAAATATAAGACCAGCAACGGAGTGGTTCGTCTAGGTGAGTTAGCTTCCTGAGGTATCTACTTTAAACTGTAAGCTATTCCCTTCTCCAAATACTTTATTCTATAGTATGCGATAGCTTCTATTGGCATATAGCCCTTCTTCCTCCTTGTCCTAAAAACTTACAATCAATGTCAATGTGAAAACCGGTGTGTCCACTCTCTTATACAGACGGGTAATTAGCACATAATACAAAATGAACATAAAACATATAAATTGAGAACAATAGTTTTAGACTATGACAGATAACTTTTTTTTTTAACCTGTAAACTGTAAACTTTGGGTTATCTCCTGTCTCAGGAGCTTAACTATTAAGTGCAAATAAAACTTTTTACTTTTTGCAACCCCCCCCCCCCTCACTTTGTAAGGATACATTTGTCCATGGTTATGTCCATAAACATTTGATGTTTCAAATGTGGCTTATATTTTCAGGCCCAGCCCTGATTCTGGATCAAGATACAGCGTCCCCCTCATCTGCTGCTTGTCGTCTTTCTCTTTGAAGATGTAGCTTGAGCTGTGTTGGAGATTCAAAGAACAGTGGCCCTCTGTCTGTGTGTAGTCTCAGCCTTGCCGGGAACAGCAAAGCTGCTGTTCTGCCTTGTTCACTAAGCTGCTTACAGTATGGCGAGAACTCTCTTCTTTTTGCTGCCACTGTCGCCGAATAGTCTTGGAACAGCAAGATTCTTTTCCCTTCATATTCCAAAGAGTTGGTCTTCCTGTACGCTTGTAGAATTGTGATTTTGTCCTTGAAGTTAAGATATTTCACCATAACTTGGCGCGGTTGTAGGTTATTATTGTCCCCTTGTCTTCTTTGGTCTCCCACTCTGTGAGCTCTCTCTACTGTACATGGCAGGGATTCTTTTGGGATGTTTAGTAGGTTGGGTAAGATTGTCTCTGCAAACTCCACCAGCTGTGAGCCAGGGAGCGACTCCGGAACTCCCACCATTCTAAGGTTGTTTCTTCGCGACCTATTTTCCAGGTCATCAATTTTTGCCCACAACCTTTCATTTTGTTGCTGCAGGGAGTGAACTTGGGATTCAGTCTCTCTGTGGCGTGATTCTCCTTCTGCCACCTTCTGCTCCACTCTTGTCAATCTGCCATTAAAGGATTTAACTTCCTCTGTAAGGGAGTCCATACCTGTTTGAAGCTGGTCAATCTTTGGCAGGAACAGTGCTGAGATTTGTGACACTATTGGGTGTGTGTCCTGGGAGCTCGTGGGGAGTATGTCTTCCACAGGCCCTAAGGCCTGGTGCGCCTCTACCTGATTTTTCTTCTTGTCTGCATTTTTTTGCCTACTTGCCATGGCGTCCGTTTTTTTAACGTAGGAGTTATAGTATTTTTGCATACAGGTCTTGGGGTTTAAAGCTGCTATCTCCAACTGTGTATATCTAATATGAAATATCTCTCGTTCTTATGAGGTTGAGGTTATAAGTAACTGGGCCTGCATCTGCTGAAATTTCTATGATAGCACGGTTATGGTGGGTGAGCAGGGGGATGGGGATTTTCTTGGTCTAGTCCTGCATGTTTAAAGTAGATGTCAGCTGTCCTTTGAAATTGGAGAAGTCCATTTAGGGGGAGAGATCACTCCCTTGCCCTTTAACACGTGACACCTATGGATTCCTGCAGTATTTTCAACCCCTAAAGGCCTCTCTCAAACTGGAGGAATGTCGCCTGCCAAAGTTTGCTTTTGTCAGTTTATTCTGCTGGTCGGTCCGGTATTAGGGAGTACAATGTGGCTCTGCGCCCGCCTTTCTGTGTGCCCTCCAGCTAGTATTGTGTATGAGGGGTCTATGCGCTTTTGTCGGTGCGCCAAATATCTGGATGTCCTATTTGGCAATTAAAAGCCTGTGTTTGATTTGCGCCACATCTCCTATCTCTATAGCTGTTTAGCTCTATTGTGTTGTGCTTGAGCTTTACCCCTGTTAGAGTGCTTTGTCCCTAGCTTTCGGCTCTCAGTACTCTCTGTGCAGTTTGAAGGGTGATATTATGGTGTTTTAATCATCTTTCACTGTGCCTTAAGTTGACCTGCACTAATCTCTTCACTCTTTCTCCCTGTGTGACCCACGATGTTACTTGCAGCTCTGTCTGCACACGCTATGCTCTATGTATCACCTCTTTGTTAGATCCAATATGGCGGTTTCCCGCCTCAGATTTTCTCACCCTCCTGCCTTATGTACTGCTGCCTTGTTCCAGGGTTCCTTCTCTCCTGTTCCTTGGGCTCTGCCGCATCGTGCTCTGGGCTCAGTCAGTTGCGGTATCGTGCTAGACCTGTTGCGGTGCGGTCCTGTTTGATGGCGGCTGACTCCGCCGCAGCTTTCCACTCCTCTGTCTGCTCCTTCAACGGTGAGGGAATCGGATGACAGATTCCTCACCGACTAAGTTCCGGGCAGTCACTTCACTGCTGCCAAGGATGTCGGTTCTAAATCGGGCAGTTTAATTATTGTTCTCTACAGTGAACAGACCGGGAGCTCCTTCCCTTGCGTCCGTTCACTTCGCCCGCCCACCGGAAGTCTCCACTATATCTGTATTCTTTATACACTAAGGGCTCGATTTACCAAAGCCCTACGGCTGCAAGTTCTCACAAGAACTTACTCGCTGTAATTTATCAAGCAGCGGTCACCAGACTGCCGCTTCCTTAACCTCTAAGGTGGCGAAATTCAATCTCCTCTGTCGAGTCCGACCCCAGGAGATTGACAGCTCCTGCCCGAGTGTGATTGGCTGTGCGTGGGCAGGGGGCGGGATTGCACGCGAGCCCAAAATTGCGCTTGTGTGCAATGGTGATTACCTGCGGGTAATTTCGCCCCGTCACAGGTGAGCTGAGGTGTACAAGGGCGCGTATCCGTGCCTCTGTACGCCTCAGCTTCGATAAATCTAGCCCTAAATACAGGATTTACATTGCACCTTTGCATACCCTTACCCCTGATGAAAGTATGGGGCCCAGGGAGGTGATGTTATTTACTGCCATCGGCCATCTTAGTTAAGGTTGCCGGCACAGTGGTGAACAGGGAGAGCGGGGGGGGGGGGGAGCTTCAGATTTTGCTGCCTATATGCAAATGGACTGTAAATCTGGCCCCAGCTGCAAAATATATCAAGCGTTGTAAATAAATTTGTCCCTTTTCTTTTATTGAAAATACTGGGCACAGTATACCAATCAATAATCAATGAGTACCATTTTTTTCATAAAAAGCACTGATTAAAACATATTATTACTAGTTAAATGTACAAAAAAAATGAGTTAAAAAAGAGTTAAAAATATGAAATAAGTTTTTCCGATGATGTTTTTGGTTTCTGAAATGACTACTCAGCAGAACATATGGGAAACTCAGCAAGACTCCTTGAAATACAAAGATAATATAAAGACTGCAATATGCAAACGTTCGAGACGATTGGAAAATTGTACAAGCATAAAAAGATCAAAAGCTTTTTAAAATCAAATAAAACTATAAATTCCAGACTGGTTAATGAAACATCTTCTTGTAGAAATAGACAGTAGCAGATTGCTGGCAGTGTATGAGTAGCACTTTGCTTTTTTGGAAATGATGTGGGATAATTTACAGACTGTGAATGCTTTTTTTCAAGACCTTTCAACATATGAGTGTCCAGAATCAGAAACCTTTATCACAACAAAGTGCCAGATGCAACTTACATTTTTATTAATAATAAAACTGTTCTATCCATCTCATGTAAAAGCTATAAAACAAAATTTAAAATTAAAAGGGGGGAGGGGGTTTGCTATTAATGGGAAAATGTGCATCAAAAAACCCCAATGGATAAAACAAATAAACCTAGATAATAAACACAAACAACCTTATAAAAACAAATGGTATATGTACACTTTAAAATGCCAATAAAGATCAGCTGCAATTTAGCAGTGTGTAGCAAGACTAAAAGCTCCTATTACATACAACCACTTCAGAGCAGCACTATTAGGGGGAAAAAATAATCTAAATTTGGGGCAAATTCAAATGAAACTGAAATATTAGCTCAGATATTGTGAGACAGATTAGAGTTCTACAGAAGCAATCTAGTTTAGCAAAATTCTTCAAAAATAATTTAGACATGTCCAAGAAACACAGATAATAATCAATAATCATTAGTAATCAATACAATTAGAGTTTTTAATTTGTATCTCTTGACAGATATAAAATACAATCTGATTGTCTCTTCCAAATTACAAGTAGGTTTAAAAAACATTCAGCCAGATTACGAGTTTTGAGCGCTATAAGGAAATTAACGACTGCAGCATTTTCGGCTGTATTTCACTCCCTATAGCGCTGGTATTACGAGTTTAAAAAAAGCCGGCGTTTGCGGGCGATATGGCAGCGTTGAGCTCCATACTGCACACAAATACCAGCGCTGCTTTGAGCTGCTGTTACGTGCTCGTGCACAATTTCCCCATAGACAACAATGGGGAGAGTCGGCTAAAAAAAAGCCTAACACCTGCAATCACGGAGCGTAAAGCTCCGTAACGCTGCCCCATTGATGTCTATGGGGAAAACAGTTTTTTATGTTTAAAGCTAATACCCTAACATAAACCCTGAGTCTCAACACCCCTAATCTGCCGCCCCCCAGACATCGCCGACACCTACATACACGTATTAACCCCTAATCTGCCACCCCAATGTCGCCACCACCTACATAAATTTATTAACCCCTAATCTGCTGCCCCAATGTCGCCGTCACCTACCTACACTTATTAACCCATAATCTGCCACCCCCAAAGTCGCTGCAACCTACATTACTGTTATTAACCCCTAATCTGCTGCCCCAAAATCGCCACCACCTAACTACACTTATTAAACCCTAATCTGCTGTCCCCAATGTCGCCGCCACTATACTAAAGTTATTAACCCCTAAACCTAACCCTAAGTCTAACCCTAACGTAACCCTAACCCTAACACCCACTAACTTTAACATAATTAAAATAATCCAAATAAAAATTACAATTAATACCAAAATAATTCCTATTTAAAACTAAATAAATACTTAGCTGTAAAATAAAAACTAAGATAGCTACAATATAACTAAAAACGCCCCCCAAAATAATAAAACCCCTAGCCTAAACTGCCAATAGCCCTTAAAAGGGCCTTTTGCGGGGCATTGCCCCAAAGAAATCAGCTCTTTTACCTGGCAAATTAAAAAAACACATCCCCGCCAACAGTAAAACCCACCACCCACACAACCAACACCCCAAATAAATCTATCTAAAAAACCTAAGCTCCCCATTGCCCTGAAAAGGGCTTTTGGATGGGCATTGCCCTTAAAAGGACATTCAGCTCTTTTACATTGCCCTAAGCTAAGCTAAAAATAAAACCCACCAATAAACCCTTAATAAGACCTAACACTAACCCCCGAAGATCCACTTACAGTTTTGGAAGCCTGGACATCCATCCTCATCCAGTATAAGGTTTGTTTCCAGGTTGTGCAGAAATATAGGAACTCAGCTGCAGACTTAATGAGAACTGAATATGTATCACTTTGTTGAACAGGCTATTAATTAGCATAGACTGTTTGATAAAGTGAAATAAAGTTAATGCAATTTACATAGGAGGAGATAGAGTTATAATTCACTCTATTATTGTAACTGATATCAGTATAGGAGTAAGATTCTGAAATGTAAGCAGAGTTCCAAATTACTCATACATAGATTAGCAAGCAGGTATTGAGGGGAGTAATGTGCACAGAGAGGATTAGCACAGTTCGTCCAAAAGGTAAGCTAGCAGGTTTTAACAAAGGACTTAGGTGTTAAGTTTTCCTTCACAGCGTTACCATGATGAGGGAATTACATACGAGACACAGAGTCTTTGTACTAGCCCGCTATAGAGCCGAGATCAGTAACCGCTGGTAGGAGGAGCTGAGACTCTGACTGACAGCGGCACAAGCGGCAGTGAAAACTGTAGCTCCGGTCACAGAAGAGGTAAGTGGCTGTCTATAAATGAGAGTTTGAATTGTAGGTGAGACAACCGGTTGAGTGCAATGTCAGAGGGCTTGATAAGATGGTAAGTGAAGTCCCACAGAGAAGGCGTGTGGCTTGTAAGCAGCTGCAGGGAAAGTGCCGATTACGGCAAAACATGAAATGTGATAAAACCTTTGTGCAGCAGAGGGTATTAGGAGCTATATGAAAGTTGCTGTGTTATAATCCTCCTGAGGTAAAAGGATAAGTAGAATCCAGGTGACAAAGCAATAAAGCTTTGTAATCCACAAGGAGAGCTTGATAGAGAACTCAGTAGCAAAGGATAGCAGGACTGCTACAAACAGCTACATGTGCAATAACTAAGCCCCTGTCTGCAGTCAGGTGATGACTTAAATGCAGACAGGTAGAGACCATGTGATTGAAAGGTAACTGGAAAAAGCGGACTGGAATCCTTACATCCAGCTGGCGAAGTCCTCATCCACACGGCAAGAAGTCCTCAATGAAACCGGGAGAAGTCTTCATCCAAGTGGCAAGAAGTCATCATCCAGGCGGGCAGAAGTCTTCTCCAGACGGCATCTTCTATCTTCATCCTTCCGGCGCAGAGCGGGTCCATCTTCAAGACATCCGGCACAGAGCATCCTCTTCATAAGGTCCCAGCCGTACACTGAAGGTTCCCTTTAAGGGACGTCATCCAAGATGGCGTCCCTTGAATTCTGATTGGCTGATAGAATTCTATCAGCCAATAGGAATTAAAGGGTAAAAAATCCTATTGGCTGATGCAATCGATGATGATGCAAATATGCTGTCGGCATTCAGCGATGTCTGTCGGACATGATACGCTATAGCGTATCATGTCGGACAGACATTGATAAATCGTCCCCTAATAGTTTTTTGTCTACTGTGTCATCTATGAGCGATTTAGTGGCTATAATTATAACTGGGCATGTATTTAAATATAAGGAAGGGAGTGAGTGAGCGCTTAAAGCTGAATAGGCTGGGACCACAGCTAATTAAAATGTTAATTTAATATAGCACATAAATAGACAATGCAATTATTAAAATAAAATAAGTGTAATCAATAAAACCTACATGGATCCATGAGAATACTATAAACACTAAATCTAAAATGTATGATAAAAACAATGTTGTGACGGAAATAATCTTAAGGCAGTGATTCGCAGATAATCATAAGGTACTGAAACGATATGTTATACAATAATTAACATTATTTAAAGCAAAAACATAAGAGTGAAAAACACACACACAAATGTGTGGAAAAAAAATATTTGTACGGTGACCAATAAATGTCCAAAATAAATGTCCAGAATAAATGTCCAAAAAAATAGTGAATCAAAGTGTCCAAAAAATCAAAGTGTCCAAAAAATCAAATAGCAGCATGTGTCTTCAATGTGTCATATAGGTGATAACCGTTCAAACAAAAATACAGAAATCCAAATGAATAACTCCAATCTTCACACTTCAAAAATGGGCTAATCCGTGCAATGAAATACAAAAAATAGTGAGGTGAAAACCTAGTGGAGAAGTCTTATAAAATGATCCTTAAAAATAATTCTTAAAAATAATCCCTAAAAATCCTCAAATAATGAATGTGAGGTTCCAAAAAGATGCCAAAAAATAATTATATATATAAAAATAACAGTAAGTGATTGAACCTGTAATTTAAACAAAAAAGAACAGTAATATAATAACATTCATAGTAACATATAAGTAAAAGGAAATTAGCTCACCAGTATGTTGACGCGTTTCGGTCCTTAGCAGACCTTTTTCAAGACTATACTGTAGTTAGTTTGCTGGGATCTTATAAAGGGTAACTGCCTAAGCTGATTGGGTCTATTTTGGCGCCAATTTCTTGGCCCGCCCCTTCCTGTTAGTCCCTATGTTTGATGGGAAATTTCTTTATTCAGTGAATTTAAACTCATTATTGAAATCGTATTTGAAAGTTTCTATTGATGTTTACAATTGTATATATGTTTTTATGAGGGATTACCACTTTTTTCTACTTTATCAACCATTGTTATAATAAGTTTTGCTGTCGGGCTGAAATAGCATTCTTACTTCCGGTATTCAGTGACTTCCTGTTTTGATGTAACCGGATGTTGTGTTACTTCCGGTTTTAATACGTCCTATCTGTGACTAGAATTTATACTTTGAGATGCCCTTATCCGTATATTTGTGCATATGGTGTCATATGGTGACATTTACCCCTGATCGTGTTTTAGCCGTAGCGATAGTTGGTTGTTGCTCCTATAGTTGTATCTCATTCTCTGCTCCGGTTCTTGTGTGACTTCCTGTTTTCGGTAAAACCGGATATTATGTCACTTCCGGTATCTAAGATGGCCGAAACCGGAAGTAAGGATGTACTTCTAGATTATAGATATATCCGAATGTATATTTCTAAGTGTAGAAATAACCGAATATGTGGGACATAGTTTCATATTTAGTATGACAATAGATGTAATGAGGGCAATTTTTGGAAAGGATCAACTTGTCAAAAACATAATCTAAGAACATAATATTGTTACTTTTATAAACATAATGTTGCAGCTATAAAACACTTTAAAATAATTTTAAAATAATTAATTCTGTGCTTATTTACCGTAAAGGTATGTAACATACAATTCATGACATTAATAATACTTGTCAAATATATGGCTTGTAAATTAATAGTTAGATTAGTGGTTGTTGGGGAAGAGATTAGGAATTTGATAACATCAATTCATACTAACATAGTCAGGTCTCATTTGCTATTATAACACATATGGACCAATGTGGAAATAATAAGATTAATATTGTGTCCTACCTTATGTTGTCATGATACAAATGGACCAATGTAGAGATGGTCAAATACATGTAAGCATCTATTAGAATAATTAGGTACATACTAGTATATTTTTCCCATCTATTTTCAGATGGACCAATATAGGGATATTTAGATAGATATTCTTGATTTAGGTTATTAGTCGTAGCAATGATGTTTGTCATAGATGTAGTCATCTTTGGATATGTTGATATCTGACCTACTATTAGTGGGGATGACATATATATGTCTATATTACCTTTCTATATAATATATGAGAACTGTGTGCTAGACTGTAACTCCAGGATTGAACTCATGTTTAGCAAAGAGAGTTTTAAAATATAAGGTATGGTGTGTAAAAGTTTAGTTTAAACTTGTTAGAGTGTATATACTCGATTTTTACAGCAAGAGAGGTCATTCAACTTGTATAATGAAGTAGGGATTTTATTCGTTCAGAGGGGCTGGTTGTTAGCTAGGGTCATGCCTGATGTCTAGTGTGAAAACACATGCAATCATCATGGTGAGCCTAGTCTGATAAATTTGTTGATCCAATCCAGCGCCTTATTGTGTTTTCCCTTTATCAAATGTTTAAGTTGATATAAGCAATTTAAGACCATAGTTACAATTGGCTAATCTTTCCTTAGGGATAGAAGGTGTGAGAGGTCCTCCTTATGGTTCAATCCTTTAGGCTAAAGGCAATCCAATGTAAAAATCCATTTGGATTCATTAAATAGGAGTTTTTTCTCGTGATCTCCTCCTCTCCAACTCTTGGTGACCTTCTGTATTCCAAAGAATTTGAAGTCTTTTAATGTTGCCTCTATGTGTCGTTGAAAAGTGTTTGTATAATGGAGTATCAGTATTCAACTTTTTGATGCATAGGATGTGCTCTCTAATTCTATCTTTGAGGGCTCTAGATGTTTGTCCCACATATTGAAGGCCGCAGGGGCAGAAAATTACGTATATTATTCCCTTGTCATGGCATCTTATTAGATCCTGGATTTTATATTGGTGCCTCTTACAGTGTGGAGAAAAATGGTCAGTCTTCAGTCTGCTCTTACACGCCTTGAAGCTCGGGCATGGAAACAAGCCTCTAATTGATTTGCCTTGGAAATCTGTGATTTTCCTTATTTTATTTCTCGGGATGCTGGGTGCTAGTTTGTTCTTCAAATTATCAGTCTTCCTGTAGATAAACCTTGGTTGGAATGTCAGCTTTTCGCCAATTACATCATCCTCTTTTAGTATGGCCCAGTGTTTTCTAATGATTCTTTCTATAATGAATCTATTGGCACAGTACTCTGTTATCATGGGTACATTGATGGTATTTTCTTCCCATTTGTTCACTGGTCTCGTTTTGTATTTAATGAGGTCCTTTCTGTCGATGTTCCCAACTTCTTCAATTTTGTCTTCCAGGATCTCTCTGTCGTATCCCCTTTCCAGAAATCTTTCCTTTAATACATCCACCTGTTCTTCCCATTTTTGGGGGTTGGAACAGTTTTTCCTTATCCTTAGGAGTTGTCCCTTCAGTATATTGGCCTTCCAAGTTGGATGGTGGCAACTAAGACTGTGAATGTAGTTGTTGCAGTCGACGTCCTTAAAGAAGGTCGACGTTTCAAACTTACCATTCGTGATTTCAATTGTTAGATCTAGAAAGTTCAATCTATTGTAGCTGTATTCGTATGTAAATTTCAGGTTCATTAGGTTTTGGTTCATCACATCAATGGTATGCTTCAAATCCTCTAGTGGACCTTTCCAAATTATCAAGATATCATCTATGTATCTTAGGTACAGGACCAGGTCCATGCTAGCTGGGCATGAGTCCCAGAATATCTGTTCCCATTTACCCATATAGAGATTTGCGTAGTTAGGCGCAAACCTGGTCCCCATTGCTGTACCACATAGTTGTTTGTAGAATATATTATCGTTACAGAAATAATTGTGACTCAAGATGTAGTTTATGCTCTCTAATATAAATGTACATTGTTCCTCAGGTACCTCTGGGTCTTTCCTGAGGAAAAAGTTGACTGCCTCTATACCTGCTTCATGTGGAATGCTTGTATACAGCGATGTCACATCGCACGTCGCCAATATATAGCTCTCATCCCAGACCAGTGTGTCTAGAATAGATAGGACTTGAGTAGAGTCCCTGAGGTATGATGGCAATCTTGTAACATATTTCTGTAAGTTTCTATCGACATATTCGGAGAGGTTGCTGGATAGAGACCCAATACCCGATATGATTGGTCTTCCTGGCGAGTTGTCTAGGGATTTGTGAATTTTCGGCAATTGATAAAAGACTGGAGTGATTGGATGTGATATTTTGATATAATTATACTCTCTCTCGTTGAGTATTTCCTGTGTTCTGGCCTTTGTCAGCAAATCTTCTAGTTCTTTCCTATATTTTGGCACTGGGTTGTTATAGAGTCTTTGGTAGGTTTTTTCATCATTCAAGATTCTCCTAGATTTTTCATCATATTTTCCATACTATCCATTATGACTATACCGCCACCTTTGTCTGCCAGCTTTATTGTCAAGTCATGATTCTTTTCTAGGTTCTTAATAGTCTCTATCTGAGACTTAGATAGGTTATGTTTGATATGTTTGATCTTCTCAGTTCTTAGGTTTCTAATATCTTTGCAGACATTAATTTCAAACGCTTCGATGGCGCTGCCTTTGCTGCTGGTTGGATAGAATGTCGATCTTGGTTTAAGATCCATGTGTATGAATTGGTCTCTTGCTAGTTGTCCCTGCTGTGTTAAATGTATTTCAATGGGAGACCTTAAAAAGTGTCTCTTCAGTGTCAGTTTCCTGATGAATTCTTTAACGCTTATAAACGTCTGGAATTTATCCATCCCTTTTGCTGGAGCAAAGCTTAGGCCATAGGCTAATATTGATTCTTCTTTTTCTGATAGCGGTGTGGAGCTTAGGTTTAATATCCCTTTTGCCTTCTTTTGACTCGTCGATCCTTTGTTACTAGCAGATTGGGAAGCTACAAGTTGTTGTTTTTCTTTTTTCTTCCTTAATTTTGATCCCCCTCTATTACCTCTATGGGTCTTCTTTTTTGAGTGAGGCTTCTTGGTTCTTCTGATTCTGTATTTTTTCTTTTTAGTGTTTTATAGCTGCAACATTATGTTTATAAAAGTAACAATATTATGTTCTTAGATTATGTTTTTGACAAGTTGATCCTTTCCAAAAATTGCCCTCATTACATCTATTGTCATACTAAATATGAAACTATTCGGTTATTTCTACACTTAGAAATATACATTCGGATATATCTATAATCTAGAAGTACATCCTTACTTCCGGTTTCGGCCATCTTAGATACCGGAAGTGACATAATATCCGGTTTTACCGAAAACCGGAAGTCACACAAGAACCGGAGCAGAGAATGAGATTCAACTATAGCAACAACAACCAACTATCGCTACGGCTAAAAAACGATCAGGGGTAAATGTCACCATATGACACCATATGCACAAATATACGCATAAGGGCATCTGAAAGTATAAATTCTAGTCACAGATGGGACGTATTAAAACCAGAAGTAACACAACATCCGGTTACATCAAAACAGGAAGTCACTGAATACCGGAAGTAAGAATGCTATTTCACCCCGACAGCAAAATTTATTATAACAATGGTTGATAAAGTAGAAAAAAGAGGTAATCCCTCATAAAAACATATATACAATTGTAAACATCAATAGAAACTTTCAAATACGATTTCAATAACGAGTTTAAATTCACTGAATAAAGAAATTTCCCATCAAACATAGGGACTAACAGGAAGGGGCGGACCAAGAAATTGGCGCCAAAATAGACCCAATCAGCTTAGGCAGTTACCCTTTATAAGCTGCCAGCAAACTAACTACAGTATAGTCTTGAAAAAGGTCTGCTAAGGACCGAAACGCATTCACATACTGGTGAGCTAATTTCCGTTTACTTATATGTTACTATGAATTTTATTATATTACTGTTCTTTTTTGTTTAAATTACAGATTCAATCACTCACTGTTATTTTTATATATATAATTATTTTTTGGCATCTTTTTGGAACCTCACATTCATTATTAGAGGATTTTTAGGGATTATTTTTAAGGATTATTTTTAAGGATAATTTTATAAGGCTTCTCCTCTAGGTTTTCACCTCACTATTTTTTGTATTTCATTGCACGGATTAGCCCATTTTTGAAGTGTGAAGATTGGAGTTATTCATTTGGATTTCTGTATTTTTGTTTGAACGGTTATCACCTATATGACACATTGAAGACACACGCTGCTATTTGATTTTTTGGACACTTTGATTCACTATTTTTTTGGACATTTATTCTGGACATTTATTTTGGACATTTATTGGTCACCGTACATATATTTTTTTCCCCACACACTTGTGTGTGTGTTTTTCACTCTTATTTTTTGCTTTAAATAATGTTAATTATTGTATAACATATCGTTTCAGTACCTTATGATTATCTGCGAATCACTGCCTTAAGATTATTTCCGTCACAACATTGTTTTTATCATATATTTTAGATTTAGTGTTTATAGTATTCTCATGGATCCATGTTGGTTTTATTGATTACACTTATTTTATTTTAATAATTGCATTGTCTATTTATGTGCTATATTAAATTAACATTTTAATTAGCTGTGGTCCCAGCCTGTTCAGCTTTGAGCGCTCACTCCCTTCCTTATATCTGATATTTTGTAGTCCACTAGGGGACTCCTGTCAGTGAGCTTTAGGCGCTGCCCTAGCGCTCAGTTTACTACCACATTCTTTTTGATTTATTTAAATATAGTTTCCTTAGTTAAAAATGTTTTATTTTAAATTTAAACCTTTAGATTGTAAGCCCATTTAAACAGGGCGTTCCTCTTCTTGTATTAATTTGTTTTGTTTACTCTGTTTCATGTACAGGATCTGTCTTTCTTTCACACTATTAATCATGCTCATGTACCCAATGCTACAAAATGTGTCATAATTAATAATTGTGTCATAATTAATTAATAATAATTCTAACAATGAATATTAATAGTGAATCTACATTCAACTCAAGAAGAAAAACAGTAAAGGGAAATATGTTCTTCATGTTTATATTTTCTTGTGTGCCTCTTAAAATCAATGCTGATCCTATTTCCTCATAATAAGTCCATTTAAAGCCAGGGAAATGTTGCAGAATGTGCATGCAACCCTACTTTTTTATTTTGATGTATAGTTAAAATAAATAAGATTTGACTGATTACACTGATTATTAACAGGAAATGTTTATTTAACCAGTTTTACAACATAGTATGGCTTATGAGAAATGATAGGTTCAATAACAGATTTTTGAGTACAATACACATTTTATTTAGGTACCCTAGGATTCAAAAACCTACTTCAGCAATCTACCTTAGCTATACAGACTTTTAATATGCTCAACATAAAAAAGGTTAAAATCAGCCAAGTCTTGGAGTTTCTTGTTCCAACTGAAATAAAAATGCACCTGGAAATTCAAGTGACTGACAGACAGTAACACTTAAGTTCCAGAGGCCTAATGAGAAGTAAAATTGATGAGGCAAAAGAATAAAATCTCAAAGCCCTGTGAAAATCATTTTCTTAAATGTCATTTACAAATAAACCTGCAGAACAAGTGCTTCTGGAGTTGATGCATTTTGGGAATTCCCAATCCTGACTGATTATGAAATATTTTCACTAAGCGCAGTTCTTCTAGCATTACAGAAAAGCTTAGATTATGACAGATTTAAAACTAATATGTAACTGATATTTGATGCTGTAGTCTATAATATATTCAGCTATAACAGACTGATTTTGAGAGGTGTTGAATAACTGCATTAGAGATGGGTTTGCAAGTGACATAAGACTGCAGTTAGAGCTCACGTTAGCTTAGACAACAATGGCTGAAGTGATACATCTGTGAAGTTTATAATTTATAGAGCCTGGCATTTAAAGGGACATTTAATCTCATTATCAGCTCATTAATAACTGTCCCTAACTGGGCACAGCAGAGGAGATTAGGTAAGCACCACAGGCTTTTAAACTAAGGGGACAAGTAAGTTACAATATAGTGGTGCCCATAACTTTTACATTTACACTAATTTCTTTAATATTTAACTAAGATACTTAAAAAAATAAATAAAATACATCTGTATATTATTCTCATGTTAGTATTTGCTTTGAATACATAATTGTTTCTAGCATTTATTTAGGACTAGATTACAAGTGGAGTTCTAATTTATTGTGTGCCCGTAAATGGGCAAATTTGCCTGTTTATGGGCGCATGATAAATAACGCGAGGTTGCGTTCGCATTGTGCGCAACTTATAATAATAGCACACATTTGCGTGCGCTGGTATTACTGAGTGGAGCGCAAATATTGCGCTCACGTAAACAATATTTTGTGATCCACTCGTAATCTGGCCCTTAGTGTTTAAGGTCCCTTAAAGGAACGTTAAAGCGACAGTCTACACCAGAATTTTTATTGTTTTAAAAGATAGATAATCCCTTTATTACCCATTCCCCAGTATTGCATAACCAACACAGTTATATTAATATACTTTTAACCTCTGTGATTATCTTGTATCTAAGCCTCTGCAAACTGCCCCTTTTATTTCAGTTCTTTTGACAGACTTGCAGTTTAGCCAATCAGTGCCTGCTCCCAGATAACTTCACGTGCATGAGCACAGTGTTATCTATATGAAATACATGAACTAACACCCTCTAGTGATAAAAAACTGTTAAAATGCATTCTGAAAAGAGGTGGCCTTCAAGGTCTAAGAAATTAGCATATGAACCTCCTAGGTTAAGATTTCAACTAAGAATACCAATAGAACAAAGCAAAATTGGTTATAAAAGTAAATTGGAAAATTGTTTAAAATTACATGCTCTATCTGAATTATGAAAGTTTATTTTGGCCTAGACTGTCCCTTTAAATACAGTTTAATTGCATAATCAACAAATCCATAATAAAAAGACAAAACAAAAGCACCATGGACCCAATGACCTATAGCGCTCCACTGACAAGATTATTTAAGAGGTCTTGTCAGTACTGTAAGGTCCTTAAAAGGATTTTAGAAAGGCAAATTTTAGCTTGGGAGCTATTTTACTAGCTATGCAGGATTCTTCATGTGGAGCGACACCTACATCACATTATAATGCTCACTAAAAGACCAAAAATATTTAGCTTGATCTCTCTCCATGCTGGTTTAGATTATCATGCCCTTAGTCTAGTAATATATTTGCTTGTGACAAAAGTTACTTCCTTTTCCCTGCCTCATGTATCATGTGACAGCCATCAGATTTTCACAAATTGTATATAGATTTATCTAGAAGACAAAAGCACAGCGGGACTCGAGCTTGGTCAGTATCTGTGTTCAACTCTGACCTACAGTGCATAACTTTGCAAGGGTTAAACACATAGCTCTGTTCAAATAATAATAAAATCAATCAATCACATAGGATCTTTCTAATATTGCTCTTTTATGTCCCTTTAAATTTTATGTTTGCAATATGGGACAAATCACTGGCAAAAATCAGTTTCAGACTTTTTAATTGGCAGAATTTCGATCAAGATGGAGTTTGACTTGTCAGAATATTCTGTAAAGAATTTAATTCATAACGAAATTCATTCATTAATGCTTTTGCCAATGGGAAGCTCATAGAAAACTAATTTTAGTAACAAAATTACATTATGGAATGACAATAATTTAAAGAATTGAGCTTTCAATGCTGAGACAGGAGAACATACAAAAACTACAAGATTTTTTTGAAAGACATTTCAAATGATTGATTGAAATTAAAAGCGTGTGATAATCGAATTATCAATTAATCATGATATTTACTACCTTTCCCCACCACACTATTTTCTCATCCCTTCTAACCTTTTGCTTCCCACCTTTCCGTGCCATCTTATTTTCTGTAATACCTCATTCTTCCTCCCACACTCTGTACTGTCATATTCTTTTATCACACTCTATATATTAGCAGTGGGGAAGTTAGCATGGCACGAGTTTATTATACATCAAAGCAATATACATACACAGGGGCCCATTTATCAAGCTCCGGATGGAGCTTGAGGGCCCGTGTTTGGCTCTCCAGAAACACCAGTTATGAAGCAGCGGTTTAAAGACTGCTGCTCCATAACCTGTTCACCTGGTCTGAGGAGGTGGACAGACATCGCCGCAATTCAACCCGATCGAGTACCATCGGGTTGATTGACACCCCCCTCGAATCTGCAGGGGGCGGCGTTGCACCAGCAGCTCACAAGAGCTGCTGGTGCAATGTTGAATACGGACACAGCGGCACTGACTGATGACCTCAACAGAGCAGGAAGGGCAGGAGCAAGACTGGCAGCAGCAGGCAGCAGAGTTACTTAAGTAGTAACTAGTACAAGTAGAGGAAGACACGAACTCTGCACTGGTAGCGATAACGCATCTGGTAGTTGTACTACTGGGGTTGCCACCTTTCTTGGAAAAACATACCAGCCATGCTCATTTGCATAAATTAGCATAAATAATTATACAGCATTCTGATTTTAAATAATCATTTGTTCATAATTTCACCATGATATGACTTTTATTTATATATTTGTTCTTTATTTTATACATTGACCTGAAGCTAAAAAATACCGGCCATGTTGGTAAAATACCGGCTTGTTGGCTACCCTAGGTACTATTAGTGTGGTGGTGATGGAGGCAGCAGGAAATATAGTCTATGATTGACTGACAATTTTATTGCAGAAACATAAAATAGCTACTATTGTTTGTATTTGCGCTCTCTTGACACACAAAAAGTGGATTTATGGGATTTGTGTACTGTGTGTTTTGGTGGGAACTTTAAAATATTGGAATAAACCCCTACTAAAGAGAAAGGCAAGGCAGGAGCCCACTCAGTATCAGGAGTACGTATAATGCCCCTACTACAATAATAAAAACACTTAGTTGGGGGGGGCGGAGCCTACAGTTGCAGAGACAGGACGTGTTTTGTGGGAGCTCCTGGTTCCACTACAGTGTTTTATGCATTTTTTTTATTGTTTTCCTATATAAAAATCTCCAATCCTGTGGATGGGGGCCAGAGGGACACTACAGGACTCAAGAAATTGACAGTCCGGAGGGGAAAACTTTCTGGATTGACTGCTCTGTCTAAAATCTGCAGCTAGGCCTCAAGGCCGCCACATTTATTAAGTGCTTGGTGGTTTCTGGAGCCGGGGTTTACGCATTTCCCCCCCCCCTGGGAGACTGGGGTTACGAGTAGTACTAATTACTACACAACTAGAATCAGACATGGATATCGATACGAAAGCATCAGCAGACACTATATATGAGATGCTTAATGTGCACTTCGCGGGACTGAGGAGCATAATTGCGCAGTGTTTTGCAGGCTGCCCTTCCCCACGCGATCCTTGTGATAGGGACCCGGAATCAGAGGCTTCCGCTGCACAGTTAGAGAGAGTGTGTGAAGACCCGGCCTGTCATATTTCTACCGCATGCTATGTCTTGACTGGAGCTGAGTCGTTGCCTGAGACTGCAGATGGTCTAGAAATAGTGAACCCACGGCCCTGTCCAGAAACAGTGACTAAACCCACTCAGACCGCTGAGACAGGCCCGCAACCATGTGCAGCGGTCTGCCCGCACCTTCCGAGTGATGACTCTTTTAACACTCGATGGGGTTCTATACAAGTGACTCTTGCCACAGCAGTGAAAATCCTTGCTGTGCATCATTACCTCCCTATGGAAAGAGTGAGACCGAGCTACAGGACATCAGTGGGGGCCGCATTTCAGGGAACCTCTTATCAGCCCATGGATTGTACAGGCGCGCTTTGTTTTTGCCGGCCTTTTGACCCTGGAGGCTATCAGACTCGCCCCCATACAGCATCTAGCCTGCCGCCTAGCTGGGCGCGTGCTGGGGATAACAAAGAGAGCACTGTGGCATTGAACACAATTTGGACACTTACATCCAACTTGTCTGGTGGACCGGAGTTCCGGAGGCAGCAGAGAGGAGGCCTGCCTGGATGTAGAGTGCGCTGGCTGTTGGAGAAATTCTGACCCGCGAAGTGACTGCCGATGCAGAGACAGATGTCACTGTGGCGGGGAGGCCGTCGGGAATGGAGCTGCGTCTGTGTCTGAGGAAAAGCTGATGGAGGATCATGATGCCTGCTCAGACCCTGCACAAGCGATCATGACGACTAGACTACAGTTTTGATCCAGCGTTAAGACCTGCCGAACACTGAAGGGACTCTGCTTATATCAGACTGTAGCCATAACTATATGGAAACCTTTAGATTCCACAAGACCGGAGTGGGCTAATTATGGCTGCAGCTCCATTACATAATTCATTTCACTCGAGAACTTGTAATACCTGCCAGGTTGCATTCCCACAACTCATATATGGCCAACAAACACCAAGAGTTAATGTTAGGTCAGTTGGAGTCCAAAGCTTAGCAACAACCTTATAGGTATGTGCCCTAAGAGACCTATAACCTTCCATGTTTTAGAGGACTGTATGCGACTTTAATAATTGTTAAAGGTTGCTTTCATATACCCATTACTGCATTTTGTTTCCATACGTTCTCTTTATTTCTATAAACGCATGCAGTGTTTTGTGATACCCTTATGTTTAACAACCAGTTGGCTCATTAGACACTAACAACATATATATAAGCGTTTCAATCTACTTTAAACCTGTTATGAGCTGTAGATTTATTAAGCTATACTATCTCGTGATAACCTTAAAGATTCTAGCTTACATGCCTAACTGGATAATTCAGAATGTTTGCTATCACCGTTGACTGTTAAGTGTGTTTTTACATCTGATGTTACCGTTCTCCTTCAACTCATTAACTATTTTAACATGAGTGAGTCTATTTATAGTCAAATATAATAAGGATATTGCTCTTGCCCTAGTGTCATAATTCTGATAGTTTTTAGGAATAGCTCATTATCTCCCTACACTATATAACTGCACCAGTATAAAGTTGAATACATTAGTTCAGGTTATGGCACCTTAACTCTATATGGATATATGAGTTTGCAGAGACTTATACTTATACTTTAATTATGTTCATGCCTTCTATGATGCCATACTATAGTCCAGGTATTAGTTTACCATACATTGATTTTTGGGGCTTTATTTCAGGTTGGGTGGTCACCTTACTACACTCAATTATGTTGGGGTGCTGTCTGTGGCCGAGATGGCACATCTTATTAAAGATCACCCACATAAGTATTAGTGTGCAAAGGCTCATCTGTTAAAACATACCTTATACTACACTACCCCACCCCCTCTATAATTGTCTGTATAACTTTATACGCTAGATCTGAAGGTTTATAGATAACAATTCGCCTTAATTTTATGGCCTGCCAAGAAACTATAGTTTACTCTTAGCTCATATGGTCCCTCTGAAATACCAATACTCTTGGCTCCATTATTGTTATTATGTTTGTTCATTTCTGAAAATGGGCCCGTAAGTGGTCCCTTTACTTACAATGCTTTATACACTCCTTACTTATATTTGACTCAGAATAAATTACCTATCATTATGCCTTCCCATATAAAGGGATTTTTCTTATGTTAATATTCAAAACTGAGGTTTCTCTAATGTACAAATATTATGCTGCTACACAAACCCACTCTGTGATTCTGTTTAATTTTAGGCATGTTATACTGAGATACTACTTATTTTTGTACGCATGGAATTGTATCATGTCTTTATTTTCTATTTGTTTGTATCATTTAAACCTCAATAAAAATTAATAAAAAATAAATAAAAATAAATAAATAACTTAGTTATATCAGTAGTGCTATTGGTCTGATGATCTAAAGCTCTCCAATCTGTTGAAATTTTCTAAGCTGCCTCATCAGTACTGTGAGGTCCTTTAAATAACGCTAGAAAGGCTAAATGTAGCTTGTAATTGTTTGTCTAGCTGTATAGGGCTCTGGATGTGAAGAAGGGACACATGTATCACAATATAATGATCAAAAGGTTTGCCTGATTTCTCTCCATGCCGGTGAGTTTTTGATCATCGGGCCAAAATACCCCACTGCAATAAAAATGATAAATTAAATGATAAAACTGCTGCTGAGTATTACACTAAAAAATTATAGAAAATCACAGTACTGTGCAGTTGCACTGTGGTTTTACAATTTACTTTTGAAGGTGATTCTGCACATACAGAATGCAGAAGACTGCAAAAGAAAAAAACAGCACACACTGCAAGTAGTACTCACTAGAACTGGAAGAACTGAAAGTATAGAATAGCTGTCGCTTATTGTATTTGAGGCAATGATAAAATAGCTTACAAATAACTGCACTTTCCAAAAGCTGAAGTAAAAGTGATTAAAAATGCTGAGCCTCCTCAGTCTCCAACCTCCCTATGTTAAGTTAATGGGATTGGACAAACCTGTTTGGCATTAAATGCCTGAGTTGCTGTCCCTAACATCAATCATTAGTAATAGCCTGTCAGGACTGGACAGGGAAGTTGGACACATAAATAGTCCAACCCCCTTTACTGTACGCGAACAAGCTTATCAGCCAAACAAATATTTTATTGCGATTGACCTTTAATTAATTAAGAATAAATTAAGATTTTGAAAATAATTATTACTGCAATGTAGCATAAATATATTCTGCAGCACTGAGTATATGATCAGTGATACAATCATCTTTGAGATAGTAGCAAGGAAAGGAGTACAAACTGAAATGTAGTAATATTGTACCTCAAGATCAAGAGATTTCAGACTCAATCTGTTTCAATCCTTGCTGTGTATAGAATGCGGACATTTATTTTGCCACCTTAAAGACTAATACACCTCATTAGTGTTTTTTTAATGATATTTATTTATTTATTTGTGTATTTGGGTTTTTAATAAATTACTGAGGTTTTTACATGGAACCTGAGTGGACTGGTTTATCATTGTACAAAGTGAAGCACAAGCAAGGTAATATCATTAGAACTTGATTAAGCTACTCAAATGTGACTGTATTTGATAAACGCCATCACTTTGGAAGATTCTGTTCCCTGGCAGCTAAACAGGCTTTGCACAAACATTTTAGCAAAATTCTTACAGGATATCACTATTGTTTGTTATTATTTAAATCATTTAAATGTTTGAGGTGAGAAGAAATCTGTGTTATATATCACATTAATATTTGGTTTACATTATTCTTGTGATCAGGGCTGGAATGAGAATAAAAAACAGCCTTGGAAAAATTTGAAGACCAGCCGTATTTCCCATTGAGTCCATAGAATGCATATGCCCTATTTTTTCAAGGGGATTACTGGGATACTCCTTCCACCAATTTATTTTTTAGAATTAAATTATATTAGTTTGTAAAAAAAAATGGTTTTTTTTGTAGGCACCCTGCAACCAAATTTCATCCATGGCTCCCTTTCACAAATTTTGAAAATGATTATCCATATTGTAAGCTGAATAAGACACTTAAAACAATGTGTCCCTCTGTCTCACAGTGTGACTTTGGCCCCATTTTTAAAAAGATCCCTGGGCTGGTGAGATTCTATAAGAACTTCTGTTTCCCTGGTGGAAACATATAAAACCACTTTTGGAGCGTATACTGCATTTTTGTATGGGAAGGAGATGCATACATTACAAAAGTGCACAATAAAAATGGTAATTTTAAAAGCTTACAAACAAATTATTGAACCATTCACACAAAAAATACGTAGGGCAAAATTGTATTGTTAAGGTGCATCAAAATTCGTAACAAAATTGTTCACCAAAAATTGTATTTTGTATAAATTTGTTGGTTAATTACACAGGAATAAATTATATTAACTATGCACAGCGTAAATCGTAATTTAAGTACACTGGATGTACTTAAAAAAACTAAATACAAAGCGTATTTGTTTGTTCGGAAAATGGGCTGAACATGGGCGTTTCATAGGTGTTTATGAAATTTTCTCTCAAATCTCAGCGTATGTCACGATCGCACTCGCTCCTCACACCCGATCTTCCGGTGCCCGTTTGTTTTCTCCTATGGCTTGTGAGTACTCTTTTTTAATATTGTCTCTCTAACATTTGGGTCTGATTCTAAACCTTACCCATCCTGACAGCGTAATTCTATAAACATTTTTGCACTACAGTTCTCATTATTTTTTCTTGTAATACATATACATACAAAATTACAACACATTTAAGGTACAGTGCACTGAAAACAGAGTAATTTGTATTAAGCGTAGTATTCAAGTTTTAAATCACACCAGTTTCCCCATCTGCACTTTGCCCTCCATTTTGAACTTTTAACTAGAGAGAGAGAGCTCTCATTGTTTGTATGGGAGACATCTCGCCACTCGCAGAAACAGCCCCTTTTTTATCGAATTCCATGAGGGCTGCCCCTGCAAGTATTGGTGTGGAAAACTACGTCTTGACCAGCAAATTATTTTAGAATTGGGACCTTAGACACTAAAAACCAGTCAAAGGAGGGTGACTAAAATGATATATGGTCTATGAAATAAAACATTAAAGGAAATACTTTGTGATCTTAATATGTATTGCTTATAGGAGAAAGGAGAAGGGATACAGCTGCATCGTCTCACTAGTAGCACCGCCCCCTTAAATTGTAGCTTGCCTGCCCCAATATAACAGTAATTATTCATACAAAAATAATTTGAAAGGAATGATGAACAATTTGATATTGTTAATGTCAACTTTCTAATTAATAACACTCTTAGATTCAAATAACAAAATAAGTGTTGTCTGTTAATATAGGGCCAGAATAAAAGTTGCACACTATTTAGCTCTTTTGCTCACACACAAACACCGCCAGAAGTAAGCGGATTAGCATGCGTATTACAAGCGGAGAGTAAAATGTTTGCAAGCGAGCAAAATCCGATGCTCTTGTGAGCTGCTGGTGCAATGCTGAATACGGAGAGCGTATTGCTCTCCGCATTCAGCGAGGTCTTGCGGACCTGATCCGCTGTCATAAATTAATTCTGCTTTTCCTAAAAAGGCAGAAAAAGAATGAGAAAATACAATTTGAACCACAACTGCAGCTTAGGAATTATCTATATATGTAGTTAGGCAGATATCAATAGCATATATGTAACAAGGGTGCAACTGTTGTTTGATATGGAATATGATATCTGTCTGTCAGTTAATCTAGGGTTAAATCTGAAACTGCAGCTAAGCAACAAGTGTGAGAATGCTAAGTGCAGTTCCATGAACCAAAAGCAAAGACAAAGTGGAAACAATGAAAGTTGTATCAGTAAATTAATAATAAAGAATTTTAGCAAGTGAGATTTATGTCAGTTGGATTAACAGATGTGTGATCACTTCTAGCGGTAAACTTAAACTGTAATACTCAGCAGGTTCTGTCATATATTAACAGTGTCTTAGTAAGTTCGTCGTATTAACTTGGTTTGAATTTGCAAATATGTTAGACTTTTCAGGGAAGGCTTTTGAAATGACATCTTTAGCGTTATTAGAAGTTCAGTTCAGATTGAGGAAAACGATGTTCACAAAAGGTAAGGATTAAAGTTGGAATCTTACCGAGTTGAAAGTTAGATAATCTGTTAGTAGAAAACTTCACTGAGAAGAAGAAGGTCCGGTACCGGTAATTCTTTGTAGAAAGCTTTGTATTAGCTGGTATGAGTTCCGGTGGTGTGTGACGTCACAGCCGGCTCGGCTTGAGCAGAGATCCTGTGTCAGGTGCAGCAGCTGCTGAGGAGTGTGAGTCCTGAGTAGATTGGTAGCAGCACAAGACAGAATTCTAAGCAACTAACAATAGGTTAGTTGATCCTATATACCTTGTACGTGGGAGGGGTTAAGTAGATAGGTGCAAGGATGATAGCAATAAAGGTTACTTAAAGAGTTAGGATAATACATAATCATGACAGGACCCCCCCCCAAGGATCAACACCGGGGATCAGGTCGAGGACGTTCTGGATGCCGGCGGTGAAACTGAGCCAAGAGGCGTGGAGCAGAGAAGTTGGAAGAGGGCTCCCAAGAGTTCTCAGAATCCGGATAACCCTTCCAATTGACCAAATACTGTACACGACCTCTCACTGTACGGGAGTCTAATATCTTCTGAACCTCATACTCGTTTTGAGGAATTGGAATGGAAGGCAGATGAATGTCACGGACATCATGGTCACGTAGAGGCCGGTAGGGTTTGAGTAAACTTATGTGAAAGGTAGGATGTGTCTTCATTGAAGCAGGTAAGGTAAGAGTGACAGCATTGGAGTTCACAATGCGAAGGATGGGAAAGGGTCCAATATAAGCTGATGATAACTTCTTCGTTGGAAATGGCAACCGTAGATTGCGTGTAGACAACCATACGTAATCTCCTACCTGATAGTTAGGGGACGGAATCCTTTTTCTATCATAATATCTTTTGTAGCGATCCTTTGCCAAGCGTAAATGTTGTTCTGTCATTGAGAAAGAGTCGGCAATGGTGTTTATCATCTCATTAACCACAGGACAGGAGTTTGTAGATGTGACATCCCAATGAAAGGTAGGATGGAATCCGTAGTTAATAAAAAAAGGAGTAGATTTTGTAGAGGTATGGAAGGAGTTATTGAATGCAAATTCGGCAAAGGGTAGTAACTCTACCCAGTTATCTTGTCTAGCGGTTATGAAACATCTTAAGTATTGTTCTATCCATTGGTTTGTTCTTTCAGTTTGGCCGTTAGTTTGGGGATGGAAAGATGTACTTAATCTCCTCGAAACACCTAATGCTTGACATAGTTGTTTCCAGAATTTGGAAGTAAACTGAGTACCTCTATCAGAGGTTATAGTTTCAGGTATACCATGTAATTTGAAGACATGATTTATTAGAAGTTTCACAGTTTCAGCTGAAGTAGGTAATTTATGGAAAGGAATAAAATGAGCCATTTTACTAAAAAGATCCACCACTACCAGAATAGTGTTGTTTCTACTGGAGAGAGGCAAATCGACGATGAAATCCAAGGCTATATCAGTCCATGGACGGTTCGGAGTAGGCAGTGGAATAAGTTCCCCAGTGGGTGAGGTGTTGGGTGTTTTGGAGACAGTGCAAATTTTACAAGTCTTTACAAATTCTAAGACATCTTGTGATAGGGTAGGCCACCAGAAGTATCTCTTTACTAATTCTTGTGTTTTGGTGATTCCTGGATGACCTACCAGAGCCAAGTCATGGAGAGAGCTTAATACGGTTTGACGGAGAGAATAAGGTACATAGATTTGTTCTTGATGGTACAATAAACCATCAGGACGCAGGGAAAGCTCATTAATGGGTTTGGTACCATCCAGGTTTTGTTCTTTTATGAAGTCTTGTGTTTGATCCGTTGTCAGAGCTAAAATTTTCTCAGCAGGTATGAGAGAATCTTCTTCTGGAGTAGTTAATGGATTTTCTAAGTGTCGTGAAAGGGCATCGGCCTTTTTGTGTTTTTGTGCTGGTCTGTAAGTAACGAGAAAGTTGAATCTAGATAAGAATAAATTCCAGCGTACCTGTCGTGCGCTAAGAGTTCTGTTGGTTTTTAAGTATTCTAAATTTTTGTGATCAGTGTAAATTAACACCGGCATCTGTGTACCCTCGAGTAAGTGTCTCCAGTGTTCCAAGGAGGCCTTAATAGCCAGTAACTCCTTGTCTCCGATGGCATAGTTCATCTCAGGGGGAGTGAGAATTCTGGAGTAGAATGCAACAGGGTGTAGAGGGTCCATCGGAGTTAATCTCTGAGAGAGAATTGCACCAAGTGCATAATTAGATGCATCTACCTCCAGTATATATTGTAAGTCAGGATTTGGATATTTCAGAATGGGAGCAGTAGTGAATGCCTTTTTAAGGAAATCAAAAACTTGCTGTGTAGTATCATTCCAGGTAAATCGTCCAACATTTTTAGTGAGATTAGTAAGAGGTCTAGTTAAGTGTGCAAAGTTCTTTATGAATTTCCTATAAAAATTAGCGAACCCCATAAAACGTTGTACATCTCTTTTTGTTTTAGGAGTTGGCCATTCTAGAATGGCGGTAACCTTGTTGTTTTCCATCTGAATACCTTCTGGGGAGATTTCATAGCCGAGAAATTTAATATGTTGAGTGTGGAAGATGCATTTTTCCAATTTAACATATAATGAATTCTCCCTAAGTCGTGATAAAATGATCTTAACATGTTTTATGTGTTCTTCGATAGTGGGGGAATAAATAAGGATGTCATCTAAATATATAATTACAAAAAGGTCTAACAAATCTTTGAAGATATCGTTTATGAAATACTGGAAAGTTGCAGGGGCGTTACAGAGACCAAACGGCATAACCGTGTATTCATAGAGTCCATATCGAGTACGGAATGCAGTCAACCATTCATGTCCTGACTTTATCCGTACCAAATTGTATGCACCCCTAAGATCTAATTTCGTGTAGTAAGTGGCACCTCTTAATCTATCTATGAGTTGGGGAATTAATGGTAATGGGTACCTATTCTTTATGGTACGTTTATTTAGTTCCCTATAGTCTATTATAGGTCTAAGGGAATGGTCCTTGTTGGTCACAAAGAATATACCTGCTGCTGCAGGTGATGTAGAGGGACGTATAAAACCTTTCTGAAGGTTTTCCTTTAAGTAAGTTTTAAGATGAATTAGTTCAGGTTCTGAGAGAGGGAATATATGACCGTATGGGATATCTACTCCTGGTAGTAGATCTATGGGACAATCATAAACCCTATGAGGGGGCAAAGTTTCTGATTCCTTTTTATCAAAAACATCTGAAAAAGACCAATATTCTCTGGGCACAGTATCAGGGTTCATAACTAGTAAACTATCATGGTATAAACAGGTATCAGTACAGTACTGGGATTTAAAGAGAACAGTGGATGATGACCATGTTATATCCGGGTCATGTTTCTTTAGCCATTGAATACCTAGAATAAGAGGAAAGTGTGGTGATGGAATAACGTCAAAAGAGACAAATTCAGTATGATGTGTCTGTGTAGTGACTCTCAAGGGTATAGTGTGGTGATGTATGGGTCCTGACGTTATTTCGTTACCATCTACAAAACGGAGGATACTAGGGTTTAACTTTTTGACAAGTGGTATTTTATTTTTTTGCACAAAATGTTGGTCAATATAGTTGTGACTAGCCCCAGAGTCAAGGATTGCTTGAGATTCTATTCGGTGGTGTTCCCACAGTAACAGAATTGGTAGAGAACAATGATTAGTAAGCATTTGTTTGGCTGATAGACAAGTTTGTATTATCTGTGGCTTACCATTCTTACGTAGAAGTTGGGTACAATCTCTCACGGAATGATCCAACCCCCCGCAATACATGCAGAGATCATTAGCTTTGCGTCTCAATTTTTCTTGTTGGGTTAATGGGCCTCTGATAAATCCGAGCTCCATAGGGACAGTAGTGGATTTAGTTGATGCTTTGTTGTGTAAGGGTAGTACAGTAGCTTGAGACAGCTTTAAAGGGGTGTCTGTGTGTTGTCTTTCAGAACGTCTTTCTCTTAAGCGTCTGTCCAATGTGATGCTTAGGTAAATCAGTTGATCTAAAGTGTCAGGTAGGGGTTGTCTTGCAAGCTCATCCTTTAAAGGATCAGAGAGCCCTAAGCGAAACTGATTCCGCAGGGAGATATCGTTCCACAACGTATCAGATGACCATTTTTTAAAATCTGTTATATACTCCTCAACTGGTCTCTTAGACTGGCGCAGAGAGCGCATAGCGGTTTCTGCTGATAATTGTTTGTAGGGGTCGTCATATAGCTGACCCATAGCCTTAAAGAATTGATCTAGGGAGTATAAGATGGGGTCATTATTCTCAAAAAATAAGTTTGCCCAAATTCGGGGTTCTCCCTTTAAGTAGGAGATAGTGGTAAGGACCTTTAAATTTTCAGTGGAATAGGTCTTTGGTTTTAGTTGAAAATACAGGTAACAAGAGTTTTTAAATTCTCTAAATTCATGTCTATGACCAGAAAAATACTGAGGGGGGGATGGTTGGGGCTCATGTGCACTGAATGTTAGTTTTAAAGCTTCAGTCTTTTCGTCAATATATTTTTTAAGGGTGGTATTTTCTAGCTGTAAAGCAGTCATGCCTTTAGTTAAATTGTCTACTGTTTGTGTCAAGGCTTCCACATGGGATAACAAAGCTGCTGGATCCATTATTATGGCTTAGAATTAATGTCATAAATTAATTCTGCTTTTCCTAAAAAGGCAGAAAAAGAACGAGAAAATACAATTTGAACCACAACTGCAGCTTAGGAATTATCTATATATGTAGTTAGGCAGATATCAATAGCATATATGTAACAAGGGCGCAACTGTTGTTTGATATGGAATATGATATCTGTCTGTCAGTTAATCTAGGGTTAAATCTGAAACTGCAGCTAAGCAACAAGTGTGAGAATGCTAAGTGCAGTTCCATGAACCAAAAGCAAAGACAAAGTGGAAACAATGAAAGTTGTATCAGTAAATTAATAATAAAGAATTTTAGCAAGTGAGATTTATGTCAGTTGGATTAACAGATGTGTGATCACTTCTAGCGGTAAACTTAAACTGTAATACTCAGCAGGTTCTGTCATATATTAACAGTGTCTTAGTAAGTTCGTCGTATTAACTTGGTTTGAATTTGCAATTATGTTAGACTTTTCAGGGAAGGCTTTTGAAATGACATCTTTAGCGTTATTAGAAGTTCAGTTCAGATTGAGGAAAACGATGTTCACAAAAGGTAAGGATTAAAGTTGGAATCTTACCGAGTTGAAAGTTAGATAATCTGTTAGTAGAAAACTTCACTGAGAAGAAGGAGGTCCGGTACCGGTAATTCTTTGTAGAAAGCTTTGTATTAGCTGGTATGAGTTCCGGTGGCGTGTGACGTCACAGCCGGCTCGGCTTGAGCAGAGATCCTGTGTCAGGTGCAGCAGCTGCTGAGGAGTGTGAGTCCTGAGTAGATTGGTAGCAGCACAAGACAGAATTCTAAGCAACTAACAATAGGTTAGTTGATCCTATATACCTTGTACGTGGGAGGGGTTAAGTAGATAGGTGCAAGGATGATAGCAATAAAGGTTACTTAAAGAGTTAGGATAATACATAATCATGACATCCGCACTGTTGGATCCGGTCCGCAAGACCTTTGATAATTTGGCCCCAATACCTAAAATTTCTTGATAGGAATTAAAAATACAGTGCTAACCCGAAGGTAGTTATGAATATTTTACATTTCAATGTTCTTCACATAGAAGAAAATGTTTATATATATATATATATATATATATATCCGTTTAGCAAAGATGTGCACTCTCACTTACTTGCAGCAACCAGGGTGCTAGTGGAATTAAATATAACATCAGAAAAAGACCTTGCACTCACTGGATTTTTTAACAAACTTTTTTACTTGGCAAAATTAGTGACGTTTCTGGGACAGTGTATCCCCTTCCTCAGACAGTGAATGCTTCAAACATTAGTGAATTTATACAAACAAACAAATAACCCCTCCCCCCAATTAGCAAGAAAAAACCGCCAAAAGTGTTGCTATGGTGACCATATGTCACAAAGTGAGCATCATATATAGGATGTAATATAAGCGATCAATGCTGTGACAGTGCAAATATTCATATTAAAAGACCTATAGCAGTACAAACATGGTAAACAAATTAACATTCCACAGTTATGGTAATCACGACGTACCCCTTATAACCGTTATTATCTGGGGAGCCAACCAATATTGAAAGCCTCATGTGTTGTTACCTAGGTGGTCAGGCACTAAGTACATATATGTACAAACTCACAACCTACCATGATTGAAAACAAACAAAGTTCTAATGCCGATCGCCGTGTACCACGCCACCGCAACTGCACCCGCACTAGGACAGACAGGCAAACCCGGAACTGCATCGGCCGATCACGTGTGTGGCGATGCACCAATCACCCGGGTTGCGGTTGGGGTTGCCATGGCGATGGGTCACAACGATCCTAAACAGAAACAAAGAAACAAGTCAACGATATTCTGTAGCAAATTAACTGCTAAGCGTAAATTAACAGCACCAGAACACTGAACCCTATCATTGTTACAACACATATCTATCAATACTTATAGTGCGCGCTGCTACAGTGACTATACCACTACTATAAAGATAATCACAATATATACAGCATAACAGTCCTGCCGTAATATGATAGGGGTATATTAATATCATACACTGAACCCTAAAGCGCATATCTATCAACACTCATAGTGAGCGTCGCTACAGTGACTATACCACTACTATACAGTTACTATACAATATATGCAGTATACCATGATGGGGGGTATATATAAATCTCATACATGGTAGCACCGCCCATTAGAAGAAGGTGATCGTAGATGGGAGACCCCACAGCCCATGAACCATCCCAAGAGAAAATACCCAAACACCCCACAGAGTAAAAATTAACAAGAAAAGGTACAATAATAATAAACCAGATGGTGAATGAAAAACACAAACTATAAATATAATGGTAAGGGATAAATAAAACAAAAAATGGGATAAAACGTAATAAGAAAAATACAAGATAGAGAATAAAACCAAATAAAAGAGAATAAAATAAATAAGAATTAAACACCAAAGACAGAAAAAGACAATAGGACAAAATGGGAGAAACAAGAAGGGAAAAAGAGAAAAAAAGAGGAAGAAAAAAAGAAAAAGGGGAGAGAAAAACAGAAAAGAAAAGAAGAAAAAAAAGGGAGAGAGAAAAAAGAAAAAAAAAACAGAGAAAAAGACAGTAAAAAGACAAAGTATCAACAAACCACAAGTGAAGCAGAATAGAAAGTGAACAGCAAGAAGGAAATAAAAGATAAGCTAGTAACCAACAAAACATCGAATAGAGTGTGGACTCTCAGGTAGGTAAGCCAGGATAACATGGACTCTCATGATCAGTAAGGCAGATATCCATAAGGGCTGGATCTAATTTACAAAAAACAATGCCAGTCAAACATAGTATTGAGTCCATGTGGTTGCAGGGTATTTAAACGAAAGATCCATTTAGCCTCAACTTGTAGGAGAAGTATATCCCTATCACCCCCCCGCCTTAATGGGGGGACATGATCAATTAGGGTGAATCTCAGATCATGGAGTCCATGGCCTTTCTCCACGAAATGCCGGGCCACAGGTTGATCACTAGAGCCCTTCTTAAGAGCCGTTCTGATGGATGACCTGTGGTTAGCGAACCTGGTCCGGGCATCGTCAGTTGTTTTTCCCACATAGAACCGCCCACAGCTGCAATTTAGTAGGTATACCACATGAGAGGTGGTGCACGTCAGCACATGCCTAATCTTGAACCTCTGGTTGCGGTGGGGATGTCCAAACGTTGGTCCTGGAATCATGGCGTTACAGGTGGTACATCCCACGCATCTATAGCATCCTGGTTTCTTTCTTTGTGTCAACCATGTCTCAAGGTTGTAGCAATGGGTAGGATCCGTGAGCATCAAAAGATCTTTTAAATTTTTGTCACGTTTGTAACCCACTCTCGGGGGTTGCCACTTGTTGAACGGGAGAGAGGGGTCACCTTGTACGATGTGCCAGTGTTCTCTTAGTGTTACACCTAAGGCTCTAGTTGAGGGACTATATACCGTGGTAAAAGTCATCCGCTGCTCATCTTTAGGATCCGTTCAGGGAGACATCATGGTATCATTTTCCACTCCCGTTCTACTCTGTTTGACAAGGTGCGGATTATATCCTCGTTGTACGAATCGTTGCTGCATCTCATCAAGTTGCTGGTGTCTTATGGTCTCATCACTATTATTTCTTGCGGCCCGCTGCAGTTGGGCTTTCGGAATAGCCTTGAGGAGTGCTGACGGATGGTTACTTGTGGCGTGTAGGATAGAGTTCCTGTCCGTGGGTTTCCTAAACAACGAGGTACCCAAATAACCGCTCTCTGTTTTGAAGATGTTTAGGTCCAGGAACTCAATACTTTCCAAATCGTATTTGAGTTTAAGTTTCACTGGATTATTGAGTGAATTCAATTCTTCAAACCATCCTTCCAACTCTGTAGCTGTACCCCTCCAAATAATTAGCAGATTGTCTATATACCGTTTGTAGTATATTATTCCTGGATTCTGGTATATCTTCATCACATGTAGTTCATAGTGCTCCATGTATAAATTGGCCAGTGAGGGGGCCACGTTTGATCCCATGGCCGTACCTGATATTTGTTGATGGTACTTGCCCTCGAACCTGAAATAGTTGAGACGTAAGCTCAGGTCTAGCAGTTTTATCAGGAAGTCTCTAGGGGGACCAATATAGGGATGTTTGTCCAAAGCATCAGCCACATACTGTTTCCCAGTCTCATGTGGAATAATTGTATATAAACTATTTACATCTGCTGTGACCAAGATATATGGCTCCTCGAACTTGATAGTTTTCAGTTCTGCAATCAGCTGTGACGAATCCCTTAGGTATGACCTCATATTTCTCACAAGGGGCTGAAGAAAATGGTCCACATAGATAGCTAACCTAGAGGTGATAGAATTCCGGGCAGAGACAATTGGCCTCCCCGGAGGCTTCTCCAAATCCTTGTGGATTTTGGGAAGTGTGTACAGTATGGGACAGACTGGATGTTTAATCCTCAAGAAACCAGCTATGTCTTCATCAATCCACCCTTCATTCAATCCTTCTTGAACCGCCTGATGTATCAGGATTTGGAAATTATTAGTTGGATCCCTTTGAAGTGGTTGGTATGTCTCATTGTCACTAAGTTGCTGTTTGATTTCATCACTATAGTATTTGTAATTTAGTACGACTACCGCACCGCCCTTATCCACGGTGCGGATCACAATGTCAGGATCTCTAGACAACGTAGTGATGGCTGCCTTTTCCTCTGGACTTAGGTTAGTGTGGTATTTATTGGACTCATATGTAGCAGCGCGCACTATAAGTATTGATAGATATGTGTTGTAACAATGATAGGGTTCAGTGTTCTGGTGCTGTTAATTTACGCTTAGCAGTTAATTTGCTACAGAATATCGTTGACTTGTTTCTTTGTTTCTGTTTAGGATCGTTGTGACCCATCGCCATGGCAACCCCAACCGCAACCCGGGTGATTGGTGCATCGCCACACACGTGATCGGCCGATGCAGTTCCGGGTTTGCCTGTCTGTCCTAGTGCGGGTGCAGTTGCGGTGGCGTGGTACACGGCGATCGGCATTAGAACTTTGTTTGTTTTCAATCATGGTAGGTTGTGAGTTTGTACATATATGTACTTAGTGCCTGACCACCTAGGTAACAACACATGAGGCTTTCAATATTGGTTGGCTCCCCAGATAATAACGGTTATAAGGGGTACGTCGTGATTGCCATAACTGTGGAATGTTAATTTGTTTACCATGTTTGTACTGCTATAGGTCTTTTAATATGAATATTTGCACTGTCACAGCATTGATCGCTTATATTACATCCTATATATGATGTTCACTTTGTGACATATGGTCACCATAGCAACACTTTTGGCGGTTTTTTCTTGCTAATTGGGGGGAGGGGTTATTTGTTTGTTTGTATAAGTTCACTAATGTTTGAAGCATTCACTGTCTGAGGAAGGGGATACACTGTCCCCGAAACGTCACTAATTTTGCCAAGTAAAAAAGTTTGTTAAAAAATCCAGTGAGTGCAAGGTCTTTTTCTGATGTTATATATATATATATATATATATATATATATATTGTATATATATAGGGCTAACTTGCTGGTCTTGTCAAGTATATCCAAACTTTTTTTTTCACAGTGACGTTTCAGGAACACCCCGAAACTTCACTGTGAAATATAAAGTTCGGTTATACTTGATAAAACCAGCGAGTGCTTTGTCAAATTAACCCTGTGAATTCCTCTTAGCACCCTGGCAGTTACTGTATGCTGTTAGTGAAAGTGCACCTATCTCCTTATATATACTTTTTAACACATGAAAATCTTCTCAAAAGTCGAGGGTCGTCTTATACGCCGGGTGTCGTCTTATAAGCCTGTATATGGCTTACTGAAACTTCAGAGACAGGCGCCCTCTAGCTGAGCCACCGTGCGTTGCATCCTGGCTAGACGCTCCTGGTGCCGACCCTTCTCCCTGCTCTCATGTGTACTCACATTGCGCACTACCCCTCAGATCGTCTTGGAGACAAGAAAGGCTGGGCATGCAGGGAGAGCTGACCTACGCACAGGAAATACATCGCTTGCCGTAATTGGCTGAATGTTGTATACTGGGATTGGCGATTTTGAGGGAATGCAGTCTATCTGGTGAGCAGATACATGTGGTGGTGAATGCGTTGAGAGGGGTAGTCTTATACGGCGAGTATAGCCCAAACCCTATATTTTAACAGGAAAAGTAGGGGGTCGTCTTATACGCACAGTCGTCTTATACACCGGAAAATACGGGTATATATATATATATACAGTATATATATATCTAATGTATTTTTGTAAAATATATATCTATACCAATATATACAGTATATATATATATATATATATATAGATAGATAGATATATAAAGAAATATCTATTTAAAATACATAGAACATTTTCTCCTACATGGAGAACTTTGGAATTAAAAATATTTATAGTATATACACAGTAAAACACATTATTAAATTTTAAAATTGAATAAAAAATATTTTTATTCTTTTCAGGTATTGGAGTGGAAAGGAATCCAAAATATATATACATATGTATTTATGTGTATATATGGATGTATATATATATATATATATATATATATATATATATATATATATATATATATACATATATACACATATAAACATAAATACATATTTACACACCTATACACATATAAATAAAATATATACATAAATGCATATATACATTGTAGCCCTTTCTATTCAAATACCTTATGTAACACTACTTTAATGTATTTATGTTGTGTTTAATGAAACTTTTTGTTTAGCCCTAACCCTATATGTGTGGTCTTCAGTCACCTTAACCAAACAAGCGCAAAATTTATTTTGCATTTGTGTGGTCGCATTTTATTCAACTTTGTATTACACATGCAAATTAATGCATGCTCGATATTTCAATATTGTGCGCCCTAACATTAGCTCACCACTTGTATTCTAGCCCATAGTCTTCTAATATGGTTGCCATCTGTTTTTTAACATTCTGCTATTTACATATTGAATCGAAATTGCAACTAGTATCATTGATACGTTTGTATTATTGATACAATAGTCCCTCCTTTTTACATAACTTTCTTGCAGACTCCAGTTTGCTATAAATATATTGAGGACACAAAGGAATAATTAATGTATCAGCCACAATTACAGTTTACCCATACTATATCCAATTAAAATGTATGTAACATTATGGTCTAGATTTTGAGTGGAGTGCTAACAGTTACGCACAAGCGAAAAGAGGTTTAGCGCGGGTGTTTACGTGTAGGGTTTTTCACTTGTATTACAAACGTGATCGCTTAAGTGCAATTGAAGTTAACGCACGTCGGGTTAGAGCAACCTTAGAGCTTTGGTTAAAGGTTTTGCAAAACAAAAAAGTGTCACATAACAGATAAAAAAATACATTACAAAGTACAGTTACACTCATAATAAAACTATCTAAAAAAATATTAAAGAAAATATTGCACACAAAGTTATAAGAGTTCAAAGATATGAGGTCTCAGGCAAAGGGCATAGATATACATATAGATACATGTCTAAATATGTATATGTGTGTATAAATGTATGTCTGTGTGTGTGTACAGATGTATTTATATGTGTATTTATAGACATACACTCACCGGCCACTTTATTAGTACACCTTGCTAGTACCAGGTTGGACCCCCTTATGCCTTCAGAACTGCCTTAATTATTTGTGGCATAGATTCAGCAAGGTGTTGGAAACATTCCTCAGAGATTGAAATGATAGCATCACACAGTTGCTGCAGATTTGTCAGCTGCACATCCATGATGCGAATCTCCTGTTCCACCACATCCCAAAGGTGCTCTATTGGATTGAGATCTGGTGACTGTGGAGGCCATTGGAGTACAGTGAACTCATTGTCATGTTCAAGAAACCAGTTTGAGATGATTTGAGCTTTGTGACATGGTGCATTATCCTGCTGGAAGTAGCCATCAGAAGATGGGTACACTGTAGTCATAAAGGGATGGACATGGTCAGCAACAATACTCAAGTAGGCCGTGCCATTTAAACTATGCTCAATTGGTACTAAGGGGCCCAAAGTGTGCCAAGAAAATCTCCCCCACACCATTACACCACCACCACTAGCCTGAACCATTGATAAAAGGCAGGATGGATCCATGCTTTCATGTTGTTTATGCCAAATTCTGACCCTAAAATTTAAATGTTGCAGCTGAAATCGAGACTCATCAGACCAGGCAACATTTTTCCACTTTTCTATTGTCCAAGTTTGGTGAGCCTGTGTGAATTGTAGCCTTAGTTTCCTGTTCTTAGCTGACAGGAGTGGCACCCAGTGTGGTCTTCGGCTGCTGTTGCCCATCTGCTTCAAGGTTTGATGTGTTGTGTGTTCAGAGATAGTATTCTGCATACCTTGGTTGTAACAAGTGGTTATTTGAGTTACTGTTGCCTTTCTATCATCTTGAACCAGTCTGCCCATTCTCCTCTGACATCAATAAGTCCTTTTTGTCTACCTAACTGCCACTCACTGGATATTTTCTCTTTTTCGGACCATTCTCTGTAAACCCTAGAGATGGTTCCGCATGAAAATCCCAGTAGATCAGCAGTTTTTGAAATACTCAGACCAGCCTGTCTGGCACCAACAACCATGCCACATTCAAAGTCACTTAAATCCCCTTTCTTCCCCATTCTGATGCTCAGTTTGAAATTCAGCAAGTGGTCTTCACCACATCTAGATGCCTAAATGCATTGAGTTGCTGTCATTTGATTGACTGATTAGCAATATGTGTTACCAAGCAATTGAACAGGTGTACCTAATAAACTGGCCAGTGAGTATATATACACATAGGCCTAGATTTAGAGTTTGGCGTTAGCCGTGAAAACCAGCGTTAGAGGCTCCTAACGCTGGTTTTTACCGCCCTCTGGTATTTGGAGTCAGTCAGGAAAGGGTCTAACGCTCACTTTCAAGCCGCGACTTTTCCATACCGCAGATCCCCCTACGCCATTTGCGTATCCTATCTTTTCAATGGGATCTTTCTAACGCCGGTATTTAGAGTCGTGGCTGAAGTGAGCGTTAGAAATCTAACGACAAAACTCCAGCTGCAGAAAAAAGTCAGTAGTTAAGAGCTTTATGGGCTAACGCCGGTTTATAAAGCTCTTAACTACTGTCCTCTAAAGTACACTAACACCCATAAACTACCTATGTACCCCTAAACCGAGGCCCCCCACATCGCCGCCACTCTATTAAATTTTTTTAACCCCTAATCTGCCGCTCTGTACCCCGCCGCCAGCTACGTTATCCCTATGTACCCCTAATCTGCTGCCCCTAACACCGCCGACCCCTATATTATATTTATTAACCCCTAATCTGCCCCCCACAACGTCGCCTCCACCTACCTACAATAATTAACCCCTAATCTGCCGACCGCATCTCACCGCTACTATAATAAAGTTATTAACCCCAAATCCGCCTCACTCCTGCCTCAATAACCCTATAATAAATAGTATTAACCCCTAATCTGCCCTCCCTAACATCGCCGACACCTAACTTCAATTATTAACCCCTAATCTGCCGACCGGAGCGCACCGCTACTATAATAAATTTATTACCCCCTAAAGCTAAGTCTAACCCTATCACTAACACCCCCCTAAGTTAAATATAATTTAAATCTAACGAAATAAATTAACTCTTATTAAATAAATTAATCCTATTTAAAGCTAAATACTTACCTGTAAAATAAATCCTAATATAGCTATAATATAAATTATAATTATATTATAGCTATTTTAGGATTTATATTTATTTTACAGGTAACTTTGTATTTATTTTAACCAGGTACAATAGCTATTAAATATTTAAGAACTATTTAATAGCTAAGATAGTTAAAATATTTACAAAATTACCTGTAAAATAAATCCTAACCTAAGTTACAATTAAACCTAACACTACACTATCAATAAATAAATTAAATAAACTACCTACAATTATCTACAATTAAACCTAACACTACACTATCAATAAATAAATTAAATACAATACCTACAAATAACTACAATTAAATAAACTAACTAAAGTACAAAAAATAAAAAAGAACTAAGTTACAAAAAATAAAAAAATATTTACAAACATTAGAAAAATATTACAACAATTTTAAACTAATTACACCTACTCTAAGCCCCCTAATAAAATAACAAAGACCCCCAAAATAAAAAAATACCCTACCCTATTCTAAATTAAAAAAGTTCAAAGCTCTTTTACCTTACCAGCCCTGAAAAGGGCCATTTGCGGGGCATGCCCCAAATAATTCAGCTCTTTTGCCTGTAAAAAAAAACATACAATACCCCCCCCCAACATTACAACCCACCACCCACATACCCCTAATCTAACCCAAACCCCCCCTTAAATAAACCTAACACTAAGCCCCTGAAGATCTTCCTACCTTATCTTCACCATACCAGGTTCACTGATCCGTCCTCTGTTCCGATCAGCCAATAGAATGCGAGCTCAATCTGATTGGCTGTTCGGATCAGCAAATCGGATTGAACTTGAATCTGATTGGCTGATTCCATCAGCCAATCAGAATTTTCCTACCTTAATTCCGATTGGCTGATAGAATCCTATCAGCCAATCGGCTGGAAGATGATGGCTCCGGAAGAAAGAAGATTGAAGATGCTGCATCATAGAAGACTTCATCCCGATGATGGACTTCTTCAGCGCCCGCTTGGATCAAGACTTCAGCCCGATGATGGATTTCTTCAGCCGCCGCTTGGATCCAGACTTCAGCCGGAGGATGGACGTCACTCTTCAGCCCCCGCTTGGGCTTGGATGAAGATTTCGGAGGCATGGATGAAGACTTCAGAGGACGGATCGGTGAACCTGGTATGGTGAAGATAAGGTAGGAAGATCTTCAGGGGCTTAGTGTTAGGTTTATTTAAGGGGGGTTTGGGTTAGATTAGGGGTATGTGGTTGGTGGGTTGTAATGTTGGGGGGGTATTGTATGTTTTTTTTTACAGGCAAAAGAGCTGAATTATTTGGGGAATGCCCCGCAAATGGCCCTTTTCAGGGCTGGTAAGGTAAAAGAGCTTTGAACTTTTTTAATTTAGAATAGGGTAGGGCATTTTTGTTATTTTGGGGGTCTTTGTTATTTTATTAGGGGGCTTAGAGTAGGTGTAATTAGTTTAAAATTGTTGTAATATTTTTCTGTTTGTAAATATTTTTTTATTTTTTGTAACTTAGTTCTTTTTTATTTTTTGTACTTTAGTTAGTTTATTTAATTGTAGTTATTTGTAGGTATTGTATTTAATTTATTTATTGATAGTGTAGTGTTAGGTTTAATTGTAGATAATTGTAGGTAGTTTATTTAATTTATTTATTGATAGTGTAGTGTTAGATTTAATTGTAACTTAGGTTAGGATTTATTTTACAGGTAATTTTGTAAATATTTTAACTAGGTAACTATTAAATAGTTCTTAACTATTTAATAGCTATTGTACCTGGTTAAAATAATACAAAGTTGCCTGTAAAATAAATATTAATCCTAAAATAGCTACAATATAATTATAATTTATATTGTAGCTATATTAGGGTTTATTTTACTGGTAAGTATTTAGATTTAAATAGGAATAATTTATTTAATAAGAGTTAATTTATTTCGTTAGAATAAAATTATATTTAATTTAGGGGGGTTTTAGGGTTAGGGTTAGAATTAGCTTTAGGGGTTAAAAAATGTATTATAGTAGCGGTGAGCTCCGGTCGGCAGATTAGGGTTTAATAATTGAAGTTAGGTGTCGGCGATGTTAGGGAGGGCAGATTAGGGGTTAATACTATTTATTATAGGGTTACTGAGGCGGGAGTGAGGCGGATTAGGGGTTAATACATTTATTATAGTAGCGGTGAGATGCGGTCGGAAGATTAGGGGTTAATTATTGTAGGTAGCTGGCGGCGACGTTGTGGGGGCAGATTAGGGGTTAATAAATATAATATAGGGGTCGGCGGTGTTAGGGGCAGCAGATTAGGGGTACATAGGGATAATGTAAGTTGCGGCGGTGTATGGAGCGGCAGATTAGGGGTTAATAATAAAATACAGGGGTCAGCGATAGCAGGGGCGGCAGATTAGGGGTTAATAAGTGTAAGGTTAGGGGTGTTTAGACTCGGGGTACATGTTAGGGTGTTAGGTGCAGACGTAGGAAGTGTTTCCCCATAGGAAACAATGGGGCTGCGTTAGGAGCTGAACGCTGCTTTTTTGCAGGTGTTAGGTTTTTTTTCAGCTCAAACAGCCCCATTGTTTCCTATGGGGGAATCGTGCATGGGCACGTTTTTGAAGCTGGCCGCGTCCATAAGCACCGCTGGTATCGAGAGTTGCAGTTGCGGTAAATATGCTCTACTCTCCTTTTTTGGAGCCGAACGCAGCCCTTCTGTGAACTCTAAATACCAGCGGTATTTAAAAGGTGCGGCCAGAAAAAAGCACGCGTAGCTAACGCACCCCTTTGGCCTCAAAACTCTAAATCTAGGCGTAAGTGATGTCGCGAATAGTTCGCCGGCAAATAGTTCCCGGCGAACATAGCTTGTTCGCGTTCGCTGCGGTGGGTGAACATATGCGATGTTCGATCCGCTCCCTATTCGTCATCATTGAGTAAACTTTGACCCTGTATCTCACAGTCTGCAGACACATTTCAGCCAATTAGCAGCAGACACTCCCTCCCAGACCCTCCCAGCTCCTGGGCAGCAGCCATTTTAGATTCATTCTGATCCCGCATTCTTAGTGAGAGGAGGGATAGTGTAGCTGCTGCTGATTTTATAGGGAAATTGTTAACTAGGCTAGTGTATTCAGTGTCCACTACAGTCCTGAAGGACTCATCTGATCTCTGCTGTGAGGACAGCACCCCAAAAAGCCCTATTTAGGGCTAGAACATAAGTCATTTTTTTTTTTTTGCCTGTGTAATTTTGACTGTGAAACATCAGTCTTCTAGTGTAATCTAATTGCCACCACTCATATCTGTTGTAACAGTAGTGTAAATTTTGTAAAAAAAAACTTTTTTGACTGTGAAACATCAGTCTGCTAGTGTAATCTAATAGCAGTTGCCTGCCTGCCAGCGTGTGTGCCAGGCCCACTTGCCAACTAGTGCCACCACTCATATCTGTTGTAACAATATTGTAATTTTTTTTTAAAAAAACCTTTTTGACTGTGAAACATCAGTCTGCTAGTGTAATCTAATTGCAGTTGCCTGCCTGCCAGCGTGTGTGCCAGGCCCACTTGCTAAGTGCCACCACTCATATCTGTTGTAACAGTAGTGTAAATATTTAAAAAAAAACTTTTTTGACTGTGAAACATCAGTCTGCTAGTGTAATCTAATCACAGTTGCCTGCCTGCCAGCGTGTGTGCCAGGCCCACTTGCCAACTAGTGCCACCACTCATATCTGTTGTAACGGTAGTGTAAATTTTGTAAAAAAAAACTTTTTTGACTGTGAAACATCAGTCTGCTAGTGTAATCTAATAGCAGTTGCCTGCCTGCCAGCGTGTGTGTCAGGCCCACATGCCAACTAGTGCCACCACTCATATCTGTTGTAACAGTATTGTAAATTTTTTTAAAAAAAACTTTTTTGACTGTGAAGCATCAGTCTGCTAGTGTAATCTAATTGCAGTTGCCTGCCTGCCAGCGTGTGTGCCAGGCGCACTTGCCAACTAGTGCCACCACTCATATCTGTTGTAACAGTAGTGTAAATATTTAAAAAAAAAACTTTTTGGACTGTGAAACATCAGTCTGCTAGTGTAATCTAATTGCATTTGCCTTCCTGCCAGCATGTCTGCCAGGCCCACTTGCCAACTAGTGCCACCACTCATATCTGTTGTAACAGTAGTGTAAATTAAAAAAAAAAAACTTTTTTTGACTGTGAAACATCAGTCTGCTAGTGTAATCTAATTGCAGTTGCCTGCCTGCCAGTGTGTGTGCCAGGCCCACTTGCTAAGTGCCACCATTCATATCTGTTGTAACAGTAGTGTACATTTTGTAAAAAAAACTTTTTTGACTGTGAAACATCAGTCTGCTAGTGTAATCTAATTGCAGTTGCCTGCCTGCCAGTGTGTGTGCCAGGCCCACTTGCTAATTGCCACCACTCATATCTGTTGTAACAGTAGTGTAAATTTTGTAACAAAAAACGTTTTTGACTGTGAAACATCAGTCTGCTAGTGTAATCTAATTGCAGTTGCCTGCCTGCCAGCGTGTGTGCCAGGCCCACTTGCCAACTAGTGCCACCACTCATATCTGTTGTAACAGTAGTGTAAATATTTTAAAAAAAAACTTTTATGACTGTGAAACATCAGTCTGCTAGTGTAATCTAATTGCAGTTGCCTGTCTGCCAGCGTGTGTGCCAGGCCCAATTGCCAACTAGTGCCACCACTCATATCTGTTGTAATAGTATTGTATATTTTAAAAAAAAAACTTTTTTGACTGTGAAACATCAGTCTGCTAGTGTAATCTAATTGCAGTTGCCTGCCTGCCAGCGTGTGTGCCAGGCTCACAGTGTATACTGTGCCCACTTGCCCAGTGCCACCACTCATATCTTGTTTAATAGTAGTGTAAGTGTACATTTAAAAAAATAAAAACTTTTTGGACTGTGAAACATCAGTCTGCTTTTTTGTGTCAGGCTCACAGTGTATACTGTGCCCACTTGCCCAGTGCCACCACTCATATCTTGTTTAATAGTAGTGTAAGTGTACATTTAAAAAAAAATGACAGGCAGAGACAGGCCACCCCGCAGGTGCCGTCGTGGTCATGGTGCTGTGATTCCCTTTGGCTGTAGAATAGTGCCCAGTGTTCAGAGGCAACGTCCCATGAACTCAAAAAGTTCTGAGGAGGACATAGTTGACTTTTTAACACAGGACACACAATCTTCTATAGCTTCCACTCCGAACCTTGACGCACCATCCTCCTCCAGCTTATCTTCAGGCAACTCTCGTTACCACCACTCACCCGGCTGCCGCCACCACCAACACTAGCACCACAGCCACTTCACTTGATGTGTCAGAGGAGTTTTTTACACATCAGTTGGAAGAAATGAGTGATGCGCAACCATCAATGTCAGAGGATGTAGATAACAGTGATATGTCTCAGTCAGGCAGCATTACAGACATGGACTTACGGTGTGATGATGATGATGTTGTACCCGCTGCTTCTTCCTTTGTTGATTTGTCAGATACAAGTGAAGCGGTTGATGATGACGATGCGTCCGTGGATGTCACGTGGGTGCCCGCTAGAAGAGAAGAAGAACAGGGGGAAAGTTCAGATGGGGAGACAGAGAGGAGGAGGAGGAGACGAGTTGGAAGCAGGGGGAGGTCGTCGCAAGGAGCTAGTGGCACAGTCAGACAGCATGCATCGGCACCCGGGGTCAGCCAGACAGCATGCCAATCAACGCATGCTGTTGCCACCACCAGAATGCCGTCATCGCAGAGCTCAGCAGTGTGGCATTTTTTGTGTGTGTCTGCCTCTGACAACAGCGATGCCATTTGCAACCTGTGCCAAAAGAAACTGAGTCATGGGAAGTGCAACACCTACCTAGGTACAACTGCTTTGCGAAGGCACATGATCGCACATCACAAACGCCTATGGGATCAACACATGAGTAGAAGCAGCACACAAACTCAAAGCCGCCATCCTCCTCCTGGTCCAGCATCTTCAGCCATGTCAACCACTGCTGTCCTCCTTGCCCCCTCTCAACCATCCGCCACTCCGTCTCTCTTCCGGAGCAGTTCCTGCTCATCTGCCCACAGTCAGGTGTCTGTCAAGGACATGTTTGAGCGTAAGAAGCCAATGTCACAAAGTCACCCCCTTGCCCGGCATCTGAAAGCTGGCTTGTCTGAACTCTTAGCCCACCAGCTTTTACCATACAAGCTGGTGGAATCTGAGGCGATAAAAAATTTGTAGCTATTGGGACACCGCAGTGGAAGGTACCCGGCCGAAATTTCTTTTCACAAAAGGCAATCCCCAACCTGTACTCGATTGTGCGAAAGGAAGTAATGGCATGTCTGGCACACAGTGTTGGGGCAAGGGTCCATATGACCACTGATAGCTGGTCTGCAAAGCATGGTCAGGGCAGGTATATCACCTACACTGCACATTGGGTAAACCTGCTGATGGCTGCCAAGCATGGAATGCGTGGCTCTGCAGAGGAGGAGTTGGTGACACCGCCACGACTTGCAGGCAGGCCTGCTGCCACCTCATCTACTCCTCCTACTCCATCCTCTTCCATAACCTCTTCGGCTGAGTCCTCTTATGCTGCTGCGTCTTGCTCCACATCAATGGCACCCCCCCCAGCTCCACAGCTACTATTCCACATCCCGGATACGGCAGTGTCACGCCGTCTTGGGGTTGACTTGCCTGAAAGCAGAGAGTCACACCAGACCAGCACTCCTGTCCGCCCTGAATGCACAGGTGGATCAGTGGCTGACTCCGCACCAACTGGAGATCGGCAAAGTGGTTTCTGACAATGGAAGTAATTTGGTGGCGGCATTGAAATTGGGCAAGTTGACACATGTGCCGTGCATGGCACATGTGTGTAATCTGATCGTACAACGCTTTGTGCATAAGTACCCAGGCTTACAGGATGCCCTGAAGCAGGCCAGGAAGGTGTGTGGCCATTTGAGGCGTTCCTACACGGCCATGGCGCACTTTTCCGATATCCAGCGGCAAAACAACATGCCAGTTAAGTGATTGATTTGCGACAGCCCGACACGTTGGAATTCTACACTCCTAATGTTCGACCGCCTGCTCCAACAAGAAAAAGCCATTAACGAGTATTTGTATGACCGGGGTGCTAGGACAGCCTCTGCGGAGCTGGGAATTTTTTTGCCACGTTACTGGGTGCTCATGCGCAATGCCTGTAGACTCATGCATCCTTTTGAGGAGGTGACAAACCTAGTCAGTCGCACCGAAGGCGATATCATACCATTTGTTTTCTTCCTGGAGCGTGCCGTGCAATGAGTGCTGGATCAAGCTGTAGATGAGCGTGAAGAGGAAGAGTTGTGGTCACCATCACCACCAGAAACTGCCTTATCAGCATCGCTTGCTGGACCTGCGGCAACACTGGAAGAGGATTGTGAGGAAGAGGAGTCAGAGGAGGAATGTGGTTTTGAGGAGGAGGAGGAGGAAGAACAACCACAACAGGCATCCCAGGGTGCTCGTTGTCACCTTTCTGGTACCCGTGGTGTTGTACATGGCTAGGGGGAAGAAGATACCTTCAGTGACATCACTGAGGACGAGGAACGGGACATGACTAGCTCGGCAAGTAATACTCCGACTCCCACGACCACGCCGGCAAGGACAGGATGCTTTACAGACGTGTTGTTGATGGAGGACATGCAGAGCTTTTTAACTCCTATGCATCGCCACAGCCCTTCGTGGTCCACCCTCAGAGAACGACTCGACCGACAGGTAGCAGACTACCTCGCCTTAACTGCAGATCTCGACACTCTGAGGAGCGATGAACCCCTTGACTACTGGGTGTGCAGGCTTGACCTGTGGCCTGAGCTATCCCAATTTGCCATAGAACTTCTGGCCAGCGCCGCTTCAAGTGTCCTGTCAGAAAAGACCTTCAGTGCAGCAGGAGGTATTGTCACTGAGAAGAGAAGTCGCCTAGGTCAAAAAAGTCTAGATTACCTCACCTTTATTAAGAGGAATGAGGGATGGATCCCAAAGGGACTGACATTGGGCAATACATTTGAGTAAAAAAGGCCTGATGACATGAGCTGCCTTGGGCTAAAAATGGTCCACATGCTGCTGTATTTTATCTTTACATGCCGGATGACTTGCGTGACTTATCCGCCACCAACTAGGGTTCAAGCCGCAATGTTTTAGGGCACTTTCTGCCTGGGAAACAAACATCAATTTTTCTGGCCACTGCTACAGCAGCGGCTGCAACAATACCTTATTTTTCAGGCATGTGTACATGCCAAATTTTTCTGGCCTCTGGTGCTGCTCTGTGGCTTCAAAAACAAAACCAAAAAAAAGACACTTAACAGGATTAAACTGATAGCAATAGTACTACTTAACACACCACTCCTGTCTGGTGGCACATTAGATTGCACGCGCAGTGCCCCAAATTTGAAGTAGGAGGACTGACCAAGCATCTTTTTCCATCTCCCGGTTCCTAAAATCCATGCCATATACACATCCCCTGATAGGGGACACCGCAGTGGAAGGTACCCAGCCACAATTTCTTTGAACACAAGGCAATCCCCAACCTGTACTCGATTGTGCAAAAGGAAGTAACCTTACCATGGGTCCCAAAACGCATGTCTTGTAATTCTCTGTCTGGTAAATTATATATATATCAAATCTATCTATTTATCTATCAAATCTATCTAACTATCAATCGTATCTATCAAATGTATATTGCATCTATTGATCTATGTAATCTATGTATCTATCTATCTATCAAATCTATCTATTTATCTATCAAATCTATCTAACTATCAAATCTATCAAATGTATATTGCATCTATTGATCTATGTAATCTATGTATCTATCTATCTATCAAATCTATCTATCTCGTGGCCGGACGGTTTTGTGACAGCCACTTGTGTTTCGGCCAAATGTCCATCGGCCAAATGTCCGTCGGCTAAAAGTCCGGCCATGATTGCACACGCAGTGCCCCAAATTTGAAGTAGGAGGACCGACCAAGCATCTTTTTTCATCTCCCGGTTCCTAAAATCCATGCCATATACACATCCCCTGATAGGGGACACTGCAGTGGAAGGTACCCGGCCACAATTTCTTTGCACAAAAGGCAATCCCCAACCTGTACTCGATTGTGCAAAAGGAAGTAACCTTACCATGGGTCCCAGAACGCACGTCTTGTAATTCTCTGTCTGGTAAATTATATATCTATCAAATCTATCTATTTAGCTATCAAATCTATCTAACTATCAATCGTATCTATCAAATGTATATTGCATCTATTGATCTATGTAATCTATGTATCTATCTATCAAATCTATCTATCTCGTAGCCGGACTGTTTTGTGACAGCCACTGGTGTTTCGGCCAAATGTCCGTCGGCCAAATGTCCGTCGGCCAAATGTCCGTTCGGCCAAATGGCCGTCGGCTAAAAGTCTGGCCACGATTGCACGCGCAGTGCCCCAAATTTGAAGTAGGAGGACAGACCAAGCATCTTTTTCCATGTCCCGGTTCCTAAAATCCATGCCATATACACCTCCCTGATAGGGGGAGTAACAGGTATTAAACTGATCAGAATAGTACTACTTAAAACACCACTCATATCTGGTGCCATAGTAGATTGCACGTGCAGTGCCCCAAATTTGAAGTAGGAGGACCGACCAAGCATCTTTTTCCATCTCCCGGTTCCTAAAATCCATGCCATATACACCTCCCCCGATAGGGGGAGTAACAGGTATTAAACTGATCAGAATAGTACTACTTAACACACCACTCATATCTGGTGCCACAGTAGATTGCACGCGCAGTGCCCCAAATTTGAAGTAGGAGGACCGACCAAGCATCTTTTTCCATCTCCCGGTTCCTAAAATTCATGCCATATACACGTCCCCTGGCGCAGCAACTGCCTCTGGGAACCTTACCATGGGTCCCAGACCGCACGTCTTGTAATTCTCTGTCTGTGAAATGATATATTTATCAAATCTATCTATTTATCTATCAAATCTATCTAACTATCAATCATATCTATCAAATGTATATTGCATCTATTGATCTATGTAATCTATGTATTTATCTATCAAATCTATCTATCTCATGGCCGGACTGTTTTGTGACAGCCACTTGTGTTTCGGCCAAATGCCCGTCGGACAAATGTCCGTTGGCAAAATGGCCGTCGGCTAAAAGTCCGGCCACGAGTGCCCCAAATTTGAAGTAGGAGGACCGACCAAGCATCTTTTTCCATCTCCCGGTTCCAAAAATCCATGCTATGTACACGTCCCCTGGCACCGCAACTGCCTCTGGGAACCTTACCATGGGTGTCAGACCACACGTCTTGTAATTCTCTGTCTGGGAAATTATATATTTATCAAATCTATCTATTTATCTATCAAATCTATCTAACTATCAATCGTATCTATCAAATGTATATTGCATCTATTGATCTATGTAATCTATGTATCTATCTATCAAATCTATCCATCTCGTGGCCGGAATGTTTTGTGACAGCCACTTGTGTTTCGGCCAAATATCCGTTGGCCAAATGGCCGTCGGCTAAAAGTCCGGCCACGATTGCACGCGCAGTGCCCCAAATTTGAAGTAGGAGGACCGACCAAGCATCTTTTTCCATCTCCTGGTTCCGAAAATCCATGCCATATACACGTCCCCTGGCGCTGCAACTGCCTCTGGGAACCTTACCATGGGTCCCAGACCGCACGTCTTGTAATTCTCTGTCTGGGAAATTATATATTTATCAAATCTATCTATTTATCTATCAAATCTATCTAACTATCAATCGTATCTATCAAATGTATATTGCATCTATTGATCTATGTAATCTATGTATTTATCTATCAAATCTATCTATCTCGTGGCCGGCCTGTTTTGTGACAGCCACTTGTGTTTCGGACAAATGTCCGTTGGCCAAATGGCCGTCAGCTAAAAGTCCGGCCACGAGTGCCCCAAATTTGAAGTAGGAGGACCGACCAAGCATTGTTTTCATCTCCCGGTTCCGAAAATCCATGCCATATACACGTCCCCTGGCACCGCAACTGCCTCTGGGAACCTTACCATGGGTCCCAGAACGCACATCTTGTAATTCTCTGTCTGGGAAATTATATATTTATCAAATCTATCTATTTATCTAGCAAATCTATCTAACTATCAATCGTATCTATCAAATCTATATTGCATCTATTGATCTATGTAATCTATGTATCTATCTATCAAATCTATCTATCTCATGGCCGGACTGTTTTGTGACAGCCACTTGTGTTTCGGCCAAATGTCCATCGGCCAAATGGCCATCGGCTAAAAGTCCAGCCACGATTGCACGTGCAGTGCCCCAAATTTGAAGTAGGAGGACTGACCAAGCATCTTTTTCCATCTCCCAGTTCCTAAAATCCATGCCATATACACCTCCCCCGATAGGGGGAGTAACAGGTATTAAACTGATCAGAATAGTACTACTTAACACACCACTCATATCTGGTGCCACAGTAGATTGCACGCGGAGTGCCCCAAATTTGAAGTAGGAGGACCGACCAAGCATCTTTTTCCATCTCCCGGTTCCTAAAATCCATGCCATATACACCTCCCCCGATAGGGGGAGTAACAGGTATTAAACTGATCAGAATAGTACTACTTAACACACCACTCATATCTGGTGCCACAGTAGATTGCACGCGCAGTGCCCCAAATTTGAAGTAGGAGGACCGACCAAGCATCTTTTTCCATCTCCCGGTTCCTAAAATCCCTGCCATATACACGTCCCCTGGCGCCGCAGCTGCCTCTGGGAACCTTACCATGGGTCCCAGAACGCACATCTTGTAATTCTCTGTCTGGGAAATTATATATTTATCAAATCTATCTATTTATCTAGCAAATCTATCTAACTATCAATCGTATCTATCAAATCTATATTGCATCTATTGATCTATGTAATCTATGTATCTATCTATCAAATCTATCTATCTCATGGCCGGACTGTTTTGTGACAGCCACTTGTGTTTCGGCCAAATGTCCATCGGCCAAATGGCCATCGGCTAAAAGTCCAGCCACGATTGCACGTGCAGTGCCCCAAATTTGAAGTAGGAGGACTGACCAAGCATCTTTTTCCATCTCCCAGTTCCTAAAATCCATGCCATATACACCTCCCCCGATAGGGGGAGTAACAGGTATTAAACTGATCAGAATAGTACTACTTAACACACCACTCATATCTGGTGCCACAGTAGATTGCACGCGGAGTGCCCCAAATTTGAAGTAGGAGGACCGACCAAGCATCTTTTTCCATCTCCCGGTTCCTAAAATCCATGCCATATACACCTCCCCCGATAGGGGGAGTAACAGGTATTAAACTGATCAGAATAGTACTACTTAACACACCACTCATATCTGGTGCCACAGTAGATTGCACGCGCAGTGCCCCAAATTTGAAGTAGGAGGACCGACCAAGCATCTTTTTCCATCTCCCGGTTCCTAAAATCCCTGCCATATACACGTCCCCTGGCGCCGCAGCTGCCTCTGGGAACCTTACCATGGGTCCCAGACCGCACGTCTTGTAATTCTCTGTCTGGGAAATTATATATTTATCAAATCTATCTATTTATCAAATCTATCTAACTATCAATCGCATCTATCAAATGTATATTACATCTATTGATCTATGTAATCTATGTATTTATCTATCAAATCTATGTATCTCGTGGCCGGACTGTTTTGTGACAGCCACTTGTGTTTTGGCCAAATGTCCGTCGGCCAAATGGCCGTCGGCTAAAAGTCCGGCCACGATTGCACGTGCAGGGCCCCAAATTTGAAGTAGGAGGACTGACCAAGCATCTTTTTCGATCTCCCGGTTCCTAAAATCCATGCCATATACACCTCCCCCGATAGGGGGAGTAACAGGTATTAAACTGATCAGAATAGTACTACTTAACACACCACTCATATCTGGTGCCACAGTAGATTGCACGCGCAGTGCCCCAAATTTGAAGTAGGAGTACCGACCAAGCATCTTTTTCCATCTCCCGGTTCCTAAAATCCATGCCATATACACCTCCCCCAATAGGGGGAGTAACAGGTATTAAACTGATCAGAATAGTACTACTTAACACACCACTCATATCTGGTGCCACAGTAGATTGCACGCGCAGTGCCCCAAATTTTAAGTAGGAGGACCGACCAAGCATCTTTTTCCATCTCCCGGTTCCTAAAATCCCTGCAATATACACGTCCCCTGGCGCAGCAACTGCCTCTGGGAACCTTACCATGGGTCCCAGCCCGCACGTCTTGTAATTCTCTGTCTGGAAAATTATATATCTATCAAATCTATCTATTTATCTATCAAATCTATCTAACTATCAATCAATCGTATCTATCAAATGTATATTGCATCTATTGCCCTATGTAATCTATGTATCTATCTATCAAATCTATCTATCTCGTGGTTGTGCAAATGGACTGTTTGCGGTTGTTTGCGGTGCGTTACACGGGGAGTCTGTCACTGTGAAGCGGGCGTAACCCTTACACTACCTGATCGATACAACATCATACCTGATGTTTTAAAGCACGTTATTCCAGACAATTTAGGAATGTTAAGTGATTTATGCCCTTTATGGCTTAAAACCAGACTCTGCATCAACTATGAAATTTTCCGTGGGAGTTTTGCCATGGATCCCCCTCCAGCATGCCACAGTCCAGGTGTTAGTCCCCTTGAAACAACTTTTCCATCACTATTGTGGCCAGAAAGAGTCCCTGTTGGTTTTAAAGTTCGCCTGTCTATTGAAGTCAATGGCGGTTCGCCCGGTTCGCGAACAGTTGCGGAAGTTTGAGTCTGCCGTTCGCGAACCGAAATGTTTAGGTTCTCGACATCACTATATACACACATAAACACAAAAATACACATGTACACATGTAAGATATATATAAGTGCAATGTGAAATATTCATATTTTCATGTCAGGTTTCCTTTCAGCTTCTAATATGTGCGCTACCTGACACATGCAAAAAGCTTGGGCAGATAACACTTCGCTTACAATCTGGCCCTTAAAAGGTGGGGGTTGCACAATGTTTCAAACTTAGGCCTAGATTTGGAGTTCGGCGGTAGAAGGGCTGTTAACGCTCCGCAGGCTTTTTTCTGGCCGCACCATAAATTTAACTCTGGTATCGAGAGTTCAAACAAATGCTGCGTTAGGCTCCAAAAAAGGAGCGTAGAGCATTTTTACCGCAAATGCAACTCTCGATACCAGAGTTGCTTACGGACGCGGCCAGCCTCAAAAACGTGCTCGTGCACGATATTCCCATAGGAAACAATGGGGCTGTTTGAGCTGAAAAAAAACCTAACACCTGCAAAAAAGCAGCGTTCAGCTCCTAACGCAGCCCCATTGTTTCCTATGAGGAAACACTTCCTACGTCTGCACCTAACACTCTAACATGTACCCCGAGTCTAAACATCCCTAACCTTACACTTATTAACCCCTAATCTGCCGCCCCCGCTATCGCTAACCCCTGCATATTATTATTAACCCCTAATCTGCCGCTCCGTAAACCGCCGCAACCTACGTTATCCCTATGTACCCCTAATCTGCTGCCCTAACATCGCCGACCCCTATATTATATTTATTAACCCCTAATCTGCCCCCCACAACGTCGCCGACACCTGCCTACACTTATTAACCCCTAATCTGCCGCTCCGTAAACCGCCGCAACCTACGTTATCCCTATGTACCCCTAATCTGCTGCCCTAACATCGCTGACCCCTATATTATATTTATTAACCCCTAATCTGCCCCCCACAACGTCGCCGACACCTGCCTACACTTATTAACCCCTAATCTGCCGCTCCGTAAACCGCCGCAACCTACGTTATCCCTATGTACCCCTAATCTGCTGCCCTAACATCGCCGACCCCTATATTATATTTATTAACCCCTAATCTGCCCCCCACAACGTCGCCGACACCTGCCTACACTTATTAACCCCTAATCTGCCGAGCGGACCTGAGCGCTACTATAATAAAGTTATTAACCCCTAATCCGCCTCACTAACCCTATCATAAATAGTATTAACCCCTAATCTGCCCTCCCTAACATCGCCGACACCTAACTTCAATTATTAACCCCTAATCTGACGACCGGAGCTCACCGCTACTATAATAAATGGATTAACCCCTAAAGCTAAGTCTAACCCTAACACTAACACCCCCCTAAGTTAAATATAATTTAAATCTAACGAAATAAATTAACTCTTATTAAATAAATTATTCCTATTTAAAGCTAAATACTTACCTGTAAAATACATCCTAATATAGCTACAATATAAATTATAATTATATTATAGCTATTTTAGGATTTATATTTATTTTACAGGCAACTTGGTAATTATTTTAACCAGGTGCAATAGCTATTTAATAGTTACCTAGTTAAAATAATAACAAATTTACCTGTAAAATAAATCCTAACCTAAGATATAATTAAACCTAACACTACCCTATCAATAAATTAATTAAATAAACTACCTACAATTACCTACAATTAACCTAACACTACACTATCAATAAATTAATTAAACACAATTCCTACAAATAAATACAATTAAATATACTAGCTAAAGTACAAAAAATAAAAAAGAACTAAGTTACAAAAAATAAAAAAATATTTACAAACATAAGAAAAATATTACAACAATTTTAAACTAATTACACCTACTCTAAGCCCCCTAATAAAATAACAAAGCCCCCCAAAATAAAAAATTCCCTACCCTATTCTAAATTAAAAAAGGTAAAAGCTCTTTTACCTTACCAGCCCTGAACAGGGCCCTTTGCGGGGCATGCCCCAAGAATTTCAGCTCTTTTGCCTGTAAAAAAAAACATACAATACCCCCCCCCAACATTACAACCCACCACCCACATACCCCTAATCTAACCCAAACCCCCCCTTAAATAAACCTAACACTAAGCCCCTGAAGATCTTCCTACCTTGTCTTCACCATCCAGGTTCACCGATCCGTCCTGAAGAGCTCCTCCGATGTCCTGATCCAAGCCCAAGCGGGGGGCTGAAGAGGTCCATGATCCGGTCAAAGTCTTCATCCAAGCGGGGCAGAAGAGGATCTTCCATCCGATTGAAGTCTTCATCCAAGCAGCATCCATCCGGAGCGAAGCGGCAGGATCCTGAAGACCTCCAGCGCGGAACATCCATCCGGCCCGACGACTGAACGATGAATTACGATGGAATCAGCCAATCAGAATCAAGTTCAATCCGATTGGCTGATCCAATCAGCCAATCAGATTGAGCTCGCATTCTATTGGCTGTTCCGATCAGCCAATAGAATGCGAGCTCAATCTGATTGGCTGATCGGATCAGCCAATCGGATTGAACTTGATTCTGATTGGCTGATTCCATCAGCCAATCAGAAAATTCCTACCTTAATTCCGATTGGCTGATAGAATCCTATCAGCCAATCGGAATTCGAGGGACGCCATCTTGGATGACGTCCCTTAAAGGAACAGTCATTCGTCGTTCAGTCGTCGAGCCGGATGGATGTTCCGCGCTGGAGGTCTTCAGGATCCTGCCGCTTCGCTCCCGATGGATGCTGCTTGGATGAAGACTTCAATCGGATGGAAAATCCTCTTCTGCCCCGCTTGGATGAAGACTTTGACCGGATCATGGACCTCTTCAGCCCCCCACTTGGGCTTGGATCAGGACATCGGAGGAGCTCTTCAGGACGGATCGGTGAACCTGGATGGTGAAGACAAGGTAGGAAGATCTTCAGGGGCTTAGTGTTAGGTTTATTTAAGGGGGGTTTGGGTTAGATTAGGGGTATGTGGGTGGTGGGTTGTAATGTTGGGGGGGGTATTGTATGTTTTTTTTTACAGGCAAAAGAGCTGAAATTCTTGGGGCATGCCCCGCAAAGGGCCCTGTTCAGGGCTGGTAAGGTAAAAGAGCTTTTACCTTTTTTAATTTAGAATAGGGTAGGGAATTTTTTATTTTGGGGGGCTTTGTTATTTTATTAGGGGGCTTAGAGTAGGTGTTATTAGTTTAAAATTGTTGTAATATTTTTCTTATGTTTGTAAATATTTTTTTATTTTTTGTAACTTAGTTCTTTTTTATTTTTTGTACTTTAGCTAGTTTATTTAATTGTATTTATTTGTAGGAATTGTGTTTAATTAATTTATTGATAGTGTAGTGTTAGGTTAATTGTAGGTAATTGTAGGTAGTTTATTTAATTAATTTATTGATAGGGTAGTGTTAGGTTTAATTATATCTTAGGTTAGGATTTATTTTACAGGTAAATTTGTTATTATTTTAACTAGGTAACTATTAAATAGCTATTGTACCTGGTTAAAATAATTACCAAGTTGCCTGTAAAATAAATATAAATCCTAAAATAGCTATAATATAATTATAATTTATATTGTAGCTATATTAGGATGTATTTTACAGGTAAGTATTTAGCTTTAAATAGGAATAATTTATTTAATAAGAGTTAATTTATTTCGTTAGATTTAAATTATATTTAACTTAGGGGGTGTTAGAGTTAGGGTTAGACTTAGCTTTAGGGGTTAATCCATTTATTATAGTAGCGGTGAGCTCCGGTCGTCAGATTAGGGGTTAATAATTGAAGTTAGGTGTCGACGATGTTAGGGAGGGCAGATTAGGGGTTAATACTATTTATTATAGGGTTAGTGAGGCGGATTAGGGGTTAATACATTTATTATAGTAGCGCTCAGGTCCGCTCGGCAGATTAGGGGTTAATAAGTGTAGGCAGGTGTCGGCGACGTTGAGGGGGGCAGATTAGGGGTTAATAAATATAATATAGGGGTCGGCGGTGTTAGGGGCAGCAGATTAGGGGTACATAGGGATAACGTAGGTGGTGGCGCTTTGCGGTCGGAAGATTAGGGGTTAATTATTTTAAGTAGCTGGCGGCGACGTTGTGGGGGGCAGGTTAGGGGTTAATAAATGTAATACAGGGGTCGGCGGGGTTAGGGGCAGCAGATTAGGGGTACATAAGTATAACGTAGGTGGCGGTCGGCAGATTAGGGGTT